>NC_090438.1:205789449-206098787 GCF_031143425.1 Pleurodeles waltl | reverse complement strand
CAAGGAGGCGGCGCGGCGCGTCACCCAGGCACGTGCTGCACCCTTGAGGGGAGGAATTAACTGGTCCCTGAGTACATCAGGCATACAGTAGTAGTCACCATTCCATATACCGGGTGAATGGGGATCTCTCAATAGTGCTGGAGTAAGAGTGTCAAAGAACGTCGGTAGACCAGAGTTCGGGGTGTATAGCCCTTCTATCACCAGTGGAAGGCCATCAAGCTATTCTTCTAGGATCACAAATCTGCCCTCTGTGTCAATCTTGTGCGAGTCTACCACATAGGGCACAACAGGGGAGACCCATACCAGCACGCCGCTTGCATAAGCAGATGCCGTGTTGCCATCCATGTGTCCTCTCCACTTAGTTCTTACCCCAGTTAGATCTGATTGTGTAAGGTGTGTCTCCCATAAGATCACCACATGTATATGACGGCGTTTGAGGTATGATGTATTTTAAAGTGCTTGGTGATTGTGGCCTACCACATACATTCTATGTCAGCAGTTTGTAATGAGGTGCAGAGATGGTCTATTGTTCACCCATGTGTTATAGTGTATGAGTATAGGATTCTCCCTCCCAGAAATCCAGGTTCAGGGAACATGCTAAACATTTTCCAAGGCTGGAGGCCCTCGGTCACACACATATACATTTTGCACCCCCAGCATTAATCTCCACTGCTTCTACCAATCGCACATGTCATGATAGTGAGAGGGGAACGATAAGAGAGGAAACCAAAGATAAGAGAAAGACATATCAAAAGAACTCTCACCCTTGCCAGTAAGACTAGTAGTCTCTGACCTAGTACCCCCATGCTAACAATAACAGCATTGTACTAAAACCAGTATCTCCCATGCATGGTCCTCATCCAGTTCAGACACCCTCCGGGGTATGACGCTCGTTCAGCAGCTCGAGTCTCACTTATTTATCCACCTGCTGGAACATGATGGAAAGCCTGATCCAGGATCTCAGTCCTCTGGCCACCAAATCCCCAGTGCTCACGATGCACCAAACCAAGAGGAGAACATAAAACAACCAGTGATGGGAAGAAGGCAATCGAGGCATCATATTAAGGCATACGCGGACCCGGGTGTAACCTCTGCTCCCTGAGTCATGGCCTCTGACGATGCCTGCATGATCCAATGACAACAGCCCCAGGACACTATTGTTGATTAATATGAAGTAAGGTAAAGTTACACAGTGTTAGCCTTGATTATATTTGAAACAGCAAATAGCAGTCGAGACACAACACAAGCAAAAAGCATACTTGCTACAACACAGTATCATCACAAATTGTTATCTAAACTGTAATACTATTAATAAACAAGACAGGTTATGTCAATTCCAATGTTTCCACTTAAAGATTTCCCTTGTGATACAATTCTACATATTTTTGCAATGAAAACTACAACTCCCAGAAGTCCTTGTGAAAAAGTTTTGGCTAATGAAAGACTGATGCATGGACCCTAGAAACCTTGCATCTATGACTAACGTTATGTTAAAGGTCACAAACAACACATGATGGGACACCTCTTACTTCAAACTTCATGACAATTAAAACAGTATATGTACTTACAGTCTGTCTGCTGCTCAACCTCCTCCAGCTGAACATGGATGGTCAATCAGGCATCGTGCAGGACCCTCTGGTACAGTGGGTTCCAGTGGGGCAGTTTTGTATGTGCGTGGGAGGACAAACCCATGAGGTCCTGGGTCTTGGTACTGGACAAGCTAGACAGGTCCTCTCAGCATTTCCAGCACGTTTTCCTGCTGGTTGTACACTTCCACTGCACTGAAGCATGTGGTATTGTGCTGCCAGAATTAGGCATACTTTGCATTCCTCAGCTGGCTTTCAGGTCAACCATAAAGCTGAGGGCACTTTGTGATTACTACCTCACTTATAATGTTGAGTTCACTCCCAGAGTCTTCATACACAGAGCGTAGACTCTGTGCTCGAGTGGAGCTTTGCATGCAGGAGGGAACTGTTGTATAGGACAACTTTTCTCTCCACAAAAAAATACATCAAATGTGTGTTGACCTCAGGTAGGATAATTTATTACACTAAATAAACTTCAACAGTTAATCATGTTTTGTTACAATTATGGGCCTGGTTTAGGTTTACAGTTTTGCGGATGGGATACGCTGTCACAAACACAACGGATCTCCCATTATCCATATCACAAGTACCATTGAATATAATGCACTTATAATATGGAAGAAGGAATATCCTTCGTATTTGTGATGGACTATCCCATCCCCCAAACTGTACATCAGGCCCTATGTGCTATGTTTGTAACAAATTGTTCTAGAACTCAATTTAAACACACATATACTAGCTCATTGTGCTGTCCATCTATTGGCAATTCAAGGCAACACAAAGCCTTATTCGCTAGTTACAATGGTATGTAAGTGGTGATTTCTATTACCTCGTATGCCTATGTGTGAAAACAAAATTAACAAACGTATAGCATACAATTGTATTCCATTCCCTTGCATCATGCAGCACTTCCATAGATGGACCAATGGCTTTCACATGGATTTTGACACAATCCCAGACTAACTAATATATGTCAATCTTGCGTGTAGACAAATCTAGGCAGAAGGAACATACATTTTGTCCCCATTATTTATAATTGTATGTGTGATGCATTCAGCTGTGATGCATTTAACATCACACATTCAAATCCAACAGTCCTTGTAAGATTTTATTTGGTGCTGGAAGGAGTCCCTTCCTGATCAAACACATTCCTGACCATAACACAGGAATGCTTGCTCCATGTTGCAAGGGTGCCAGCGTTTTTGCTACACTGGCACAAGAGCAACAGCACACGGAGATAGCAAAAATCACACCGATCTTGTACATCTTTTAGCATTTTAGTTCCCTTCCCAACTCAAGACAGCAAGTTAACTTGCTGCTTTCAGTTCTGTCAGATTATATTATATATGCTTTGTCACATTTGCATCATACTACCCGTCATACTACCCCATCCGCAGAACTGAAGGTCACACACTCCCATTTTTACTCATCCAGAGCCTCACTATGTCAGCGCCACTGACTACTCCATCTCCACAGTAGACCTGAAGCTTTAATGGAATAAACCATTAAGTACTGTCTATGTTTTTGACATTTGTTGGTCCCACAATGTGGAGTGGAAAAATATTAAGTGTTCACTGCCTGTCACCCCCATGCAACATCTGCTTGTAAGGGCCAGTGAAAAAGGGAATGTGAGCCACACAGTATGGTACCTACATCCCATTGGGTATGCATGATTATTTGTTTATTTTTTAACCCACTAATTCCAAAATACCACTTTCTTATTAGAATGATAAAATTAAAATCTTGTTCGGAACCTGTAAGGCTCTATCATTTTCACAGAACCATCCTCCATGCTCTCCATTCATAGACATGAACCGTTATGACAGCTGTTACTGACAATGCTAGAGATGTCCACTGGGCCAGGGGACATTTCAAAACTGGAGGAAGGATTACTCCCCAAGGGCAATAAAGTCTTTAATTTCGTAGCGCTGGCAGCCGTCACAATACCGCCGCAGGTATTTTGACCCGGCTTACAGCCGTGGATTTCCAGCTGTAGGAACCGCCATGAAATCCATGGCGGTAAGCACTATCAGTGCCAGGGAATTCCTTCCTGATAGGGGTCTCCCCCGCCCCCCACCCCCACCCCGACTCCCTCCCCTACACCCCCCACCACCCCTGCCACCCACCAAAGGTGGCAGGGCCCCCCTCCCCACCCGACCCCAAACATCACATAACTCACACACACACGACACGCAGGCTCCAACACACACACCGACATACATGCCTACATCCACACACTCAGTCAGACACGCACACCCATATACATACATACATACACGCAGACATCCATACAGACATACATGCAGACATACATGCACTCATTCCCAAAAGACGCAACACACCCACACCCCCTCTACATACACAGACGCACACCCCCATGCACCCACACAACACCCTCCATCCCCCTCCCCTAACGGACAATCGACTTACCTGTTCCGTCGATCCTCTGTGAGGGGACGGTATCCATGAGGGCTGTTCCGCCGACACCACACTGCCAACAGAACACCGCCGCGCCGAATCACAGGACGTGATTCGGTGGGCGGTGTTCTGTTGGCATGGCAGTGGAGGTGGAGCAACCTCCACTTCCCCGCCACCCGCCAGTATGGCTGTTGGCGGCTGTCTGTCGGAAAAAGGACGGCGAGCAGCCAACAGTCATAATATGCCGAGCGGCAAACAGCCACTACTGGCGGTCTTCCGCACGGCGGTCCCTCGGCGGTCTTGTAAAAAGACCACTGAGGTTGTAATGACCCCCCTAGTTTCTTCTCCTCTTGAAATTACATACCCTTCCAGAACACTACTTATTCTGCATCATGGTTCTCGTCTACATTATGGGCCCTTCTTTTCTCTTCAGGGTTTGGCAACATGGCAACAGTTTTCCCAAAGTGACATTACTTTGACTGGTCACAGAGGGAAAGAGCCACACCTACGACCATTTTTAGCAGTCGCTGAAGTCCCCTGGAAACCCGTTCCCCTTTGTGATTGTCAGAGAAAATGTTTTTTGAGAGCAGGCAGCGGTCCCATGGACAACTGCCTACTCTTAAAAAATGAAACTGAAACTTTTTGTTTTTCTCTTTGAAACGCATCCTGTTTCCCTTTAAGGAAAACAGGCTGCATTTAAAAAAAGTTGCTATATTTAAAAAGCAAACACAGACATCTGGGTCCAATGTCCCCAGTAAGGTACCATACCAATGCTATTAGCCATTCCCACTGGATCGTAAACTGTGACCAGCCTCATGAATATTGATGAGGCATGTCAATTGCGACCCCATAGGGAATCGCTAGATGTGTCTGAGACACATGAGCACATTTTGATTTGCAACTTACAAATTGCGACTCACAAACGGAAATGGTGGTACATGTGACCCGAAATGACATCAGCTACTGTCTAAGGTCGAAAGCATATAAAAATGCAGGCACCCTGTTGTCATGACTGTGTACTGCAGAGGGAACAATATGGTACAATCACAGGGGTAAATTTGTCAATTCAATTCAAAGAAACCTTGGGAGAGTTTATGAGTCTCTTTCCCCACACTGCCTTTGTGTATTATAACGTATACTGAAGGCCAAAGTGACAGTAATCCAACCAACTTTCTCCAAATTTTGAGAAGCCCTAGAAGCATGTAAATAAAGTAATTCTCCCCATTTCTCTGATATATCACCACATCTGCTTTGAGGTGCCTGGTATCTTTGGAAGGGATGGAGTCCATTTTGCAGAAGGGAACAGGATTTTCCTAAGAAACATAACGGAATGTATCCAGTTCTATCTGCAAGTGTGCACAAGATATTATAACACAACTCTTGTCAGAGCCACCTTTTATACGTTATTTACATTTAAAGGTTTCTTAATAAAATGTTTTGTGTACCACAGTGATCCGGCTGTACCAGGTAAATGTCTATTTTGCCCTTGTGTCTAGGGTAGCTCCCTTCCTGGTATTGTAGTTTTTACCCTGAAAAAATAGCCTCCTGTGGAATGCAGGGGGATGTGGGCAGAGGCAAGGGCAGGAAGCTGACTTTTGAGTGCAGGGGCAGCACAACAAACCATACAGGGCAAAGAGCACATGGACAGCAAAACATACCATGAAGGTCAGTAGGAAGGGGGCAAGGGAACAGACTCACACAATTACAGCCAAAAAGGAGGAGAGCAAAGCAACAAGTTAACTACGAAGGGCAAGCAGGATAAGTGGCAGCACAACAGACCACTTAGGGCAGGAGGGAAAGGCCAATGGCACAGATTCAGACAAAAGAGTTCAGGGAGTATGATGGCTCTGGCAGAGTCAGCAAGCTAACCACAGAGCACAAGCCAGAGAGGCAGGAGCAGCACAGTAATCCACTCAGCAAAGGAGGGTAGCAACAAGGGCACAGGCTCAGATAATGGAGGGCAGGGGTTAGGGGCACAGATACAGGCAGTAAGCTAATCATGCGGGGCAAGTGACAGGGGAAATGGCAGCACATCGCATTACAAAGGCCAGAAAGGAGGGGGCAGAGGTACATACTCAGACAACAGAGGGGTATGGGGCTTAGGGCAGGTGCAGCAAACTAACCACAAAGGACAAGCAGGAGGAGCAGTGGCCCCACAATGACCACAGAGGTTTTGGGAGGTGGTGGGGGCTCACACACAAAGAACATAGGACAGAGGAGAAGTGGTTATGTGAAGGTGGAGCATGCTTACAAGGGAAGACAGGTGGAAGGGGCAGAGACAGCACAAGGGATCACAGAGGGTAGGGGAGAGGGCACACAAAAGGAGAATATAGGGCAGGCAGAAGTGTGGGTAGGGGCAGGCTGACATGGGCAGGGAAGAGCCCCGAACTGACAATGGAGGGCAGGAGGGAGGGGCAAGAGCATTCTCATGGTCCTGAGGGCAAGAGGATGGGGACAGAGGCAGCCAGCTAACCAGGGAGGGGAGGTTGAAAGGACAGTGACAGAACAACAAACCACAGAGGGAAAAAGGAAAGGGGCATGCTCAAGGAGAACAGAGGGTGGGGAGTTAGGTGATCAGGGCAAGCTTATGGAGGACGGGGGTGAGAGGAGGGCAGTATGTGCAGGGACAGCAAGCTAAGTGTTAGACCTGTCATTCTTAGGGTGGTCTTCCCCCAACGCTTTTGTCTTCCTCCTCCACTTTTTCTGATCTCATTTTTGCTGGCCTTACTCTGTGCACTTTACCACACCTAACCAGTGCTAATGTGCATGTGTTCATTCCTTAAAATACGGTGACATTGGCGTATCCTCAGTTGGCATATTTAATTTACTTGTAAGTCCCTAGTAAAGTGGCACTATATGTGCTCAGGGCCTGTAAATTAAATTTCAATAGTGAGCCTGCAGTACTGAGTGTGCCATCCAAATGGGTAACCATCTAAACATGTCTCATGCCTGCCATTTCACCCTGTGTATGCAAGAAAATCCCACTTTTAGTGACCAGACTCAGGTGCTCATTCGGACTTCGGTGGTCTTCTGATGAGACCGCCGAAGTCATGGACGCCAGAGGACCGCCAATCCTGGAGCTCCTCTGATCGCCATATTCCAAGTACTGAAGGACTTCCACCTCAATTTGGGTGGAAATCCTCTGGTATTCGTGCTGGCGGTCTGCGGTGTAGAGGCGGTCAAAAGACCGTCACCGGCGTGGCAGTTCAGTTACCGCCGAAGTCGGAATGAGCACCTCACTGTAGGTAACAGCTAGGCGTGGTGCATTCTTCCTAAACAGCCAAACACAATAAAGACTTTAGTTGTGCCTGGATGGTCCATCACTGGCAGGGTGGGAGGGAGGAGTTGGGCATAGCCCCACTTACACTTGAATAGGCTGTGTCCTGCCTCCACACAAAGAGCTGCATACTCCCTGTAGTTAGTTTGGAGCCAGGATATGGAAGGCATGATGTCTGGGGACTTCAAAGGGAAACCTCTCGAAGTTTCTCCCCCACTTCAAAGGCACAACTGCGTATAAATACTGTACCTCAGACACCAACTCCTCAGTACACTTCTGGACATATGACTATTCTGCCAAGAAAAAGGACTCCTGTGCTACTGAAGGACTGACATTCTGCTGGACTGCTGCAATGCTAGACTGCTGCCTAGCTGTGATAACCTGCTACCTGCTGGCGTCTTGCCCTGGTGAGAAGGACTGGACCTGCATCTCTTAAACCTAGAAATCTAGAGTGACTTCAAGGGCTAGTTGGCTGGTCTTCTGATCTGAAGCCTCAGGGACACAACAGGCTTCCAACAACATTGCACCTGCACTTGGACTCAGCCATCTGTGAGTGTACCCTGCGAAGAGGTACCACCCCATTCATGGGCTCTTGGAAGTAGGCTTAAGTGCTCTGCCAGCCTCTGTGGATCCAGCAGAACTGATGCATCACCTCTGCAGTGCAAATCTGAGCAGAACCAATGCATTGTTACTACTGTGTGAATGAGAACCGCCCCAAAGAACTGCATCACATCTCAGCCTGTTATCACATCAGAACTGCCAGTGCACAATGCATCCTTGGTGAATACCCTCACATCTCTCATCTAAATCAGCTTCAGCAATGACACTGGACTCAGCATCGCAGCCTTGCAGCTCCCCAGAACTTACTCATTACTCTGACTGTGCAACACATCCCTGATGATTGACTTTGCATTGAAGCCCTCGTCAATGGGATCCCCAACGATGCTGCAGAACCTTGCACTGCAACCTTGCCGGATATTGGAACCAATACATGACTTAAGCTGTGCAATGCATCTTCAACGCAGATCCTCGCAATGCTCTGCAAACCAGAATTTAAGGTATTCTGTTCAGCTGGACTAAATAGGTACATGTAGCCAGCACTCCATTGTAGTTGAATATTTTTGATTCTACTGATTAGATTTCTATTATTTTGGTCTTGTTTTATTTATTAAAAATGTTAAAATGTTAACACTTTTGTGGGATTCTATTGCGGTATTTTTACACTGTGTTTGAAGTGTTACACAAATACTTTAGACATTGCCTCTGAGTTGAGCCTGACTGCTCTGTGCCAATGTACCCTACGGCTGAGCACAGGTTAATGTAGGGTTTACTTGTGAATTCACCGTGAGAAGAATTGTGGTTGTTGCTTGAGTAGGGTTTTACCCTACTCAACAATTAACCCAATTTCTTCTACTAATAATAGGGGACTGTGCACAGTCAAAGTTTGGCCAGATGTCCTGGTTTTTGGCCAGGCCCTGTGCCCAACCCCAATGGATGCCAATCCCTCTGCGGACCCCTATCCCATAGTACATTTTTAAAAAAAACTCCTATAGTATTTTTTTTTTTTTTTTTAATTGTGGACATTGAGGGGGTCCCTATGGGCCCCACACCAGTTTACGGAGGTCAGGGTGCCCCTACCCTGCCCCTTACACCTTTCTTTAGAAACATTTTCACAACACAGGCAATATTTTCTCCTCAGTTGTAGCCAGCATATCAGATCGCTCAGCACAGCAGGACCAGTCCCACAATACCAAAATAGTGGGAAGGAGAAAAAGCTCCCTCAACCAATTAAAGAGTCCTATTTTTTATTTACCATACTGCAGGACCAACCATCTAAATATATCTAATTTTTCATCCTCTTCAAACGAATCTGAGCACCTCTTTAAAGCAGATTTCTCCAAAACAGCTGAAGAGATTTACATGAAATCACAAACACCATGCTTTCTGAGTAAAGTTCTAACTTTTAGCTAAATTTGCTGTAATTCTGTTCAGCCATTTTTTTCTATATCGAAGGGCAAAGTTTTTCTTTCTCCCCCATGGACGATGAACAAACAATTTTTTTTCACTTCCGCACTACCTGCCACTTAAACTTTCCCCTAGTGGTACTGGGGTACTGTGCATGCTTCCTCAGGGAAGCTTGAGTGTTACTGTGGTGCTATTGGGATGAAGCTTAAATAGTGACTTCCATGGGACCAGCACAGTACCACACAAGTGGAAATACTGCGATGCCCCTGCACAAAACATTATTCTTTTAAACATCCTGTCCCCTTGGGATGATCTCTCCACAAGTGCCTAGTGTCCCTATCCTGCTACTTATACCCTTTTAAAAACAAGAGGTGTCTATGCCTGATTATGATTGGTTACTCTGCCACAGTGGTGATTGAAATCACATTTGCTAGAATATAAATCTCCTAGGAAATAATGGGATTTATATGTCAGCAGGCGGGATGGATATCTGTTACCGTTGTGACAGAGTAACACATTCACCAAAATCTAAATCAGGCCCTAAGTTGCTAGCACATTACCTTTTCTGATATAATCAAGATATCACACACTGTGGAAGATTACAAAATAAATGGGAAATTCAGCTGTGCCTTAAAAATAATGTGTTATGCCTAATAAGTGTATGAAATGCCAACGTACTGTTCATTATGCTGGAAAAATGTAGGCAAACAAAACATATGCAAATAACTCTCCATCATAGAGCCTCAAGGAACCAGACAAGGACAACTCTGTTGGTGAGCGTTTTTACGGGGCACAACCAGAGTATCCAAAATCTAAAGTGTGCAGGAGACAAGGGTAATTTTAAGACAATATGGAATGGAAGGCTTATGAATATAAATGCAAGTCATTTTTCGAAACACTTAGAGGTGATGTGAACAGACATCTTGAGTCACAATTTTGATTGAAAATCTTCCAACCCTTTACCTTTATCCTCAAAGATAGACAGGTGATAGCATTCTGACCTGACACCCTATACCCTTCCCTGAGGCACTCATTTGAAATTCAAATGACTCTGTGCGATACCTTCCAGCATTTAAAGACACTAAGCTGAGATATAATTTGCTCTATCCAAGGACCTCTCGTCTTCCCGAAGCGCCAACTTAAAACGCAACAGACTGTACCCAAGCACTGATTTGGCATGCAGGCAGTGGCGGCCCGTCCTTTAGGGTGGAGGGGCCACCCCCCCCCCACCCTTTGCCCCTCATGAAGAGTGTCTGTCAGGCTGAACAAAGGTCAGCCTGACAGACACTCTTCATATTCAGGTCAGGCAGCCAGGAGCAGACATGCACGATTTGCGCAGACTACTGTCTGCCTGAGCTGAACTTTGCTGGGCTGAGTAGATCACAGCTCCTATGGGCGTGACCTCCTCAGCCCAGCAAAGGTGCCTCGAGGCCCTCCCCTGGGTGACTAGAAAGCGTCACCAATTGACACTGTCCCCAGGAGCTTCAGTTTAAGCCCTGAAGTGCCCAGAGTGAGTGACAATCAGTGACACTTCGTCACAGAGTGGGGTGGGGTCAGCAGTCTCACTGACCCCATCCCACTCTGTGACGAGGCTGGGACTGCTGCCCTCCCTCATTGGCTGACCTAAGGTCAGCCAATGAGGGAAGGCAGCAGTCCCAACCCTCCTGGGACATGGAGGCTGAAGGTAAGTGTGTGTGTATGTGTGTATGTTTGTGATGTTTCAAATTGAATGTTTGGGGAGTGCGTGCATGTTTGAATGGAATGAATGTTGTTAATAGATGTGCATGCGTGCATGTTTGTGTGTGAAAGAATGAGTGTGTGTGTGTGTGTGTGCCCCGCCCGCCCCCTCCCTCCTAGAGATAACTAATTATGTGTAGCCTTGCTCTTAGGTTCATGACTCAAACACGTTACAGACTCTGACCCTATCAAGCCTAACTTTCTGTGACACCAGCAGAGTTTGTAACCAAGTGCATCCCAAATTCTCAGACTCTACAGAGGCACTGACCTACCATATAATTAACTACAATGGGGGCTTATAGGTGCACCTAGAAAGCAACAGACTCTACCTTAATCCTGTAGGCATTCCAGATGAACTTTTACAACTTGACCAATACCCTGCAGGCCTCCCACAGACCACAGAAGTTGAAACAACATCTTACTAAATGGACACCTGCTCTGGAGGTCTTACAGAGATATCAGCTTGCAATTTTATCTCTGATACAAACTGGATGGCCTCCAGGAATTCCTGCAAGACACATGGCTGACTCTGCCCCCAACCATATTCGTCTCTCTCTGAAGTGAATCTCCTACCTGAAAACCCAGGCCTATGTTTGCGCTGAATTTAAGTCAGTTTTATTTACTCTAATTCGGCACAAACTTAACTCTGAAGGTATATTTTGAAGCTAGACACATCTAGCGTCAAAATATTGGAGTTAGCTCAATTTTTTGGATGCCTGCATCTATCTTGCATCAATGAGATGCAAGGTAGGCATTCCCATCTAAAAAATTATGCTAACCCCATAGACACATATTAATCCCACTGTGCTAAAATGATGCCCAAGTGGGGGAGGAGGGGCTAAATAATGGTGCAAAGCTTGCTTTGCACCATTATTTAATACCTGGGTCAGACCAGGTGTTAGGGGACCTGTGCTTAAACACCATGGAATGGACCCACAGGAGCCCAACCCAAGCCCCAGGAACATCCCCACCTACACTAGAGGGACACCAGAGGATGGGGGACCCATCCCAGGAATGTAGGGTAAGTAGAAGTAAATATTTTTAAAAAAATTTAAGTGCCATTGAAGACCCTGGTCCTGTGTGCTGGCCATGGATCTTTTGGGTCAGGAATTGATGCTAGGCTGGTTAATGGCATTTTTTTGCCTATAACCATCCTAGTGTCATTTTTTCTGATGCAAGACTCCCTTCACCTATACCGCCACCCCCACCACCACCCGGCTAACGTAATTAATGTTTTCTGACGCTAGCCCATCCTGAACGCCGGCTTGCAGCACTTCATACATTTGGCACCCGGCTGGTGCTTTTTAATGATGCAAACCGGAGTTACACGTTTTGCTGTAAATCTGCATTTGCACAGATTTGTATAAATATGGGCCCTTGTGCCTCCACATCTATGTTTTAAATGTGTCGGACCTAAAGCAAATCATAACACACAACATCATGTGCACGAAATGTTGATTTTTAATTTCCTATGTGTGCTATACATATTTGTTTTCTGTGTGAATGAATTGCAGGATGATAAAATATTGCTGTATCGGATTGATGACTTTTAGCATACAAAATATATGAAATGGGCAGTGCAACCTCTCTCTATATATACTCTTATGTGGGACTGTGAGTTCAAAAGTTGAAATTCTGACTAGCAGTGCATTGTTAAATTAAGGGGCATATTTAAAAGCCCTTTACTCCAGCATAACGTCATTTTTTATGCTAAGGCAGCGCTAAAGTGGCTTTTCTGCCATGCCTCATTTATGAAAGTAGTGCAATGCATGCATTGCACCACTTTGTAACCCCTTGTGCCACATTATGCCTGTGACAGGCATAACGTGTACAAGAGGGGTGTTCCGGCACTAGGAGGCCCGCAAGAACGGCGAAGTGAAATTTAAAAGATTTCACTGAGCCATTTTTGTCGTCATTTTTAAAGTCTGCTCAGAGCAGGCTTTAAAATGATGCTCCCATAGTAACCTATGTGCCACTTAGCACTTTGCTGCACTAGTGTCAAACTTTTTGATGCTGTTGTGCTAACGACTGCCATGGTTGCGCCATATTAGAAATACGGCACAACCATGGTGTCATTAGGTGCCGGTAGGGAGGCTCAAGAAACGTGGCGCATCATAGCTGATGTGCCACTTTTTCTTAAAGATGGGCCTAAGTCTGTCACTCTGGTATTCCTTAAAAGAATTTATGCTGAACAAGAGTTATGCAAGTTTCTTTTAAAGCTCGTTTGAAGCTGCCTTAAAAGGTGAAGTTGAAACTGTATTTGCCTAACAAAGGTATGGATTCTTTACTTTCTTTGGATGAATAACATTTATCTTCTTTTCTTTGGCTGACATGTTATACAGAATCTCAACTACATGTCTCTTGATATATCCTTCCTTCCTTCTTTCCTTCCTTCTTTAAAAGTAACTGAAATTTTCGTTACAAAACACAGCCTATGGAACATTTTCAAAGCCAATATATCTCACTTTTGTAAGCATGCAAGTGTGGTGTTTTGTTGAGGAAAGACTTTGGTGGTAACTGACCGACCTTGTGTTGTTGCTCTCGTCTGCCCTAGAAAGAGTATACCATAAGAATACCATAATTTAATCTAATCTAATTGCAGAGCACACAAACGCCCGGCACAAAACTAGTCTGGTCTGAACACTTTGAAATTGTGTTCCGCATGAAATGATCAAAATCAGCCAGAAGCTAACAATCCTGGATACCGACCAGCAAGTGCAACTGTAATCTTTTTTATCCCAGACCAGGTTACCACAAGGTCTATTACCCATAGATTCCAACGCTAATACTCTGCTTTATCATTTCATGTCTTGCACCCTTGCCCTCCTTGTTATCCTTGATGAAAGAGGGCCAATCCAGGAGCAAAAATCTGCTCAGACGCACATTCAGAATTTTAACAATCATTGGCTTCCGGAAAGGTAGAAAAAATAGAAGTTCACAGGGCTGAAAGAAAATGGAGACAAGACTATTCCATCTCAGATATGGAGGCATACCACTCTATAATGCACTAATTTAATTAAAGCACACATTAAGTGTGAGAAAATGTCCTTCATCTCTGAAAGGATTCGCAATTCCACCAACCTTTTTACGTATCTTTTTTGGATACACCATAAACTTCAACACTCTGCGGCCATAAAATGACATGAAAAAAAACAAAAGCACAAGTCCTTTGTCACAATATTGCCTTTATTTTCTTAGAGAAAATTTCCAGTGTCAGGAATAACACCATTAATTATCCTATGCCCTTGCCACCATTTTAATCTATTTTGAAAACCGAGAGATGACTAGAATCCACACAAATTACAAGAGAAGAACTCTTGCAGACCATAACTAACAGCCATACTTCAGATCCCCCAAATTATCCTCTACTAGCACAGCATCCAAAACCACTGCTTTTAGTGACAAGTAGCATCATTCTAGCAGGTTTTAACAGCTCCCTAAATTATGGCATTTTACCAGACCTTAGTGTGACTTCTACTAAAACTACCCACCCTGTATGTCAACAACGCAAATAATCTTAGGCCCAATCTCATTGCTCCCATACTTGGGCAGACTTCTGAAAAATGTCCCTATGCCAACTTAAGAACTTTGCGAAAGCTAAAGACCTAATAGACGTGTAAAAAACTGGTCTCTTTCCCAGTCATAGCAAGGAGCTGTTGGTCTTACCAGCCCTTGATGATCCTCACTACCTTATTTATGTAGGAGAAACTACCATGCTAGTCCTCTTAGACTTGTCAGCCACATTTGATACCTTTGACTACAACATCCTGTTTAAGACCCTGAACGCAGAAGGCACCATAGTCTGAGACGTTTAAAATGGTTTATTTCATACTCCTGGTGGTGTACAACATTCACTGTGGATCTGGCAAGGGTCAGTCCTCTCGCCAGTTCTGTTTAAGATGCACATGCAGACCCATGTCAAATTGCTGCACAAGGCAGGTGTACACATTTACATGCATGCTGATGCCCCGCGGCTCATATTTAACCTACCTAATAGTCAAGACTCTTCCAGTCAAAAGACAAGGCCTTTAATTGAGGTCCTAAACATTGTCAGGCAACAAATAATCAACAAATTCCTGAACATGTGCCCAACCAAAACTAGGACGCAAGTGTATGGCCAGATATACTGGAGAGTCGCCTAGGTCCCTTGACAGTAATAGAGAACAAATGAGTTGTTTTGGTCACATCTTTTTCCTGGAAGCCCAGTCCACAAATATGTCCTGCATCTGTTTCACCCACTTTCACCTTCTCTAAAAAGAGTATCCCCTTTATTGATCCATCTTGGAATATGCTAGTAATAAATGGTGTAATTCCCTCTTATCTTCACTATGCTAATTTAATCCACCTAGAATCACAAGACAGCATTTTAATACGACTGAAACTTGCTCAGAATGCTACAGCATGATTGCTTATAAAAACAGCCAGAAGATGGCATATGCCAAAACACTGTCTTCCCACACAATCTTAGGTAGTATTTGAGGTGTTAACAACTGTCCATAAAGCCCAAGACCTCTGATTTCCCTCTATTATGGCCAATGCATTTTCCTTCTATCAATTGCTAGGCTCCCTCAGAACAGTAAAACAATTCTTGCTTTCCAAAATCAGGATCAGAGGCCTTACCTATCAACAGCATCCAAACTTTAGAACTCTCTCCATTTGAGTTTTGAGATAGAAACAAATCTTCTCTATTTTAGATGCCTTCTCAAAAGCCTGGCTCTTAAGCAATTAAGGTCCTGATTTAGAGTTTGTCAGACTGGTTATTCCTTCACAAATGTGACAACATCCTGCCTCTTTACTGCAAGTGCCACAGGAAATAATGCACCTAAAATATGGCAGACAGGATATCTATCACATGTGTGACAAAGTAGCATGTCAACCAAGTATTTGTCCTAGAGGTGGTGAGGCAGGAATGTCCCCTGCACAGCAAATATGCACATTCCCCTGCCATTAGTAACTGGCATTTCAACTTTTAACTATGGCCTGGTATAAGGCCAATCTAGCATGTGCATAGTGTCTGAAGTTTATCCCTGATAATGTGAGTATTAGAACCAGTTTTTTTAATAGGAGGAGCCTACCAAAACACGCCTGTTGTATTTCACACCTGTTGTAAATCACGTAATCAATTCCCATTGTAAATCACAAAGAGCAGTGGTGGCAACATTTCAAGTGCTTGTGAGTCAGAAGTATGATCAGACTTTTTTCTCGGTGAGGGAGAGCAGGGTCCACTGAAACTTCTAATAAGAAGTTCCACTGTTATGTGAAACAAGTCTGAACCTTGAGCTGAAATGTTCATGTGCAGTAAGTGTGTAACATGTATAGTACTAGGAGTCTTCATGTGGAATAAGTTTGAATACTGAGATGAGTGGGATTAATTTTAGGTGGTACTCGTTTAGTATTGCACAAGATGGAGGGTGCTACAGCTTCCCTGGGCAGTGGAAGTGAATTGACTGCATTACTGTGGCTGGAGGGTGAAGATCCCAGCTGCCTTAAAAAATTTAATGAGGACCAGGCTTGCAAAAAGATGCTGATTAGTTCTTCTTGAACACTGTCATTTTATAGATGGTCGGGATGCACGGTGGCATTTGCCCTTTTGTCTGTCCCTGATTAGTACCTCAACCCTACCTCAGGAATGCTGATGACAGCCACGTGAAAAGATTTCACACTCCAATGTCTCCTTTTTTCCAAAATTCCTGCTTATAGTGAGATACATTGCAACCTGTTGTAAATGCCATGGAATTTATAAGACCTCACCCTTGAGGGAACAGATTTGTTACTTCTGACATCCTTGGCATGGTAGTCTCCGAAACTATTTGCCTTCTTTCCTCCTGTTTGCTGAATTCATTTTGATTGACTTTGAGCTCTTTGACTTTACCAGTACTAATCAGTGCTGAAGTGTTGGTGCTTAGTCCTCTAAACATGGTAAAATTTTCTACATCTAATTGCCACTTTTTTTTCCATAAATAAGTTGTATTGATTTTTGCAATAAAGATACAAAGAAGGCATGATACCATGCTGTAAACTTATAGTAAAATTTGGAATGAATGTATTCAAACATAGTTCCTGTCCCTTACCCTCCCCCACCCCTCCTAAATGCAATTACCAGTAGAGGACACATGTTCTAACCTTGCAGGTAATCCATAGCACTCCCACCATTTATCTCAGATTTTTGAGAATCTATTAGGACAACCCGAGCTATGTAGACCGGCTCCCTATTTTGGACACCAATCCATACCAGTGTGCCACTTTCTCGGCTTCTGAGGTTCAGGGTGTTACCAGGATTTTGCTATATCTCTCTTAGCAACTAGAGTCACCAATCCCACCAACTCTATCCCCTCATGAAGAACCCAGATCATCCATTACACCCAGTAGTGTTATCTTTGGAGTTAGTTGGAGTGGAACATTAGGAATGGCAGAGATTTTGGGCCAATATCGAATGATCATTTGGCATTGCCACACTATATGGGAGATGTCTGCTGTAGAGGAATGACATTATGTACAACCAGAGTCTGAGAGGATACGTACCAAATCCAGGTGTTTTGGATTCAAGTAGGTCTGGAGCAGGTGATTTAATTGGATCAAACACTGGTGGGCTGAAATTGCAAACTCTAAGGGGCTATAAATGCCTCCCCTCACTCAACCTCCTCCAGCTTCTCAATCCACCCCTCCCACTTCTGGCAAAGTCAATACAAGGTCTCTGGGGCATTATTCACAAGGGCACAGTATAATGGGGAGGTGCCCCCATGTCTCATTTTCCCCATCAATAATTCAGGTTAGATCGGGGATGTTCTGGAGGTGCGTAGTGTAGCAACCAAGAGCATAATGCTAGGGATTGGTTGGCATATAAGTGATGCATCACTCTATCGAAACCTAGTTCATTGAGCTCTAGTCAGTGTACCGGATTGTTGTAATTGCCTGTCAGCCAGTCATTTATGATTAGCAGGTGGGACGCCCAGGAATAGAGATGGATATTCACCTCAACAATTCCCCCACCAAAAGCCGAGCAATGACAGTTAGTGTGTGCAATTCTGGGAGGACTGCCACACCAAAGAAAAGAGTGCAACAATGTTGCCACTTCCTGGAACCAAGTGTTGGGTATATGAAGTGGAACTTTTTGCAGGGTGTAAAGGTATTGGGGCAATATTCTCATTTTGACCAAGGCAGATCTACCCAGAACATTTAGAGGAAGGTTTTGCTTAGCCGCTAGGCTGGTCCTAGTGGTCTTCAAGAGGGGTGCCAGGTTGGGTGTGTGAGCAAGTTTGGGTAGTGTTGTGATATATATATCTAAGTATTAAATAACGGAGGTGACGAACGGGGATGCCCTTCCACTAGATGCTTGATGTGTTGTCTCCCACAATGGAACAAGTAAGGATTTTTCTTTATGTAAACAAAGACTCGAAGCCTCTTCATAAAGATGAAGAAGCTCAAGGGCGCACTGGGTCTGCCAGGTGCAGGAGGACATCGTCTGCATATAAAGCGATTCTGCCTTTGGGGGGGGCACCCCTGCCACCACCAGCCCCTCATCAGCACATCACATCTAAACATGCATGCCAGTGACTCAATAGCAAAGGCAAAGAGGAGGAGAGAGAGGGGGCAGCCCTGACTGGTGCCTCTTCCGATCAGAAACACATCAGACAGTATTCCATTAATCATCACCTGGGTAGTCGAGTGGGAGTAGAAGAGAGAGATCATTGCCCAGAAAAGGGCTCCAAATACCATTTGGGTGGGCACTGTTCTTGGGTAGTCCCAATCAACCATATCAAAGGTCTTTGCAAAATCGACTAATAGTAGGGCCACATCCTTGTGTAGCTTGTTTATATTGTCAAGGTTGATGTGGAAGTGCTGTATACAGTGCCACGTGCTAAGACCCTATATGAAATCACACTGATCTGGGTGGATCAGAGAGCCGATGACCATCTGGAGTCTGGTCGCCAAAATGTTGGCATATATTTTGACATCAGTGTTGATCAAGGAAATAGGATGGTATGCCTCACAAACTGTTGATGGCTTATCTGTTTTAGGGATGTCAACAATAGTCGCCAGGTCAAGTCCCCATGGGAACAATCCTGTTGTACTGCAGACGAGTAAAGCTAGAGCAAGTGAGGCTGCAGAAGTGTGAATAATATAATTGACACATTTAATGTATTTGTCAGTCCCTTGAAAATGGTACTACGTGTACCCAGGGTCTGTAAATTGAATGCTATAAGAGAGCCTGCAACATTCATTGTACCATCCATTGCTGAAGTATCACTTTTGAAACATGCTTCAGGTCAGTTACTGCAGTCTGTAGTGAGTTTTAAACTTCCATGTGATCTGGGAAAATAAAGATATTGTCAGGCCTAAAAGATCGTTTTAATACATATGTTAACCTAAAGTAAGCCATGAAGGCTCATACAACAAGGTGCTTTTTATTTAAGAAGTAGGACATGAGTACTTATGTGTCACTTATCCTGGCAGTGAAAAAGTCTTAAAGTCGTTTTGGGCTGTTGTTAAGTCCTATCTCATTGACTATCACTGGGTCACCATATTACATTTAATAAGTGGTAACTTTTAGTTTAGGGACAAGGGTAATAAGATAATGAAGAACACTGTTTGCACAAGTGGTCAGTGTTAGAAATGTGGTCTTTGGTTGACAGTCAGGTTACCCCCTGTTCAAGCAAGGACCCTCACTCTAGTCAGGGTAAAAGTGAATCACCCTCAGCTAACCGCTGCTTACCCCCTTGGTAGCTTGGCAGAGCAGTAGGCTTAACTTCAGAGTGCTAGGTGTAAAGTATTTGTACCAACACACACAGTAACTTAATGAAAACACTACAAAATGACACAACACAGGTTTAGAAAAATAGGAAATATTTATCTAAACAAAACAAGACCAAAACGACAAAAATCCACCATACACAAGTCAAGTTATCAATTAAAAATCAAAAAGAGACTTTAAGTAGTTTTAAATACACACCAGCGCTGCTTGAGTGAAAATGTACCTGGTCCGCGTCAAAAATAACCTCGCACGGACGGGTGTGCGTCAAAAATAACTCCTCACGGCAGTACTGGAGTCAAAAATCCAGCCGCACGATGATCCAAAAATCCCGCAGCGCAGGTTGTGATCTCCCAGCCTCCGTCAGCGATGCTGCGCATCGTTTCTCCTGCTCCGTGCGTCGATTTTTCGGTCGCGTTTCCTGCGAGCGTCGTTTCTCATCTGTGGAGCCGGCGGCGCGTCGTTTTTTCAGCCGCAAATCGGATTTGCATCAATCTTTTCCCCGCACGGCGCTCTGTGCGTGGATTTTCTTGTCTTTAGGCTGCCAACTTCTCCTTTCAGGGTCCCAGGAACTGGATGGGCACCACAGGGCAGAGTAGGAGTCTCTCCAGAGACTCCAGGTGCTGGCAGAGAGAAGTCTTTGCTGTCCCTGAGACTTCAAACAACAGGAGGCAAGCCCCAGATCAAGCCCTTGGAGATTTCTTCTCAAGATGGAAGGCACACAAAGTCCAGTCTTTGCCCTCTTACTCTGGCAGAAGCAGCAACTGCAGGATAGCGCCACAAAGCACAGTCACAGGCAGGGCAGCTCTTCTTCCTCAGCTATTCAGCTCTTCTTTAGGCAGAGGTTCCTCTTGGTTCCAGAAGTGTTTCTAAAGTCTGTGGTTTTGGGTGCCCTTTTTATACGCAATTTTTCCTTTGAAGTAGGCCTACTTCAAAGTAAAGTCTCTTTAGAATGTGAAATCCTGCCTTGCCCAGGCCAGGCCAGGCCCCAGACACTCACCAGGGGGTTGGAGACTGCATTGTGTGAGGGCAGGCACAGCCCTTTCAGATGTGAGTGACCACTCCTCCCCTCCCTCCTAGCACAGATGGCTCATCAGGATATGGAGGCTACACCCCAGCTCCCTTTGTTTCACTGTCTAGTGTGAGGTGCAACCAGCCCAACTGTCAAATTGACCCAGACAGTGAATCCACAAACAGGCAGAGTCACAGAAATGGTATAAGCAAGAAAAATGCTCACTTTCTAAAAGTGGCATTTTTAAACACACAATCTTAAAATCAACTTTACTAAAAGATGTATTTTTAAATTGTGAGCTCAGAGACCCCAAACTTCACATGTCCATCCGCTCCCAAAGGGAATCTACACTTTAATCAGATTTAAAGGTAGCCCCCATGTTAACCTATGAGAGGGACAGGCCTTGCAACAGTGAAAAACGAATTTAGCAATATTTCACTGTCAGGACATATAAAACACATTACTATGGCCCTGATTCTAAGCTTGGCGGGCGGCGGTAGCCGCCCGCCAAGCGGGAACCACCAGAAGACCGTACCGTGTCATTCTGGGTTTCCCACTGGGCTGGCGGGCGACCGCCGAAAGTCCGCCCGCCAGCCCAGCGGGAAACACCCTTCCCACGAGGAAGCCGGCTCAGAATGGAGCCGGCGGAGTGGGAAGGTGCGACGGGTGCAGTTGCACCCGTCGCGAATTTCAGTGTCTGCAAAGCAGACACTGAAATTCTTTGTGGGGCCCTCTTACGGGGGCCCCTGCAGTGCCCATGCCATAGGCATGGGCACTGCAGGGGCCCCCAGGGGCCCCACGACACCCCATACCGCCATCCTGTTCCTGGCGGGCAAACCGCCAGGAACAGGATGGCGGTATGGGGTGTCAGAATCCCCATGGCGGCGCAGCAAGCTGCGCCGCCATGGCGGATTCCCATGGGCAGCGGAAAGTCGGAGGTACACCGCCGGCTTTCTGCTTCTGGCCGCGGCTGTACCGCCGCAGTCAGAATGCCCGGCGGAGCACCGCCAGCCTGTTGGCGGTGCTACCGCCAACTTCCGCCATGGCGGTATTTACCGCCAGGGTCAGAATGACCCCCTATATGTCCTACCTTAACCATACACTGCACCCTGCCCTTGGGGCTACCTAGGGCCTACCTTAGGGGTGTCTGACATGTAAGAAAAGGGAAGGTTTAGGCCTGGCAAGTGGGTACACTTGCCAAGTCGAATTTACAGTTAAAACTGCACACACAGACACTGCAGTGGTAGGTCTGAGACATGATTACAGATCTACTTATGTGGGTGGCACAACCAGTGCTGCAGGCCCACTAGTAGCATTTGATTTACAGGCCCTGGGCACCTCTAGTGCACTGTACTAGGGACTTACTAATAAATCAAATATGCCAATCATGGATAAACCAATCACATACACATTTTGTAAAGAAGCACTTGCACTTTAGCACTGGTTAGCAGTGGTAAAGTGCCCAGAGTAACAAAAACAGTAAAATCAGAGTCCAGCACACATCAACAACCTGGGGAACACAGGAAAAAAGTTAAGGGAGACCACGCCAAGGATGAAAAGTCTAACAGTCAGTGTTTCGTATTAATGACAGTCACAATTATACATAAAATACAAACAAAGTAGGTGCTCCAAGTGATGGTGCAGTGTAAGTGCAAATATTTCAGCAAACATATATTACATTTGTGATTTGTACAATATGTACAAAAATGTCCACCCATGGGATATATTTTTTTTAAAAACCCAAGTGATATAGATATTTAGGTATGTATGGTCAAGCATTCAATAATATGGCTGAAACTTAGGAAGTCGACATTTCAACCCCTTGAAATAAGTAGCATGGACAGCAAGAAGTGGTAGCACCTACAAGAAATGATATAGGAGCTGTCAGGGCCTGAATTCCTGATGTAGCTAGATGGCATGAATGTACCAATGACTGAGTCTCACATGACCAATATTATCTGGTCTATTCCTATTATTTGTCTGTGTATCCTGGAAATACTTATCTTCAAAAGAATACATAAATCACTAAAAATCCAAAAGTTACAGGGACATCATAGTTAGGTTCAGATTTTACACACACATAACCATAGAAATTCAACAGTTATCTCAAGAAATTATAACTGATACCTCAATGTAACTATACCTCGCGTCCCTGCGATGGACAGTTTTCAATAATTTTATTGCAAATTTTGCAGTTATATTATGAATTATGCCATAGAAGATGTCATTACTGATGTAGTATGTGGGGTAAGTAGCAGTGCACGTCCAGGCCTGGTGGTCAATTCCCCGTAGGCAGCCAAACCCGTGTCATGCACTACCTTCAGCCATGAGCGGCTGGGGTTGACCTTGCAGCCAACACCTTGTAGGCACTCAATGCTGTGCCACAAAAAGCGGGGGGTCTCTTTTTGAGATATTTTATGTTAGGCCATACTATTGAACTGAGCTCCTGATAATCCTTGTCGGATGTGGACTCTCTCTCCCCTCCCCCTGTGTTTCAGCATGGAATTTCAGTATTCTTGTATTCCTCACTTCACATGGTATATATGGTATATGATGCATACTGGTTAGAATACGTCCATGTTATCTTCCTTATTTGTGTTTATATTCACACACACACACACGCACACCCAAGTTAGCCACGCACATCAACCGCTGTCTTGAAAGTTTCAGGGTGATTCGTCAAGAGGGGACTGAGAAAAAGGGGGTCCCAAAATGCGTTTTCCACATGCAACTTCCTATAGGAATTTTGAGCATGACAACAGCCTGAATCACTGGACCAATTTGACCAAATTTGGCAGAAAGGTAGCTCTTGGTCAAGAAAGAGCCCTTTTTGTTATTTGGTGGAAATCTATTCAGTAGATATCTAGGAAGTGGATCCTCTGTGGATCCGACATTCACTCTGCTGCTATCTGATTGGCCGCCATGCACAGCTAATTAACTCAGATATTACATCATTCATGACATTTTCTATGCCATCATCACTGGATCATTTGCGATAAAATTATTGATGAAAAAACTGTGCATGAGGAGGGCTCAAGTTATAGTTACCTTAGGGCACGAGTCATAGTTACTTGAAATAACTATGTTTTTTTGCACGTAAATCCAGAACCTATCTATAACGTCCCCCTTACCTTTATTTTTTTAATGAATTTTTAAAGTTTTTTAAATGATAATTCCTAATTATAACATCCCAATAACCTTTGTTGTGCCCACACTGTGCACAGTTGTTTCCTCAAAAGCTTTACTACAAGTAGTACACTGATATTCTCAAAGATGTTATCAAAGGTGTCATGAGTGCCATAAATTATAAGATAATTAGGAGTGCATAGTGAGGGCGCCAGTTATTGTTACTTTAGGGTACATGGTATAACTCTAACTATAACAGGTTCATTTTTTTGGTTTCGTATGTTTAAAATGTGAGCCTAACTATAAAGTCCCTGTAACCTTTTTTTTTTCATTGAGTTTCTATGTTTTTAAAATTCTATTTCCTAACTATAACATCTGTGTAACCCTTAGTTTTTTCACTAAACTTCATTTTTTTTTAACCTATAGTTATTTTTATTACTGTACGTTAATCCAACAACTACCCTGTAGCCAACCCCCTGTAAACATCCAACCTTGCACCGTACACACCCTTCGGCCATGCACAGTGGGGTTGGCCCCAGGGCCTGGCCTGCGGCCAGTCCTTGTGGCCAACCACCCAAACCTGAGAGAGAGAGAGAAAGTGAGAGACTGAAAGAGCGAGAATAATTTTGGTATTGATGAATGATGCATTTGGAATGAGATAAATCCGGACAAATTGAAAAGAAAAAATGTTTTTGTCAATTAAAAAGATTGAGATCACCTTTCAGCATGTAGGAAGAGAAATTGGGTGTAAAAAAAGGGGACTGATGGCGCTCAGGAAGCTAATTGGCCAAAACTAACATTAGGGGTTACCTACACAAGGGAAAATACCCCTCCCTTAAAGGTTCTAAGAAACCCAACAAAGATAAGCACAATGTGAGGTCCCCACATTGTGCTTACCTTTCAGCATGTAACTTAAATATTTATAGTTGAAAAGAAACGGATGCAGAAAATGACCACAGACTCACCTAGACTACAACCCTTAACTTTTCGTCTGCACGTCTAAGACCTTAACCACTAGGCCTTAACCGCTAGTGTCCAGACTTAGCCATGACATTCAACCCACAGATTTTGAGGGAAAGAAAACTTCAGTGTTCCATCACTAGGAATGTTTTACAGTGAAAACACTAGAAAATAAACAGAAACACTGCCAAGGGATACTAGGATTTGAACCTTCAGCCTACTGAGTGACAGCACAAGACATTGACCATGAGGCCAGAAGTGACTCTGTTCTGCATTCAAACATAACTATAACATTGGTGTAGGAAGTTGGCTCTGTATGTGCTATTTCAAAGTAAGGAATAGCATGCACAGAGTCCAAGGGTTCCCCTTAGAGGTAAGATAGTGGCAAAAAGAGCTAATACTAATGCTCTATTTTGTGGTAGTGTGGTCGAGCAGTAGGCTTATCAAAGGAGTAGTGTTAAGCATTTGTTGTACATACACACAGGCAATAAATGAGGAACACACACTCAGAGACAAATCCAGCCAATAGGTTTTGTTATAGAAAAATATATTTTCTTAGTTTATTTTAAGAACCACAGGTTCAAATTCCACATGTAATATCTCATTTGAAAGGTATTGCAGGTAAGTACTTTAGGAACTTTGAATCATTACATTAGCATGTATACTTTTCACATAAAACACAATAAGCTGTTTTAAAAGTGGACACAGTTCAATTTTCACAGTTCCTGGGGGAGGTAAAGTATTGTTAGGTTTCACAGGTAAGTAAGTCACTTACAGGTTTCAGTTTTTGGTCCAAGGTAGCCCACCGTTGGGGGTTCAAAGCAACCCCAAAGTTACCACACCAGCAGCTCAGGGCCGGTCAGGTGCAGAGGTCAAAGAGGTGCCCAAAACACATAGGCTTCAATGGAGAGAAGGGGGTGCCCCGGTTCCAGTCTGCCAGCAGGTAAGTACCCGCGTCTTCGGAGGGCAGACCAGGGGGGTTTCGTAGGGCACTGGGGGGGACACAAGTCAGCACAAAAAGTACACCCTCAGCAGCGCGGGGGCGGCCGGGTGCAGTGTGGAAACACGCGTCGGGTTTACAATGGTTTTCAATGAGAGATCAAGGGATCTCTTCAGCGTTGCAGGCAGGCAAGGGGGGGTCTCCTCGGGGTAGCCACCACCTGGGCAAGGGAGAGGGCCTCCTGGGGGTCACTCCTGCACAGGAGTTCCGTTCCTTTAGGTGCTGGGGGCTGCGGGTGCAGGATCTTTTCCAGCCGTCGGGAAATGGAGTTCAGGCAGTCGCGGTCAGGGGGAGCCTCGGGATTCCCTCTGCAGGCATCGCTGTGGGGGCTCAGGGGGGACATCTTTGGTTACTCACGGTCTCGGAGTCGCCGGAGGGTCCTCCCTGAGGTGTTGGTTCTCCACCAGTCGAGTCGGGGTCGCCGGGTGCAGTGTTGCAAGTCTCACGCTTCTTGCGGGGAGTTGCAGGGGTCTTTAAATCTGCTCCTTGAAACAAAGTTGCAGTTCTTTTGGAGCAGTGCCGCTGTCCTCAGGAGTTTCTTGTCTTTCTTGAAGTCGGGCAGTCCTCAGAGGATTCAGAGGTCGCTGGTCCCTTGGAAAGCGTCGCTGGAGCAGGTTTCTTTGGAAGTCAGGAGACAGGCCGGTAAGTCTGGGGCCAAAGCAGTTGGTGTCTTCTGTTCTTCCTCTGCAGGGGTTTTTCAGCTCAGCAGTCTTCTTCTTCTTGTAGTTTCAGGAATCTAAATCTTTAGGTTCAGGGGAGCCCTTAAATTCTAAATTTAAGGGCGTGTTTAGGTCTGGGGGGTTAGTAGCCAATGGCTACTAGCCCTGAGGGTGGGTACACCCTCTTTGTGCCTCCTCCCAAGGGGAGGGGGTCACATCCCTAATCCTATTGGGGAATCCTCCATCTGCAAGATGGAGGATTTCTAAAAGTTAGAGTCACTTCAGCTCAGGACACCTTAGGGGCTGTCCTGACTGGCCAGTGACTCCTCCTTGTTATTCTCATTATTTCCTCCGGCCTTGCCGCAAAAAGTGGGGGCCGTGGCCGGAGGGGGCGGGCAACTCCACTAGCTGGAGTGTCCTGTGGTGCTGGAACAAAGGGGTGAGCCTTTGAGGCTCACCGCCAGGTGTTACAGCTCCTGCCTGGGGGAGGTGTTAGCATCTCCACCCAGTGCAGGCTTTGTTACTGGCCTCAGAGTGACAAAGGCACTCTCCCCATGGGGCCAGCAACATGTCTCGGTTGTGGCAGGCTGCTGGAACCAGTCAGCCTACACAGATAGTCGGTTAAGGTTTCAGGGGGCACCTATAAGGTGCCCTCTGGGGTGTATTTCACAATAAAATGTACACTGGCATCAGTGTGCATTTATTGTGCTGAGAAGTTTGATACCAAACTTCCCAGTTTTCAGTGTAGCCATTATGGTGCTGTGGAGTCCGTGTTTGACAGACTCCCAGACCATATACTCTTATGGCTACCCTGCACTTACAATGTCTAAGGTTTGGCTTAGACACTGTAGGGGCACAGTGCTCGTGCACTGGTGCCCTCACCTATGGTATAGTGCACCCTGCCTTAGGGCTGTAAGGCCTACTAGAGGGGTGACTTATCTATCCTGCATAGGCAGTGTGAGGTTGGCATGGCACCCTGAGGGGAGTGCCATGTCGACTTACTCGTTTTGTTCTCACCAGCACACACAAGCTGGCAAGCAGTGTGTCTGTGCTGAGTGAGGGGTCCCCAGGGTGGCATAAGATATGCTGCAGCCCTTAGAGACCTTCCCTGGCATCAGGGCCCTTGGTACAAGGGGTACCAGTTACAAGGGACTTACCTGGATGCCAGGGTGTGCCAATTGTGGATACAAAAGTACAGGTTAGGGAAAGAACACTGGTGCTGGGGCCTGGTTAGCAGGCCTCAGCACACTTTCAATTCAAAACATAGCATCAGCAAAGGCAAAAAGTCAGGGGGTAACCATGCCAAGGAGGCATTTCCTTACACAACCCCCCCCCCAAACGAAAGAGGATGAGACTAACCTTTCCCAAGAGAGTCTTCATTTTCTAAGTGGAAGAACCTGGAAAGGCCATCTGCATTGGCATGGGCAGTCCCAGGTCTGAGTTCCACTATAAAGTCCATTCCCTGTAGGGAGATGGACCACCTCAACAGTTTTGGATTTTCACCTTTCATTTGCATCAGCCATCTGAGAGGTCTGTGGTCAGTTTGAACTAGGAAGTGAGTACCAAAGAGGTATGGTCTCAGCTTCTTCATGGACCAAACCACAGCAAAGGCATCCCTCTCAATGGCACTCCAACGCTGCTCCCTGGGGAGTAACCTGCTGCTAATGAAAGCAACAGGCTGGTCAAGGCCATCATCATTTGTTTGGGACAAAACTGCCCCTATCCCATGTTCAGAGGCATCTGTCTGCACAATGAACTGCTTGGAGTAATATGGAGCTTTTAGAACTGGTGCTGTGCACATAGCTTGTTTCAGGGTGTCAAAGGCCTGTTGGCATTCTACAGTCCAGTTTACTTTCTTGGGCATTTTCTTGGAGGTGAGTTCTGTGAGGGCTGTCACAATGGATCCATATCCCTTCACAAACCTCCTATAGTACCCAGTCAAGCCAAGGAATGCCCTGACTTGAGTCTGGGTTTTTGGAGCTGCCCAGTCCAGAATAGTCTGGATCTTAGGCTGGAGTGGCTGAACTTGGCCTCCACCTACAAGGTGTCCCAAGTAAACCACAGTTCCCTGCCCTATCTGGCATTTGGATGCCTTGATAGAGAGGCCTGCTGATTGCAGAGCCTTCAAAACCTTCTTCAGGTGGACCAGGTGATCCTGCCAGTTGGAGCTAAAGACAGCAATATTGTCAAGATAAGCTGCACTGAAGGACTCCAAGCCAGCAAGGACTTGATTCACCAACCTTTGGAAGGTGGCAGGGGCATTCTTTAAACCAAAGGGCATAACAGTGAACTGATAATGCCCATCAGGGGTGGAGAATGCTGTCTTTTCTTTTGCTCCAGGGGCCATTTTGATTTGCTAGTACCCTGCTGTTAAGTCAAAGGTACTTAAGAATTTGGCAGCCCCTAATTTATCAATCAGCTCATCAGCTCTAGGAATGGGATGGGCATCTGTCTTGGTGACAGAGTTAAGGCCTCTGTAGTCCACACAAAACCTCATCTCTCTCTTTCCTTCTTTGGTGTGAGGTTTGGGGACTAAGACCACTGGGCTAGACCAGGGGCTGTCAGAGTACTCAATTACTCCCAATTCCAGCATCTTGTGGACTTCCACCTTGATGCTTTCCTTAACTTGATCAGACTGTCTGAAGATTTTGTTTTTGACAGGCATGCTGTCTCCTGTGTCCACATCATGGGTACACAGGTGTGTCTGACCAGGGGTTAGGTAAAAGAGCTCAGCAAACTGTTGTAGGACCTTCCTACAGTCAGCTTGCTGTTGGCCAGAGAGGGTGTCTGAATAGATCACTCCATCCACTGAGCCATCTTTAGGGTCTGATGAGAGGAGATCAGGGAGAGGCTCACTCTCAGCTTCCTGGTCCTCATCTGTTACCATCAACAGATTCACATCAGCCCTGTCATGGAAGAGTTTTAGGCGGTTTACATGGATCACCCTCTTGGGGCTCCTGCTTGTGCCTAGGTCCACCAGGTAGGTGACCTGACTCTTCTTTTCCAGGATTGGGTAAGGGCCACTCCATCTGTCCTGAAGTGCCCTGGGAGCCACAGGCTCCAAAACCCAGACTTTCTGCCCTGGTTGAAATTCAACCATTGCAGCCTTTTGGTCATACCAAAACTTCTGGAGCTGTTGGCTGGCCTCAAGGTTTTTACTTGCCTTTTCCATGTACTCTGCCATTCTTGAGCGAAGGCCAAGTACATAGTCCACTATGTCTTGTTTAGGCTCATGAAGAGGTCTCTCCCAGCCTTCTTTAACAAGAGCAAGTGGTCCCCTTACAGGGTGGCCAAACAGAAGTTCAAAGGGTGAGAACCCTACTCCCTTCTGAGGCACCTCTCTGTAAGCGAAAAGCAGACATGGCAGGAGGACATCCCATCTCCTTTTGAGTTTTTCTGGGAGCCCCATGATCATGCCCTTTAATGTCTTGTTGAATCTCTCAACAAGGCCATTAGTTTGTGGATGATATGGTGTAGTGAATTTATAAGTCACTCCACACTCATTCCACATGTGTTTCTGGTATGCTGACATGAAGTTGGTACCTCTGTCAGACACCACCTCCTTAGGGAAGCCCACTCTGGTAAAGATACCAATGAGGGCCTTGGCTACTGCAGGGGCAGTAGTCGACCTAAGGGGAATAGCTTCAGGATACCTAGTAGCATGATCCACTACTACTAGGATGTACATATTTCCTGAGGCTGTGGGAGGTTCAAGTGGACCCACTATGTCCACACCCACTCTTTCAAAGGGGACCCCCACCACTGGAAGTGGAATGAGGGGGGCCTTTGGATGTCCACCTGTCTTACCACTGGCTTGACAGGTGGGACAGGAGATGCAAAACTCCTTAACCTTCTGGGACATGTTGGGCCAGTAGAAGTGGTTGACTAACCTCTCCCACGTCTCGGTTTGTCCCAAATGCCCAGCAAGGGGAATATCATGGGCTAAGGTCAGAATAAACTCTCTGAACGCCTGAGGCACTACCACTCTCCTAGTGGCACCAGGTTTGGGATCTCTTGCCTCAGTGTACAGGAGCCCATCTTCCCAATAGACCCTATGTGTTCCATTTTTCTTGCCTTTGGACTCTTCAGCAGCTTGCTGCCTAAGGCCTTCAAGAGAGGGACAGGTTTCTTGTCCCTTACACAACTCTTCCCTTGAGGGTCCCCCTGGGCCTAAGAGCTCAACCTGATAAGGTTCCAGCTCCATAGGCTCAGTTCCCTCAGAGGGCAGAACTTCTTCCTGAGAAGAGAGGTTCTCTTTTTCTTGTTGTGTTGCAGCTGGTTTCCCAGCTGACTTTCCTTTTCTCTTGGTAGGCTGGGCCTTTCTTCCAGACTCCAGCTCTACTTTTTCACCCTGTGCCTTGCACTGTGCCCTTGTCTTGACACACACCAGTTCAGGGATACCCAGCATGGCTGCATGGGGTTTCAGTTCTACCTCAGCCCATGCTGAGGACTCCAGGTCATTTCCAAGCAAACAGTCTACTGGGATATTTGAGGAGACCACCACCTGTTTCAGGCCATTGACCCCTCCCCACTCTAAAGTTACCATTGCCATGGGATGTACTTTAGTCTGATTGTCAGCGTTGGTGACTGGATAAGTTTGTCCAGCCAGGTATTGGCCAGGGGAAACCAGTTTCTCTGTCACCATAGTGACACTGGCACCTGTATCCCTCAGGCCCTCTACACTTGTCCCATTAATTAAGAGCTGCTGCCTGTATTTTTGCATGTTAGGGGGCCAGGCAGCCAGTGTGGCTAAATCCACCCCACCCTCAGAGACTAATGTAGCTTCAGTGTGACACCTGATTTGCTCTGGGCACACTGTTGATCCCACTTGGAGACTGGCCATTCCAGTTTTAGCTGGAGTGGAGTTAGAAGTGGTATCTTTCTTGGGACAGGCCTTGTCTCCAGTTTGGTGTCCAGACTGACTACAGTTACGACACCAGGCCTTTTTGGGATCAAAGTTGTTACCCTTGTACCCAGGATTGTTTTGTGAAGAGGCTCTGGGCCCACCCTCCTGTGCAGGTTTTTGGGGGCCTGTAGAAGACTCTTTACTATTTTAGTTTTTGGCTGTCTCACCACCTTTCCCCTGGGGAGGTTTTGTGACCCCTTTCTTTTGGTCACCCCCTGTGGAAGTTTTGGACACCCTAGTCTTGACCCAATGGTCCGCCTTCTTTCCCAATTCTTGGGGAGAAATTGGTCCTAGGTCTACCAGATGCTGATGCAGTTTATCATTGAAACAATTATTTAATAGGTGTTCTTTCACAAATAAATTGTACAGCCCATCATATTTACTTACACCACTGCCTTGAATCCAACCATCTAGTGTTTTCACTGAGTAGTCTACAAAGTCAACCCAGGTCTGGCTCGAGGATTTTTGAGCCCCCCTGAATCTAATCCTATACTCCTCAGTGGAGAATCAAAAGCCCTCAATCAGGGTACCCTTCATAAGGTCATAAGATTCTGCATCTTTTCCAGAGAGTGTGAGGAGTCTATCCCTACACTTTCCTGTGAACATTTCCCAAAGGAGAGCACCCCAGTGAGATTTGTTCACTTTTCTGGTTACACAAGCCCTCTCAAAAGCTGTGAACCATTTGGTGATGTCATCACCATCTTCATATTTAGTTACAATCCCTTTAGGGATTTTCAACATGTCAGGAGAATCTCTGACCCTATTTATGTTGCTGCCACCATTGATGGGTCCTAGGCCCATCTCTTGTCTTTCCCTTTCTATGGCTAGGATCTGTCTTTCCAAAGCCAATCTTTTGGCCATCCTGGCTAACTGGATGTCCTCTTCACTGGAGTTATCCTCAGTGATTTCAGAGAGGTTGGTCCCTCCTGTGAGGGAGCCAGCATCTCTGACTATTATGCTTGGAGTCAGGGCTTGAGAGGCCCTGTCTTCCCTAGATAGGACTGGTAGGGGGGAATCACCCTCCAAGTCACTATCATCATCCTCTGAGTTGCCATCCTCAGAGGGGTTGGCCTTTTCAAACTCTGCCAACAGCTCCTGGAGCTGTAGTTTGGAAGGTCTGGGGCCCATTACTATTTTCTTTAGTTTACAGAGTGACCTTAGCTCCCTCATCTTAAGATGGAGGTAAGGTGTGGTGTCGAGTTCCACCACATTCATCTCTGTACTAGACATTATGCTTCTAAAAGTTGGAATACTTTTTAAGAATCTAAAACTAGTTCTAGGTTCTAATTCAAACTTTTACCAAACTTTTAAACTCTGAAAGAAATGCTAAACAGGATCTAACACAAGGCCCTAGCAGGTCTTTTAAGAATTTAGAACAATTTCAAATTGCAAAAACAATTTCTAATGACAATTTTTGGAATTTGTCGTGTGATCAGGTATTGGCTGAGTAGTCCAGCAAATGCAAAGTCTTGTACCCCACCGCTGATCCACCAATGTAGAAAGTTGGCTCTTGTGCTATTTCAAAGTAAGGAATAGCATGCACAGAGTCCAAGGGTTCCCCTTAGAGGTAAGATAGTGGCAAAAAGAGATAATACTAATGCTCTATTTTGTGGTAGTGTGGTCGAGCAGTAGGCTTATCAAAGGAGTAGTGTTAAGCATTTGTTGTACATACACACAGGCAATAAATGAGGAACACACACTCAGAGACAAATCCAGCCAATAGGTTTTGTTATAGAAAAATATATTTTCTTAGTTTATTTTAAGAACCACAGGTTCAAATTCTACATGTAATATCTCATTTGAAAGGTATTGCAGGTAAGTACTTTAGGAACTTTGAATCATTACATTAGCATGTATACTTTTCACATAAAACACAATAAGCTGTTTTAAAAGTGGACACTGCAATTTTCACAGTTCCTGGGGGAGGTAAAGTATTGTTAGGTTTCACAGGTAAGTAAGTCACTTACAGGTTTCAGTTTTTGGTCCAAGGTAGCCCACCGTTGGGGGTTCAGAGCAACCCCAAAGTTACCACACCAGCAGCTCAGGGCCGGTCAGGTGCAGAGGTCAAAGAGGTGCCCAAAACACATAGGCTTCAATGGAGAGAAGGGGGTGCCCCGGTTCCAGTCTGCCAGCAGGTAAGTACCCACGTCTTCGGAGGGCAGACCAGGGGGTTTCGTAGGGCACCGGGGGGGACACAAGTCAGCACAAAAAGTACACCCTCAGCAGCGCGGGGGCGGCCGGGTGCAGTGTGCAAACACGTGTCGGGTTTACAATGGTTTTCAATGAGAGATCAAGGGATCTCTTCAGCGTTGCAGGCAGGCAAGGGGGGGGCTCCTCGGGGTAGCCACCACCTGGGCAAGGGAGAGGGCCTCCTGGGGGTCACTCCTGCACAGGAGTTCCGTTCCTTTAGGTGCTGGGGGCTGCGGGTGCAGGGTCTTTTCCAGCCGTCGGGAAATGGAGTTCAGGCAGTCGCGGTCAGGGGGAGCCTCGGGATTCCCTCTGCAGGTGTCGCTGTGGGGGCTCAGGGGGGACAACTTTGGTCTCGGAGTCGCCGGAGGGTCCTCCCTGAGGTGTTGGTTCTCCACCAGTCGAGTCGGGGTCGCCGGGTGCAGTGTTGCAAGTCTCACGCTTCTTGCGGGGAGTTGCAGGGGTCTTTAAATCTGCTCCTTGAAACAAAGTTGCAGTTCTTTTGGAGCAGTGCCGCTGTCCTCGGGAGTTTCTTGTCTTTCTTGAAGTCGGGCAGTCCTCAGAGGATTCAGAGGTCGCTGGTCCCTTGGAAAGCGTTGCTGGAGCAGGTTTCTTTGGAAGGCAGCAGACAGGCCGGTAAGTCTGGGGCCAAAGCAGTTGGTGTCTTCTGTTCTTCCTCTGCAGGGGTTTTTCAGCTCAGCAGTCTTCTTCTTCTTGTAGTTTCAGGAATCTAAATCTTTAGGTTCAGGGGAGCCCTTAAATACTAAATTTAAGGGCGTGTTTAGGTCTGGGGGGTTAGTAGCCAATGGCTACTAGCCCTGAGGGTGGGTACACCCTCTTTGTGCCTCCTCCCAAGGGGAGGGGGTCACATCCCTAATCCTATTGGGGAATCCTCCATCTGCAAGATGGAGGATTTCTAAAAGTTAGAGTCACTTCAGCTCAGGACACCTTAGGGGCTGTCCTGACTGGCCAGTGACTCCTCCTTGTTATTCTCATTATTTCCTCCGGCCTTGCCGCCAAAAGTGGGGGCCGTGGCCGGAGGGGGCAGGCAACTCCACTAGCTGGAGTGTCCTGTGGTGCTGGAACAAAGGGGTGAGCCTTTGAGGCTCACCGCCAGGTGTTACAGCTCCTGCCTGGGGGAGGTGTTAGCATCTCCACCCAGTGCAGGCTTTGTTACTGGCCTCAGAGTGACAAAGGCACTCTCCCCATGGGGCCAGCAACATGTCTCAGTTGTGGCAGGCTGCTGGAACCAGTCAGCCTACACAGATAGTCGGTTAAGGTTTCAGGGGGCACCTCTAAGGTGCCCTCTGGGGTGTATTTCACAATAAAATGTACACTGGCATCAGTGTGCATTTATTGTGCTGAGAAGTTTGATACCAAACTTCCCAGTTTTCAGTGTAGCCATTATGGTGCTGTGAAGTCCGTGTTTGACAGACTCCCAGACCATATACTCTTATGGCTACCCTGCACTTACAATGTCTAAGGTTTGGCTTAGACACTGTAGGGGCACAGTGCTCATGCACTGGTGCCCTCACCTATGGTATAGTGCACCCTGCCTTAGGGCTGTAAGGCCTACTAGAGGGGTGACTTATCTATCCTGCATAGGCAGTGTGAGGTTGGCATGGCACCCTGAGGGGAGTGCCATGTCGACTTACTCGTTTTGTTCTCACCAGCACACACAGCTGGCAAGCAGTGTGTCTGTGCTGAGTGAGGGGTCCCCAGGGTGGCATAAGATATGCTGAAGCCCTTAGAGACCTTCCCTGGCATCAGGGCCCTTGGTACCAGGGGTACCAGTTACAAGGGACTTACCTGGATGCCAGGGTGTGCCAATTGTGGATACAAAAGTACAGGTTAGGGAAAGAACACTGGTGCTGGGGCCTGGTTAGCAGGCCTCAGCACACTTTCAATTCAAAACATAGCATCAGCAAAGGCAGAAAGTCAGGGGGTAACCATACCAAGGAGGCATTTCCTTACAATTGGTACCAAACATCTTGCTAGTCTGACTCTGTGAAGTCACTATATGGAGAGTCCATTGTAATGACAATTTCTCTCTCTCTTCCATCCCATTATGTGATGGAAGAAAGAGAGAGTGATAGGACCACGGGGAGGGCCTCAAGGCCCCCCCGGTTCTAGCCAGCTCCCCTCATCCTGAGGGAGCCAGCATTGCTTCCAGAAGCAGAGACCTGCTTGAAATAGCAGCTCCCTATTTGTGGGAGCAATGTTTTCATCTGTTTCCCTGTAAGCATATTTGCGTTCAGGAAAACAGATGAAAACATCATTTTCTGCAAGTAAGGGTTGTTTGACAGCTCTCACTTGCAGAAAGTAAAGTGTTCACTCTGACTTGGCAGGAGGTGTCAAAGCGCCCTCCAAGTTAGAGCAAACCGCTTTGTCCCGGCATGCATAAATGTTCCAGAGGCATGGGCAGGGCAGGGACCCCCCCATTGGCCACCCAGATTACTGTCACCTCCAGCCTTTCCATGTCAGTGAAACTGCCATGGAAACACTGGCAGTGAGGGGAGTTTTAATCAGCTGCGCGACCCTGAGCTTAGTGTGGTCCTGGTTGAGTACAATTCTGACCACCATCATTGCAGCGGGAACCATGTTCCCGGTGGGGAAGGCGGTCCCCTGCCGGGTCCGCCCACCAGGCTTGTAATTAGGTAGTTGGACCGCCCAGAGTGCAACCGTCTGACCGTCATCGCAAGTGTGGTGGTCCTCAGAGATCGTGGAGGAAGTAAATAAACCGAGACAAACATGACAGATGTCCGTCCGCCGAAATTACAATCCCATTATATTATATGGAGATCATAATACAGCGTAATGGATATGCGTAACCTTTCTGATGGAGTATACCATCCACCAGGATCTAAATTAGACCCTAACTGTGGTTTAAACAATATGGTAGTACTGCAGTACTGTGCAAACTTTATTTAACCCCTAGGGTGTCTGGGGCGAGCTGGTCTCGTCCTGGCACACAGTAATATAATTAGGCCGATCTGTCCCCAGGGGGGGCAGAAACCTCTAGACACCAGGGATATATATATTTTTTTATTTACTTTATGTTTTTATGTATGGGGAGCGACCCCTTAGGCAAGGGTCGCTCCCCTGGGGGGCAAATTGTATTTAGGCCCTTTGGGGGAGATCGGACTATTTTTGTTATGCCAATCTGCCCCAAGGGGGGCAGAAACAACTAGACACCAGGGATTGATGTGTGTTTATGTGTGTGTTTTGTTTGGGGGGCAGCCCCTTGGGCAAGGGTCGCTCCCCATGGGGGCACATTACTGTTGGCCATATCTGCCCCCAGATCAGCCTATTTTTGGAAGGCCCATCTGCCCCCAAGGGGGGCAGAAAGCCCACCAGAGACCAGGTAAGATTATTTTTCAAAATAAGAGGGTGGGGGTATGGTCATACCCCCACTCTAAATAAATGGGGCCAAAGTTGGTCTGCCCACCAGTGGGCAGATTGGGCAATTACCCCTGAGCCACACTTTGGGGGGGGAAAGGGGGGGAAGTTAGTCTACTAGATGCCAGGGAATTGAAAAAATAGTGGGCTGGTGACATAAACCAGTATGGGCCTGGTTATGCCCCCACTCCAACTGAAGGGGGTAACAGTCTTTCAGCTCTCCCCCGCACACTAAAACATCTTATCCCATGGCAAGCAGGAGGACATTTGATTATTTTGGGTTTTGGTCTTACATTTGGACCATGAGAGCGTCTTAACTCTCAAAATCGTCCCACTTGGAATGGTGAGGGCTGCACTTTTTTGACTTTGGGACGCTGCTATGTAGAAAAATCCACAAGACCTAGACACATCTGAAAACTAAACATCTGGTTGATTCCAGGGTGTTGTGCTTCACATGCACCCCGCACCACTTTCTTACACACAATGTCCTGCAAACCACCAACTTTGCTGGTAATCACATATTTTTCCCAGATTTTTGTGACAGAACCTTCTGGAATCTGCAGGAATACACAAAATTCCTATCACCTAACATTGTCTCATCTCTACTGATAAAAATTCAGCTGCACTGGTCAGCCTAAAAATGTATTATTTCAAACTCCTCTTTTGGACCCGCTTTGGTTCCCCCCTCAATTTCGACATGTTTTTGGCTCTTCCCTGTCACAGCCACTTGACCCACCTACACAAGTGAGGTATCATTTTTACCAGGAGACTGAGGGGAACGTTGGGGGGTAGGAAATCCTACACAGAATTTTGGGGAAAAATTGATTTTTTAGCTAACTTTGAGGTTTGCTTAGGATTCTTGGTGAGAAACCATTTGGGGATCTACTCAAGTCACACCTCCCTGGACACCCTCGGGTATCTAGTTTTCAGAAATGTCTGCATTTGGTAGGTTTCCCTAGATGGCTGCTGAGCCCAGGACCAAAAATGCAGATGCCCCCCGCAAAAACAGGTTGTTTTGTATTTGATAATTTTGATGTGTGCAGATAGTGTTTTGGGGTTATTTCCTGTCACGAGCACTAGGTCTCCCCACACAAGTGAGGTAGCATTTTTGTAGGGAGACTTGGGGGAATGCTGGGTGGAAGGATATTTGTGGCTTCGCTCAGATTCCAGAACTTTCTGTCACGAAATGTGAGAAAAAAGTGTTTTGGGCCAAATTTTGAGGTTTGCAAAGGATTCTGGGTAACAGAACCTGGTGAGAGCCCCCAAGTCACCCCATCTTGGATACCCCTACGTGTCTAGTTTTTGAAAATGCGCAGGTTTGGTCGGTTTCCCTAAGTGCCGGCTGAGCTAGAAGCCAAAATCCACAGCTAGGCACTTTGCAACAAACAGCTCTGTTTTCTTTGGGAAAATGTGATGTGTCCACATTGTGTTTTGGGGCATATCCTGCCGCGGGCGCTAGGCCTACTCATTCAATTGAGGTACCATTTTTATCGGGAGACTTGGGGGAACGCTGGGTGGAAGGAAATTTGTGACTCCTCTCAGATCCCAGAACTTTCTGTAGCTGAAATGTGAGGGGAAAATGTTTTTTTGGCCAAATTTTGAGGTTTGCAAAGGATTCTGGGTAACAGAAACTGGTGAGAGCCCCACAAGTCACCCCATCTTGGATTCCCCTAGGTGTCTAGTTTTTGAAAATGTGCAGGTTTAGTAGGTTTCCCTAGGTTACGGCTGAGCTAGAAGCCAAAATCCACAGCTAGGCACTTTGCAAAAAACAGCTCAGTTTTCTTTGGGAAAATGTGATGTGTCCACGTTGTGTTTTGAGGCATTTCCTGTCGTGGGCGCTAAGGCTACCCACACAAGTGAGGTACCATTTTTATCATGGGACTTGGGGGAATGCTGAGTGGATGGATATTTGTGGTTCCTCTCAAATTCCAGAACTTTCTGTCACGAAATGTGAGGAAAAAGTGTTTTTTGGCCATATTTTGAGGTTTGCAAAGGGTTCTGGGTATCATAACCTGGTGAGAGCCCCACAAGTCACCCCATCTTGGATTTCCCTAGGTGTCTAGTTTTCAAAAATGCGCAGGTTTGCTAGGTTTCCCTAGGTGTCCGCTGAGCTAGAGGCCAAAATCCACAGCTAGGCACTCTGTAAAAAAAAAAGGTCTGTTTTCTTTTGGAAAATTAGATGTGTCCACGTTGTGTTTTGGGGAATTTCCTGCCATGGGTGCTAGGCCTCACCACACAAGTGAGGTACCATTTTTATCGGGAGACTTGTTGGAATGCTGGGTGGAAGGAAATTTGTGGCTCCTATCAGATTCCAGAACTTTCTGTCCCGAAATGTGAGGAAAAAGTGTTTTTTGGCCAAATTGTGAGGTTTGCAAACGACTCTGGGTATCATAACCTGGTGAGAGCCCCACAAGTCACCCCATCTTGGATTCCTCAAGGTGTCTAGTTTTTGAAAATGTGCAGGTTTGGTAGGTTTCCCTAGCTTACGGCTGAGCTAGAAGCCAAAATCCACAGCTAGGCACTTTGCAAAAAACAGCTCCGTTTTTTTTTCAGGAAAATGTGATGTGTCCACGTTCTGTTTTGAGGCATTTCCTGTCGCAGGCGCTAAGGCTACCCACACAAGTGAGGTACCATATTTATTGGGAGACTTGAGGGAAGGCTGGGAGGAAGGAAATTTGTGGCTCCTCTCAGATTGCAGAACTTTCTGTCACCGAAATGTGGGTAAAAAGTGTTTTTTTGGCAAAATGTTTGTGGTTTGCAAAGGATTCTGGGTAACAGAACCTGGTGAGAGCCCTACAAGTCACCCCATCTTGGATTCCCTTAGGTGTCTAGTTTTCAAAAATGCGCAGGTGTGGTAGGTGCCGGCTAAGCTAGAGGCCAAAATCTACAGCTAGGCACTTTGCAAAAAACACGTCAGATTTCAATGTAAAAATGTGATGTGTTCATGTTGCATTTCCTGTTGTGAGCATTAGGCCTACCCATGCAAGTGAGGTACCATTTCTATCGGGAGACTTAGGGAAACACAGAATAGCAAAACAAGTGTTATTGCCCCTTGTCTTTCTCTACATTTTTTCCTTCCAAATGTGAGACAGTGTGTAAAAAAGACGTCTATTTAAGAAATGCCCTGTAATTCACATGCTAGTATGGGCACCCCAGAATTCAGAGATGTGCAAATAACCACTGCATCTCAACACCTTATCTTGTGCCCATTTTGGAAATACAAAGGTTTTCTTGATACCTATTTTTCACTCTTTATATTTCAACAAATTAATTGCTGTGTACCCGGTATACAAGGAACACCCATTGCAAGGTGAGGCTCATTTATTGGCTTTGGGTACCTAGGGTTCTTGGTGAACCTATGAGCCCTATACATCCCCACAACCAGAACTGTCCAGCAGACGTAACGGTATATTGCTTTAAAAAACCTGACACCGCAGGAAAAGGTTAAAGAGTAAAACGTGGAGCAAAACTGCAGTGTTTTTCACCTCAATTTCAATATCTTTTTTATTTCAGCTGTTATTTTCTGTAGGAAACCCTTGTAGGATCTACACAAATTAGCTCTTGCTAAATTCCGAATTTCATCTACTTTTCATAAATGTTTAGCTGTCTGGGATCCAGCATTGGTTTCATACCCATTTCTGTCACTACAGTAAGTGGAAGGAGGCTGAAAGCACAAAAAATAGTGAAAATGGTGTATGTCCCAGTAAAATGCCAAACTTGTGTTGAAAAATGGGAAAATCTAATTCAAGTCTGCCTGTTCCTGAAAGCTGGGAAGATGGTGATTTTAGCACCGCAAACCCTTTGTTGATGCAATTTTCAGGGAAAAAAACACAAGCCTTCTTCTGCAGCCCTTTGTTCCCATCTCGCTGTATTTTGGCTAATTTCTTGGTCTCCTTCAGGGGAACCCACAAAGTATGGTGACCTCTAGAATCCCTAGGATGTTTGAAAAAAAGGATGCAAATTTTGTGTGGGTAGCTTATGTGGACAAAAAGTTATGAGGGCCTAAACACGAACAGCCCCAATTAGCCAAAAAAGGCCTGGCACCTGAGGGGGAAAAGGCCTGGCAGTGAAGGGGTTAAAATATATAAAGTAATAAAACAACTTTTACTTACCTTCACACACTTATATAAATGCATCCCTTCCTATACACTTGTAAAATAGGACAGTCTTTTTACACTAAAAAACCAGAACACAGCGTGGTCTAAACAAAGTGACCGCCTTTTACTTTTGAAATGGCAGTGATTAGCCAATTATATACTGTCTTGTCATTGTCATGGACAATGGTATACCGCCAAATTACCCTGGTATACTGCTACCCCATATAGCACTAACGTTATTTTACTTCTTGGCCCAATTTACAATGGTAAATTTACACTTTTAGTGTAATTGTGACCATTGGTTTCCCGTTTGAAAAGGCATTTTACCAGTAGGATCTTTACAACTGCGAAGTCTCTGCACATAAAAAGATAAGACTGTTCTTTCTGTTCATTTTGATAGCCTCCACTGTACTCTATGGCACAAGACTCAAGGAGATTACACTCAACATTCTGCTCTATGAGTTGAAACACACTTTTTTAAAAACAACATTGAAAATTAATAAAAACACAAAAGGTTAAGACATAAAGGGCCTGATTCTAATGTTGGCGGGCGGCGGGAGCCGCCCGCCAAGCTACCGCCGCTGAATGACCGCACCGCGGTCAAAAGACCGCGGCGGCCATTTAGACATTTCCTCTGGGCCGGCGGGCGCTCTCCAAAAGAGCGCCCGCCGGCCCAGAGGAAATGCCCCTGCAACGAGGACGCCGGCTCAGAATTGAGCCGGCGGAGTTGCAGGGGTGCGACGGGTGCAGTTTGCACCCGTCGCGTATTTCAGTGTCTGCTTAGCAGACACTGAAATACTTTGCGGGGCCCTCTTACGGGGGCCCCTGCCGTGCCCATGCCATTGGCATGGGCACGGCAGGGGCCCCCAGGGGCCCCGCGGCACCCCCTACCGCCATCCTGTTCCTGGCGGGCGAACCGCCAGGAACAGGATGGCGGTAGGGGGTGTCAGAATCCCCCATGGCGGCGCAGCAAGCTGCGCCGCCATGGGGGATTCAAAGGGCAGCGGTAAACCGGCGGGAGACCGCCGGTTTGCCTCTTCTGACTGCGGCCGAAGCGCCGCGGTCAGAATGCCCTGCGGGGCGCTCCCGCCGACCCTGGCCCCGGCGGTCTTAGACCGCCGGGGTCAGAATGACCCCCAAAGCCTGATTACGAGTTCGGCGGTTGGAACGCTGGACTGCCATGTTGGCAGTCCTAAAAAGACCGCTGCACTGGCGGTCCCTAGCATGCTGTATTATGATAGAAACAGGCAGAACCACCATCTGCCAAACAAAAAGGCAGACCGCCAGCGGAGGAGCGGTCTTGATCTATGCGGTTTGACCTTCACACAGTCGTGAGGGCATTTCTCTTGCGGCAGTTAGCCAATGGCGGTCAACCACTGTGGTACGCGTTCAGCAAGGTCAAAGACAAGTTCACATTGGATGAATTCAAAAACAGCACAGCTGACACACATTGGTCCAGTGGACACACCTGGAATTCACTCAATAAAACACACCCCTTCACAGACCACAATCCTTTGCATCTCCCCTGCAAGAAAGACAGCAAAGACCACAATTTTGATGATACTGATATGTAAGGCACCTCTTTTTTACCATCCCATTTCACACCTTGCATAGACTTTAGTCCATTCACTCCCTGTTGCACTTCCCCTGGTAAGTCCCCGTCACCCACCTTAGTTGTCCACCATTTCACGTGCCAAATATCCCCGTTTCTCTGAAAATGAGATGAGAGTCATGGATGAAATCATAAGAGTAGAGCCCCAATTGTTTGGAGCCCAAGTCCAGAATACTCCTCTGTAGGAAAATGGAAATGTGGCAAAGGATTGTCGACAGAGTAAATGGTGTAGGCACGACTCCACGCACAAAGGAGGATATCAGGAAGAGGTGGAATGACCTCCAGGGCAAGGTGCGTTCCCTGGCCTCCAGGCAACATATGGAGGCCAACAAGACTTGCAGTGACCCTGCAGGTCCCCCATTAAGACCCTTTCCATGGGAGGAGAAGGTCTTGGCCATCCTGCATCCTGAGGGCTTGACAGGAATACCTGGTGGAGTGGAGTCTGGTATTTTACTACAAAAAAGCTGTCACAAAAATGCATAGCCCTGCAATCTTACAGCTCAGCATTTGCAACTATGTTGTTCATTAACTTCACCAACAGTCAATACCCAGAGCATCTGAGATGTATCACTGTCAATGTGCATTGTTGGATCCAACACCACAGCTGCCAAGGCCCGTCATATGCCATACGTCCAAATGGTGCCTGTAAGTCTTTCTATATGTAAAACATCATCCCAGGAATCATGGTATGTCTCAACATGTAAACATGTGCTCAAACCTAAATGCAGTCTGCCATTCAGATATGTAATACCCAATATTTGTCTAGTATGTGAAGTACAGGATTGACCTGACTGCATCTCCCAGGAGACCATGTACCTCAATGTGCCTCTGTGTGCTAGTTAGACGTTTTGGGTGCCTGTTGTTACATAGTGTGTGCATGGGATGTACATTGTGTAGGTAGAGTAGAATAGTACCTATGTATTTCAGATTAACATTGTGTTGTGTGATAAGGCCTAGATCCTCTTTGTGTTGCATTAATATATGTAGGCAGGAGACTTTACAGCATACACTGACATATCTGTGGACATGATGGTTGTAAATTTCAAATTACATATATGTGCATTAGAGCCTGAGCTGTGTGTATACTGTTTGAGTCATTTGAGGATCTTGTTACCAATGTGTATAGTGCCACAAAACACACATCTGGCCTTGACAAACTGCTGTATGAAAACCACATGAAAATCACTGTGCCCTTCAGAGTGCCACACAAGCCACAACCCACGTAGAGTATAGGCACATGATGTACTGTCATGCATGGAAGTGATGGAAATGTGAGTGTCATGTAGGTTATGTATGCTCAGCCTGCAGGGACTAGAGCCTGCCATATGTATGTCCCAGTATGGGACATAGGCCAGGCTTGGTAGAGTAACTGTGGCTGTGCTACTCTGACACCAGGACCACTCCCTGTAGACCTGAAGATTCTGGCATGTGGCCACAATGAATCTCCATTGGCAAGGCTTGGTCTGAAGGCCTTTGTCCATTGACTACATTAGGGATGTGTACAGAGGTTACTCCATGACCTAGTACATAAGTGCATTTTGCCTCATTGTCAATGTGTGTCATTGTCTTATGACAGGTACCTTACTCCCACAGCTCTGTTGTCACCTTTTCATGAGTTGTATTTGTCCAGTACATGTATTTTGCAGAAGTGCCAAACCAACAGTGAGTCTGGAGAGGGCATGACATGTGACTCATTAGCTTGGTTACATGCAAACAATTAGACCAAACTAACCTAAGTATGTTGAATGCCATCTCTGTAGGATTTCCATATATGGTAAAAGATGTGTTCTGAGTAACAAGTACATACCACACAAAAACACCCTGAAGTGGTATGAGTTAACATACAGAGAAGTAACTATTGTTGATTTGTTTCCAGTGTGACATGGGTATTCCCATGTCAGCTTCTTCTGGCTACTGTACTTATTTCAACAACATAGCTGGATTATTTGGCTATCATTTCTTCATGATGTGGCATTGGGTATATGAAGAGCAGCTGTATGTATGACCTTGTGTGGGATCATTGGAAGTGAAATTTGCATTGCCGTACTGTTGGGTGACAACAGGTGACTGAGGGACGCTACATGAGGCAAACCATTGAAGTTGATAAGGTCTCCTACTTGTTCAATGGGTACTATGATTGCACAACTTCAACCATGCAATTGGAGTTGTCTGTGATTCTGAATTTCTGACAGTTCATGTAGCATGCATGCATATGGTATGGCAAATGTTGGAGCCTCTTTGCCGGAGCTTGTGGCTGGTGGCTGCAGCACGTCACGAGAATGTTTGTAAATCACAGCTGTTGCTCAAGTATGATCAGGCACATGTAGTGACCCTATTTGTCTTTGCAGTTTCAGCATCATTCCAGGCAAGTGGAGGAGACAGAGCAGAACCAAGTGGGGAAGCAGCGGGTACCTCCAGTCATGAGACAGCCGACATGGAGGAATCCAATGGCCTGGAGTGTGAGGAGAGTGCCATGGAGGACACAGGATTCACAATGTCATCTTCTGATTCATCTTCCAGTGGACACTCCCTAGTGTTGGTGGATACATCAGGACCTGCTCCTGTTCTATCCTTATCTGCCACCCCAGTCCCATCCCCACCCTCCCTTTTGCTCCCCACACAGTTGGCCATGCCTGCTCACCCAAGAGGGCGAGCGTCTCATTCGACCAAGACACATCACCTCTTCCTGCCATTACCCCAACTGCCCTGAGTGAGGAAGGTATTGACCTACTGAGGAGTATCTTTGTGGGTCAGACTGCCATTCAGAATGCCGTCCAGGTGCAGGGCAGCAAGCTCCAGCAGATGGTTGCGTACCTGGAAGGCATTCATATTGTAATGTCTAGCCTACAGAGATCTTTTCAGGCTCTGGCCTCCTCAACGATGGCAGCCATCCACCCCGCTCCCACTCTTCCCCCCACCACCTACCTCTTCCCCATCCAATTTCCCTATTCCCCTACCTGTCCAATGAACACAGACACATCCGCACGCACCCACTTCAACACACACAAGCAGCACACATAAACACAAGCACCACAAGACACACCAGCATGCACACACTTGTCACTCACACACACCACTAAAACCACCATTCCAACAGAGAGCACCCCCAGCCCCACCGAGCCACATACCAAAACCGCCATACCCACAAACACCACCCCAACACCCACTAACACATCCACCATACCCAATATACCCCCAGACACCACCTCAACACCGACAGACACAGCTGCCACATCCACCATACCCCAGACACCACACCAGCACCCACAGACACCACATCCACTGTACCCACAGACACCACCTCATCACCCACATACACAGCTGCCACATCCACCAGACACCACAACAACACCCACACAGCCACCACTGCCACATTACCTAGCACCTCCACCTCACAGACCCCCAAGAAATGCAAACGCTCACACTCACACATGCAACAGTCACCACCCAAACCCAAGTAATCCTCAGGCACGCTTACACGAGCAGCATCCACACCTACAGACAAGACAAGCACTCCCTCAACCTCCCAACCCGCAACCCCTTCTGCAGACCCTACCCATTTCCCAAAGAAAGCTTGCTTTTTGACCTTGCTCTTATCTCTGTGATGCCCACCCCTGCCCAAAATCAAGAGAACCCCACCCACATGCAAACCCATCCCTTTCACATCCAAGTTCTCCCCTGCCACCCCGCAAGCAGAATTAGACCACCCCTCCTAAGAAGAAGCCCACCCCTCCCAAACCTACCCATCTGAAATTCAACCCTACCCCACCCAAGAATGGTACCTGAGGTGCCTGCATGCCCACTTGATGCCCCTTACTGTGGAGGTTCTATGGCACTGATTGGACTCAAGCTGATGCACAGTGCTATGCTTGGACTTACGTGTGGACTGGCCAATGGCCTTTGATCTTCATCATTTTCTATTAATAAACCCAAGCTGTTGTTTTCTGGGTACAGATTTGTCCTACCATTACTTTTTACCTTTTTGTTGTTCCTGAATGATTTATGTTGTATGCTTACAGTTGTGTGTTTTACCCTGACTGCTGATCCATTTGCTGTGGTTGTCAAGATCGGACTTTGTGGGAAATCCTGGTGTCACTGTACAGATATGTGGGTGGTATTTCAATTGGGGTGTCATTGCAATGTGTTTTGTTTGATATGGTACGTATTTCATCTTGGCCTGGCCATTGTCAGAATGTATTGTGTTAGATTTGTCCCCCTGATGTAGATTGGACCTGCGTCTCATGTGTGGAAGCTCGAGTTTTCTTTCTCCACACATGGAAGGTATTCATTTGTGCTACCTTCCTTTACATTTGACTGACTATGGCCCTTGTTATGACATTGGCGGTAAGTCCTGCTTACCGCCATGCTGACTGACGTCAAAATACCACCAGTGCAGCGGATTACCGCTACCCATATTATAACACACACATACCAATCCGTCAGTATACTGCCACACACACAAGTCCTCCAGACCAAAGGCAAGTGATAAACTGGTGGAATCAAAACCCACACCTGCACGTAACACCAATGCATGGACCCCCTTCACAGACATGCAGGGACACCCATCACTAAAGCATGCACACTACAGACAATCACCTAGCCCACAAAATGACTACTCACACAAGTCAAAGCTGCCAGGGCAATCACAACCATAGAGGGCAACACACCCATGCACAAGATGTCACAAGCAGAAACAATACCACTGCATTTACATCCCCATAGGTCCCCCTCCCAATGTCACCGGAGAGGAGGTGCCAGCAACATCCAATCCCCTCACAGAAGAGGCCCACAGTGATGACAGCAGCTCTGGACGCCTGGATCTGGAGGACCAACCTGGCCCATCCGGGACCTCCGGACAGTCGGTTACCCAGCCACAGCCCATACCACCATAGAACCTCCCCCCCTCAGGAAACACCAGCACCGCACCGGCCCAGCAGGTCCATACTTTTGTCCCTAGGACATGTCAATCAGCAGTGTGTCCACCACTACAGCGACCCCAGGACACCCCACAAACACAGGACAATCAGGGACCTGGGGTCAGTGGCAGTGGGCACACTGTTCAGGGGACAGAGGCACAGGACAACAGGGAAGCTGGGAGGACTGCTGTGTGACAGGGGGAGGACATGCCCAGGGAACCGACTCTTCAGGAAGCACTTGCAGGGATCCTGGGAGCATACCACCATTCCCAGGACACGATGGGCCAGATACTGGACAAGTTGCAGGAGACCCAGCGGCTGCAGGAGGGACAGTACCTGGGGATCAGGGAGGACATGAAGGACATCAACACCACCCTGGTCACCATTGCAGGGGTGCTGGCAGACATGGCCAACACCATGAGGGAGGCAGTGGCACACCACCGGGCCCCTGACACTAGCCACACCGATGAACAGCCCTCCACCTCCACTGCCGCTAATGGACAGGAGGCCCCGCCACAGGACCAACAGGCTACCAGCACCCCTACCCCTGAAGAAGGAGAATCACCCTGCAAACGGTCCCTGTGATCCAGGCAGAAGCCAGAGAACATTGCCAAGACCCCCGCCAGGAAATAGGATTCCCCTGATTGTCACCCTTGTGTCCCACTCTGTCACCCTATCCACCTTGAATTGCCATTGCTCCACTTCCCATGCCCCCTTGGACAATGCTCCTGTGATACAAATAGACTTGACTCTATCCTGGACTTTCCTCCACCATCACCCCAGCCCATTGCACATACCCCCTCGTCTTATTGGCACTTAAATAAACACCATTTAAAAAAACACAAGTATGGAGTCTGGCAAATGATTGAACTATGTATTCGTTTAACAAGCTTTAAATACTGCAATACAACTGTAGAGGAATGTATACATAGGAATGACCTGTAGTAGGCAGCAGTCAACACACCAGGAGCCAGAGTGGGGCACAGATATCTGAAAATAGAGATGCCAAAGGGGACAGTAGGTGGCCGTGGAATTGGGAGAATCTGCCTGCCATGTACAATGTCAAAAACAAAACTGTCAATGTAAAGTGAAGTTACAGTGTCTTTCCTGTGTGTCACTGGAAGTACTGTTGTATTATTGCTGTTCTGTTGTCCTCATCCTCATCCTCTTCCTCCTCATCTTCACTGTCCACAGGGTCCCACTGCTGCCACACGCCCATCTCCAGCCTCATCCTCCTGCAGAAAAGGCACCTGGCGTCTCAAGGCAAGGTTATGCAACATGCAGCATGCCACGATTATCTGGCAGACCTTCTTGGGTGAGTAGTACAGGGATCCACCAGTTCGGTGGAGGCAACACAACCTGGCCTTCAGGAGGCCAAAGGTCCTTTCGATAATCCTTCTTGTCTGCCCATGTGCCTCACTGTAACGTTCCTCTGCCCTTGTCCTGGCATTCCTCACTGGGGTCAGTAGCCATGAGAGGTTGGGTAACCAGAGTCAACTGTAAATATCGAGGGACACACATTAACCCTTATGGCCAACACCATACCAACACAGCAACATCCACTGGGTGGGGACCAAGGCTCACCTATTAGCCACAACCGGTGTTTCTGGAGTTGAGCCATCACATTTGGGATGCTGCTATTCTGCAAGATAAAGGCATCATGCACAGACCCAGGATACTTTGCAATGACACGGGAGATGTACTGGTCCGCCAGGAACACTATCTGCACATTCATGGAGTGAAAGCTCTTTTAATTTCTGAACAGCTCTTCATTTCTCCGACCACGTCCCAGATGGTGGAAATGGAGGCATAAAAGAAAGAACTCACCTGCAGGCAGCATCACACATCATGTGCTGCCATGGAGCCAATCACACACATCCTGCCACTACTACTGCTTATAGATGAAACTCACAATCCATGTCGCTGTGGGGGGGGGGTAACACCTACCCGTGTCCCCAAACTCAACAACAGATCATCACGCTGCCATGCACCTAGTATATAGGTTAAGCTACATGGACCAAGTACACTTTTTATGTGTCCCGGGTCAGATTCGTTCACAACAAATGACTCATACAGAGCCACATGACACCCCCTGTGGGCAGGTCACTGACACTGCACCAACACACTCCACAAAAACACATCTGCTCATCCCAGTTTCAGGGACAATGAAGTATGCAGAACATTGTGTCACACAACAGCAACACCACATCACCATCACTCATAATTTGACAGCTACCCTCACATTGCTCACATGGTATGGCCCATCATGATATTGAAGACACATATGTATGAATGTGTCATTTAACCCAAACACACCTTCCATGAAACATCCCTGTGATGGACCCATTCATATCACCCACATTGCAACACAATGGAAGGTCAGTGGGATGCACAATATTTTGTGAGACAAATATCCAATGCTCACAATGTAAACAATACCTGCAGAATAGTGATTGGGCACCAGGAGCACTCCAGGAAGGATGCGGTCCTGGGACACATTTCACTTTGCACATGCCCCTAAAACACCATTTGCACAGGAACTTGCCCTTCGTGTATCTCAGTGACAACCAATAGTGAAACCAAGTGACATGCCTATTTGCCAAGTGTGTAATTGCAAGTCAAGAAAGCAAATACAACAGCAACAGCCTGGGTCACACATATAGATGAAGTAGCTGCAAGATACACAAATGAAGATGGACACATAGGCCCTCATTACAACCCTGGCGGTCGGTGATAAAGCAGCGGTAATACCGCCAACAGGCCGGCGGTAACAAAAATGGAATTATGACCACGGCAGAAACCGCTCAGACAGACAGACACTTTAACACACCGACCGCCATGGCGGTAGCAACAAGCATCATGGAGGTAAATGCCAACAGCCAAGCGGAAGACAATGTACCGCCCACTGTTTTAAGACAGACCTATCCACCACCTTTTCCGGGCCGGTATCAGTGACATTAAAAGCATGGCGGGAACAGAACACAGAAGTCAAAGGATTCACCTCTGGAGACTCGGGGAACAACCACGATGCCATGGAGACTGAGTTACACATCTTCCCAATGCTTGTCTACCTTTTCCTGCATTACGAACATCAACGCCGGCGAAGATACCCATGGTGAGTACTGCCGCCTAGCACACAAGGGAGAGGGGGAGGAAAAAGAGAGTGACACACACATGCAACACCCCCACCCCCAACACCATACACAAGCAGATGCAGTAGCATTAAATATCCACCCTTCCCCCTCAGGAATAATGCAAAGACAGAATGATTGGAAGAAAGTGAGTGTAATACGATTTAAGAACATGAATAAGTGTATCAATACGTATATACATATTTACAAATGGAGCGACACTGCCCAGTCCTCAATGTCCGTGGGCCACAGCGCCAAAACACATAGGCCAAGGCCCCACCTCACTCCTGCAACAACACGGAGAGAACACTAAAGGGGCATCAGGTCGAAAATACACAGGCACCTCACGGGGATGGGGAATGGGGGGCACCTCAGCCACAAGATGGTACAACGCCACTGGTCCTGGAGGGGGCAACATGCCCTGTGCTTGGTCCAGGGGAGTGCAAGGCCACGGTCTCCCAAGTGGATGGCTTCTTCACTGGTTCTGGAGGGGGCCTTGTGCCCAGTGTTCTTCATTCTGAGAAGGATGGGGCGAGTGGATGGCTTCTTCCACTGGTTCTGGAGGGGGCCTTGTGTCCAGCTTGCTTCAACCTGGGAAGGATGGGGCGAGTGGATGGCTTCTTCCACTGGTTCTGGAGTGGGCATTGTGCCCAGTGTGCTTCATCCTGGGAAGGATGGTGTGAGTGGATGGCTTCTTCCACTGATTCTGGAGGGGGCATTGTGCCCTGTGATGCAGATCTTGGGGAGTGCAAGGTCACAGTCTCTCACCTGGCTGTCACACCTACAGGATTTGCAGGGTCCAGGACACACTACAGCCCATGGAGGCAGGACTACACACTGCCCGCCGGCGGTGACGCCTGCTCAGTGGTGGCAGGGGCGGGGCTGGTGTTGGGGCTGGCAGTGGTAGGGAGAGGCTCCAGCCCATCCCCTGCAGCCTCAGACGGCTGCCCACTGGGGCTGCTGCTGCTGGCAGTGGTGCTGGTGGCGGTGCTGGCAGTGGTGGGGGGAGTCTCTAGCCCTTCCCCTGCAGCCTCGGACAGCTGCCCACAGGGGCTGCTGGCAGTGGTGATGCTGGTGGTGCTGGCAGTGGTTGGGGGAGGCTCCAGTCCATCCCCTGCAGCCTCTGACGGCTGCCCACTTCGGATGCTGCTACTGGCACTGCTGGTGGCGGTGCTGGTAGTGGTGGGGGGAGGCTCCGGCCCTTCCCCTGCAGCATTAGATGGCTTAACTGCCATGGTTGGTGGTGGGGGCTCCTTGCCCTTCCCTTTCGCAGCTGGTGGTGCCTCCTTGCCCCTCCCTCTCGCAGCTGGGGATGCCTCCTTGCCCTTCCCTTTTGCAGCTGGGGTGGCCCCTTGCCCTTCCTTGACGCACCTGGTGCAGGCACACTTTTAGTGCTGCTGGCTGGTTCCCGGGATCCTCTCCCACCTGCAGTAGCTGTTGACACTACATTGGCCGTGGACTTGGTGGCTGAGCTGCTCGTCTGGGTTCTGACCACCCTGGCCCAATGTGAAGGTTGGGGGGGAGGAGTAGGGAAGAGATCAACGGTGGAGAGGAAAGGCTTCTTAGGGACATTGGGGCAGGAAGAGGTTGAAGGTTTGGAAGTGGAGAAAGAGGAAGTGGTTGTAGGAGGTGTCTGCTGTGTTTGGGTGCAGGTGCATGGGCTGGATGCTGTTGTGAGGTGGATGGCTGTTGGGTGTCTGAGTACTTGCGTTTGTGTACTTTGGGAGGAGGGGGCACAGACACAGTGGGAGAGGACACATGGAATGTGTGCATGGATGTGGGGGTGGTGACAGCCAGTGAGGGATGTGTAGTGATAGGCGTGCTGGTGATGGAGGTAGTAGATGAGGATGTAGTGCATGCAGGTGTGAGTGGAGATGCTACTGGGAGGGAGGTGGACAAGGAGGAGGAGGGGGCCACAATGGAGGCAGTGGATGTTGGTATGTCTGCATCTGGATGGTGTTTGTGTGAGTGCCTGTGGGATGATGTGTGGTGCTTGTGTTCGCCTGAGCCACTCCTGTGTGTTGTCTTGTGTGCATGCTGGTCTGCCTGTGTTTCTACGGATAGGTTGGGGTTGAGGGAAATGAGACTGGGTAGAGGAAGTTGGAGGGGGAGGCTAGTAACAGGGACAATGGCTGCCATCAGAGAGGAGGCCAGAGCCTGGATTGATCTCTGTTGGGCCACCTGCCAGAGTGAATTCTCTCCAGGAATGTATTTTGTTCTTGCAAATGCGCTGCCAGGCCCTGGATGGCATTCACAATGGTTGACTGACCAACAGAGATGGATCGCAAGAGGTCCATAGCCTCCTCACTCAGGTCAGCAGGGCTAACTGGGGCATGGCCTGAGGAGCCTGGGGCAAAGGAGATGCCCACCCTCCTGGGTGAGTGGGCATGGGAAACACGCTGAGGGGCTGCTGGGAGGGTGGTGCTTGGATGGGGTTGGCGGCTGTACCTGTAGTTGGGGTGGGCACAGAGGAATCCGCCACCACCAGGGAGCTTCCATTGGAGAAGGTATGACTGTCTGAACTGTTCCCTCCTGTCTCTGCTGTGGTGCTCCCCTCACCCTCTGTCCCACTGGTGCCCTCACTGTCAGTGGATTCGGCCTCCAGGGCCAAGTGGGATGCAGCTCCCTTCATCGCCGGTGCCTCTGCTCCTTTGCCAGATGACCTGATGCACAGAAGGACAGGGTGACAAACCAAGAAGAGGGGGAAGAGACAAAGGATACACTTGGTCAATGGCTGCTCCAACACCACTGTTGGCGTACACAACACACACACACACAGGGAACAGCCATACGCACTGGGCAATGCACTACCAGTCACAATGCTAATCACCAGGCCATGGACAGGAATACCTAATGCCAATAGCAGCATACCTGAAACCCACAGACCCCTGCCCAGTAGTGGATGCCTACTAGCTTGATAGGAGGTGGTTTACATCATACCCTGCCCAATAGGGGACCTACCCTGCAATGTCAGGCCTGGCCTAGGGGCACTCACAGGGCCACATCCCCCACCCGGAGGCCACCCGACTACGCGCAAGTACAATATTGGGAAACTGTACTCACCCCCTTGTGGCTGCTGTGATGCCCTCAAGTGCCCATCCAGCTCCGGATAGGCCACCACCAGAATGCGGGCCATCAGGGGGGTCAGGGTTCGACGGGCACCCCTTCCTCGTTGGAGGCCATCCCCAGCTGGGCCTCCGCCGTCTTCCTTGCCCAGCGTCTCAGGTCCTCCCACCATTTGCGACAGTGGGTGCTCCGCCTGCCGTAGACCCCCAGGGTCCCCACGTCCTTGGCGATGGCTCGCCATATACCCTTTTTCTGATGGGTGCTGACCTGCAGAAAAATACACATAGAAAAAGGGATCAGTCAGACCGTCCGGCCTGTGACACTCATGTCCCATCATAGCCCTCACATCCCCTTACACACAGACATTGCCCACCATACATGCAGCACGCTGCACGGGACCCTTCCACCAACCCCCCCTTACATGAGGCCCACACACACACCACTCCATGCCTTCATGCCCCATGCATCATGCTCACAGTGTACTCACCTGTTGGTCTGGAGGCTCATACAGCATTCGGTACTGGGTAGGACCCCATCCATCAGTATCTCCAACTCCGCAGCCGTGAAGGCAGGGACCCTTTCCCAGTGACACGAGACATGGTCGTTTCCAGACACAGGTCACAGCAGCACTTGCAGTGTAGGTCCTCTCCTGTTGAACGTCAGGTAGCAAGTGAGTGAACAGATAGAAAATGGCAGTCACGTCCACAGCGGTGCGTACCGTCACCGCCGGCATACAACACCATTGGCCACTGTAACCCATAGGGCCCAATGACAACCAATGAGGAGTTGCACGGCGGTACTCGACTGCCTCCCGCAATGACACACGTCGTCAGAGGAATTACCTCATTTCAACATGTCCATCCATAAAGGACAGGCGGATGCCATTTCAGGAGGGGGCAGGCCATGGCACCTAACTGCATCACAGTACACATAGGCACCATTTGGGCCAACATACTGTTACAGTCACAACATGCAATGCAGTGTAGTGTTTGGAAATGTGGAATACTGACCAGCTGCTCCCCGTATTTCCCCCTAGATTACAACCACTGGGGATGACTAGGATGTACAGACCCCTGGTGACTTGTCAACAATGGAGGACAGGCAAATTATCCTCACCTATAGACTGGACAGGGCCACAATCACAGAGCTGTGTGCCCAACTGGAGCCTGACCTGATATCTGATATCCGTCACCCTACCCCCTCTTGTGCAAGTCCTATCTGTGCTCCATTTCTTGGGAACTGGCTCCTTCCAAGTGACAGTGGGCTTGGCAGCAGGAATGTCACAGCCAATGTTCTCAGTTGTGCTGACCAGAGTGTTGGCTGCCCTGATTAAACACATGTGCAGCTACATTATCTTCCCCCAGTGCCACAGTGAAACTGACCTCTATGCAATGGGACATATCCCCAACATAATTGGGGCTATTGATGGTACACATATTGCATTTGTCGTTGGACCGCCACAGTCACATTATTGGAAGTCGCCATCATAGTACGTCCAGAGGAAACAATGGCTCTGATGGCCTCATTGGCCTTCCTTGCCACCGTGGCGATCTGCGCTGCCTGGCAGTGCTGGCAGGACCGCAAAAGTCTTTGGTCCATGGCACCCCATGTATTGTAATACAGTGGTCCGACCAGCCCGACGGCAGTGAGACCACCACCACTGCCATGGTGGGACACAGACTGCCAAACTCATAATCAGACCCATAATTCGAGTTAGTAAAAAAAAATTTTTATCATATTTTTTTTTTTTTTTTACAAAACAAACCTAAACTAAACACATTTTAGAAATTCTGTAGTTATAAATTTACAATTATAATTTACACACTGCCGTACAATCAATTACTATAACTTGTGCACCTCCTACACAATGTTGTGAGATAACATTAGCTAAAACTTATGCCTTCCACATACACAGCGTATATACCCTATCATATTAAATCACTTATAGCATGTTTAATCACGGCATTCATAAGAACAATCATGACATCTGAAATGAAGTTATTCATGCGAAGACTATGCACTTCCCCCCATTATCTACTGGGAGAGGTCTTCTACAAAGGTAAAATCCATTCAGGTAGAGGATCCATTGGCACTAAAAAAAATCCACAATTTCACTAGGAGTACTAGACAGAAAAGTAAGCCTTCTTACATTAGTACAAGTGATATTTCCTGTTCCTCTTCATTATTAGTCCTTACAAAGGCTCCAAACTTGACATCTTTTCAAAGACCTTTCATATACAGATGTATCATCTATAGATCAAGACTCAGCTCTAGAACTCCAGTGGGGGCTTGCCCATTTGATGGCCAGGAAATCCAGGGCCATTTTTGCTTTCATTCCAGACCTTATCTGAGAATCAAATGCAGGTCTGACAGGATGGGACACAAGATGTGGCGGAGCCTCGACTAGAGGCTCATGATCAAAGAAGGAGTCATCTCTATGTATCAACTGTTTAGAGATGCTTCCAAAGTGTTTTGCGATGAGGACATTTACAAAAGACAAATGAACTGTGCAGTCCTATTAAGAATGGACAATCTCACAGCAGCCAAGTATGTCAATCATTTAGGACAGACCTTTAGTGGAATTAACAAGTAGATTTGGAAACTTTGGGAAATTTGTCTCCAAAACAGTTTAATTTCAAGCACAATACCTTCAGGGGAATTTCAATATGGTGGCAGACTGCTATTCCAGACATATTCTGGATTCTAACAACTGGTACCTGCATCATTCAGTATTCAAACAGATTACTTCCTGATGAGGTCCCTTCTCTGTAGACCTTTTTGCATCTCAATTGAATGCCCAACTTCCCTATTTTTACAGATAAGAGCTGATTTTCTCACTGTAGACACAGCTGCCTTTCTCCAAGTTTGGAGCCCCACTCTCAATTATCTATTCTCTCACTCACAAAGATCACCAGTGTTCTATCTCAGGCAAGATGCCAACAAGTCACTCTAGAATTGATCACTCCTGTGTGGAGCTTTCAAGTTTGGTACACAGTATGCCTAGAGATGTTGTTTGACTTTCCTTCCCCAGATTCCTGCACAATTCCCTGGGATTGTAACACAGTATGGTCCTCAATCAATAACTCACACTGGCAGCATGGAAAATTTCATGGCGACCTGAAGAACCCTAGTTATTTCATCAGAGGCTGCACAATTCAACAAAAGATTTTAGGCACCAGGTACATCACCATGACCATAGCGATCCCTATGGTCAAATTGGGTTAGCTAGTGTATGGAACGAAGCACAACGCATACAGAACGCCTCTGCATGCCTCATCCTGGACATCCCCCGCCACAGTCACATCACAGCCCACCTGAGAGACCTGCACTGGCTCCCCATCAGCAAGAGAATCACATTCAAACTCTTCACCCATGCTCACAAGGCACTACACAATACCGGACCAGAATACCTCAACAGGTGGCTCTCCTTCTACACCCCGACCCGACAGCTTCGCTCCGCTGACCTTGCCCTCACCACCGTCCCACGCATCCACAGAACAACCACCGGCAGCAGATTGTTCCCCCACCTCACCGCCAAGATGTGGAACACTCTTCCCACCCACCTACGACAGACACAGGACCTACTTACCTTCAGGAGACACCTCAAGACTTGGTTGTTCGATCAGTAGCAGCCCCCCATCAGTGCCTTGAGACCCTCACGGGTGAGTAATGCGCTTTACAAATGTTTTGATTGATTGATTGGTTGATTGAAATCTAATTCAGCAGATATCACAATGGTTGCCAATTCGTTGCCATCATTGGTAAGCCAAGATAAGCCTTATAGAACTGTCAACACTTGTAAGCCAGTGATCTCTGCTGATCATGTGAGAGTAGATGGGAAACCAATGGGAAAGAATCCTCTTAAGTGTCATCTATTAAGGAGATATATGTGTCTCTAGGATGTGAATAACATTTTTACCTTACTTTTGAATTGGTCAACTAAGAATGAACTTTCTATAAAAATGCTACCAGCAAAACCTTCAATGTTGATGTTTTTGTTCCCCATTAAAAGACTTTATGAAGTTAGAGCCCTTGATATTTCCAACAGACAATACACTAATACACTCTCACTGGAGTTTCCATCACCATTTAAAAAGAAAAAAAAACTAATTTACGTTCTTTGTTTTGTCTGTATTTTCCAAATCACCCAACCATATATCTAGGTTCATGTTTAAAATTTTACAAGAAATGTAAATGAACCTCCTCCTCCTCCAATAAATTATTTAACTATTTAAAAAAAAAAAAAAACACAGACACACAAACCAGTTTCACTCTCAACTTTGGTTCGGTGTGTTAAATGTGTTTGGCTGGTATTGGCATCTTTACTTTTGGAATATATTCCTTTACAGGAGTCATTGCATCCAAAGCCCTTTGGCCTGGTTTCAGGATGAAGAACACTCTGAATTCAGTTGATTGGTCTCATATTTCAGTTTTCCTTACCTTTTATTGTAAACGAATTTCTAATGTTTTTTCTGATGATGTATATATGCTTTAAACAAGCACAGTATGAGCCTCCGGTCTTGCCACAAAATGCTAATTTTCCTAGCCAGTTGTGAAGGAAAGTCTAGATTTTGTTAAAGACAAGGAGGCAGGTATTTTCCCCACTCATTATTCTAATTACCCTCCCTTTTACCATTCTAGCATTTCCTTCATAACCAACTATGACGGTTTAACAAACGGATTTTGATCCCGAAAAACCAACTTCCTGAATTCTCAATGGAAAATGCTAGGCTCTCAGGTTTATCACCAGTGACAGTAGGTTCCATCAGTTATCAGCATTAAACCTTCAGTACTCTGATTGGTGTCTTTCAAGATGTATTTTTCTTGACTATGGCTGACTCCATTATTTTGATTAATATTACTTTTTCATTGCTTAATTCGTAAATAAAAACGTGCTGGTGCCAAAAGCCCTCATCTTAAACAGGCGGCTGCTGCAATTAAATGTGGAAATAGGGAATACTGAGGCAGCCTAATCCTACAACCATCTCGGGCCTCTTCAATCCATTTAAAGCCACTCCCTTGCCTCTCAGCTTATTCTTGCAGCTTTCTCCCATTGTTACGCTTTTTCGTTTTTCTCTTCCTCCGTCTTTCCCATATGTGTCTTTGGCACGCAGTAATTGCTTGAGGCCGAAAAATAAGTGCCATCCCTCAAAAATAAGTGCCAGTGCCGCACCTGAAACAAGCACAAATTAAGCACTGCTTTTGTTGCTTCTTCTTAAAGACTCAACCTGCAAGAAAAGAGGACTTGTTACTCGGAGACAATATATCCATACTTTATTAGTGAATACTGATTGGTTATTGGCTTCTTTGTTTCCCAGTGGCCAATGTTTTGTCTGCCTACTGATTAGTTTTTAACGTTTGTATGCTATTGAATTAAAATGAAAAAAACATAACACTTGCGTCCATGACTAACAAAATCTAGACGTACTTTCTCAGTCACACATGTCGGTGTTTCCGAGGTTTGTGCCCTGTTTTTGCTAATCGAGTCCTCTGGCGTGCTGTCTTGCACTTTTGAGTAGTTACCACCAGGATATTTTTGTGGCACAAATAGACATACCATCTACATAATAAAAGGCAGAGTGGAAAAAAAAGAACTCAGCAACAGTAGTAATTCCCATCCCGTTCTGTTCATAAAATGGTTTAAAAGTCACTAAGTGGAAACACACAAAACCCGTGTTGTTTTCTTTTGGAATAACGCAGTGACTAATTTGAATAATCAAAGTGACTCCTTTAACTGCTGACCATATGATGATAAGAATGCCTTCATGTCAGCGTTTCACCTGTGACTTCCGCTTGACACGAAGCAGAAGGGACTGGTGACTGGAGATACGCTGTCAAAAGAGCACACACTTAAAGTGTCCGCAGACCTGCATTTTAAGGCTAAATCGTTCGATCCTGCCTGACTGTTATTAAATGACTAATGTTTTTCATGTGGTGTTGTGTTCCTGCCTACTCTTGTTTCTAAGAAATGTTTTTAGGTGTTATGTAAAACTGCTTTAATGGTGCTCCATACTATAAAGTCCAGAGGATGGAAAACTGAGTTGGACTTGACCCATTGCATGTCAGTTGCAAGTCTTTAGCTCTCTTCTCATTAAGCCATCCCGCAACTGGTACAGATCGACTGCTGTACACCATAGACCTTTCTTTACACCAACTCAGTGGAACCAATTTTATTCAACTTATAAGAATGAAAGACTATGTTTGCCCTGCTGGGATTCAGCTCATGTATCAGCTCGTTTTGAGGGTCGAGCGCACAAGCCCCTGTTGTGATCTCTCTTTGGGCTTTTAACCACGCCCATGTCATGCCTGTCACTTACATTGGTTCATGGGCTTGGCTTTTAAAATCAGCTTGATTTCATTAGTGAAAGGCATGCATACTTTATGCCTTTTCCAGTGTTTAGCTCTCCTCGAGCACACTGGCCAACTACTGAAAACATACGAGGCTCCATGTTTTCAGAATGGTTTCCGGACTACTTTATCTTTTTATTTTCCACACAGCGCGATCACGCTGGGTTTTACATAGCGAGAGCTGCACGTTTTTTTGTTTTTCAATTTCAGCAAGATCACAATGCATTTTACAGAGGGCAATCTCGCTAGTTTTTTTTCTTTCAATTTGGGTAGCAGGAAAAGTCCAGTTAGGAGTTTACAACGCCAGTAGCTGTAACCCGGGCAAATGCTAGACCCGTTGCATTGCAAATGCTTGTTTATTTTACCAGCTACACTTGTTTACTGTAGAAAAATACATGCACAGATGTACCTGCACTGATGAGTTGACAGTATTCATTTATGCATTTTTATATAGTGCAGACATTACCCCGAGGTGTTAGAGCATTTTACAATAGAGCAAAGATCAACGTTACATTAGAAATTACAAGGTAATGGGTGACAATCTGTATGGCTATTACGGTTACTCATGGTGAGAGTTACGTATATACAAATTGACATATTCATTAGGGGAAAAATGATGATAGCAGGCCAATCAGTGGAGAGAGTTAGCCAATTTGATTATTTGGGGATCAGGCTAAGTGATGACCAACGTTGGTCGGCACAGATCAGGAAGAGTTTGACAGTACTTAGACAAAGGTCAACAGTGATAGCGAGGAAAATAGCCAATACTTCGGAAGGGGAGATAACACCTGCCATCACCGTTTATAAAGCAGTGGCAGTAGCAGCCTCAATTTATGGTGCTGAGCTTTGGGGACATACTAACTCTAGGTGTCTGACCACGGTCGAAAACCGCTTTTTACGAAACTTCCTGAAGTTGCCGATGAGCACCCCTCTCACCCCGCTCAGATTTGACTTAGCCATAAATGAAATACATAATGAAATTGCACTAAGACCACTAATGTATTGGATTCGTCTTTGGACCTCAGAGTATCAGTCCACTCTCCATATAGCATTAGATGAATTTCTCGCAAATGACAGTGTACTAAAGATCCCTTGGTTCAGACACATTAGAGACATGTGTAAATCCCTTAAGATGGAGGAGGTGTGGAGTGCTCCCCATAAACTGACCAAGGAAACAAAGGAGCGTGTAAAAAGGTGCTATTGGGAGAACATTCTGGCCCAAATTTGGTTAAAAAATCATGGCAGTCTGACTATACAGTTTTTAGACCATAAATGCAGCCCCAAATTTGAGGCCTATATGGATAACGTAAATCCTCCCTACAACAAAACACTATTCATCAAGTTCAGATTAGGGATCCTCCCACTTAAGACTTTCACAGCGCAATGGAGATCGGAGGACTGCAATTTAATATATTGCCATCATTGTCAAAAGACAAAAGAATCACTCGCGCACTTTATGTTTTTCTGCCCTAGATATCTGGTACCTAGGAAAAAGTGGATCGCTCCGATATGCAGGGCAGTGGGGATAAGGGAATGGAATACAGCATTACGAATTTTAACAACTGACACAAATGATAAAATAGTCTTTTCTGTGGCGAGATATTTGCGAAGTGCATGGGCCATAAGAACAAGAGAATTGCTATAAACATGTTTTTTTAATATATTGGTTTTGGATCACATTTATTTTATATAACAGGTTTTAACTGGTTGAAGCTAAAAACATAATGGTTGGGACTTTCAGATTTTAAGAACAATGACGATTTGCACTGTTTCTTACCTCTTTTTTCTTTTTTTTTTTTTTACAACTTTGTGATCTCATGATTCTTTTAGGGTTCTTAAAGTAAACTATGGAATTCTCTCCCTTTATACCAAACAACCGAGATACATGATAAAACTGGTTCCTCAGGAGTGAGGTATTTGTAGAACATAGGGAGATATGAACAAGAGAATTGTTATAATCACGTGTTTTTTTACAATTTGGTTTTAGATTATATTTAATTTGACAAGTTTTAATTGAGGAGAGCCAAAGTAAAACGACCTAATATTTTATACCCTTCAGGAAGTTAAAATTTTAAATATACAGTTTATACTCTTGTATCTGTCAGGGCCCTCAAAGCAAGCTTTGTCTGCCCTGCTTATGTAATCCCTCACAGGAAGTGGCTTTCACCTGTCTGCAGGCTGCTGGGCATCCACAGGACCTCTATAGATCTACGAATTTTTAATTCAGATACTGATCATGTTTTAGTAACTGCTATCGTTAAATTCCTTGGAGCCATGTGGACCAATAGGGTAAAGATTTTATCTTCTTCATGTGAAGTTACCTTGTATGTATAGTTTTACACAATTGCAGGTTGCCTTCCTAATGACGGACATGGTTCAGCACACATTTGTGAAATGTATTGTTAACCACTTCGCTGCCAGGCCTTTTCCCCCTCCTGTGCCAGGCCTTTTTTTGCCTATTTGGGGCAGTTCGCGCTTAGGCCCGCATAACTTTTTGTCCACATAAGCTAACCAAGCCAAATTTGCGTCCTTTTTTTCCAACATCCTAGGGATTCTGGAGGTACCCGTACTTTGTGGGTTCCCCTGAAAGAGGCCAAGAAATTGGCCAAAATACAGGGAAAATTTTGTTTTTTTCAAAAAAATTGGAAAAAGTGGCTGCAGAAGAAGGCTAGTGGTTTTTCCCCTGAAAATGGCATCAACAAAGGGTTTGCGGTGCTAAACTCAGCAGCTTCCCAGCTTTCAGGAACAGGCAGACTTGAATCAGAAAACCCAATTTTTCAACACAATTTTGGCATTTTTCTGGGACATACCCCATTTTTGCAATTTTTTGTGCTTTCAGCCTCCTTCCAGTCAGTGACAGAAATGGGCATGAAACCAATGCTGGATCCCAGAAACCTAAACATTTCTGAAACCTAGACAAAATTCTGAATTCAGCAAGGGGTCATTTGTGTAGATCCTACAAGGGTTTCCTACAGAAAATAACAACTGAAAAAGAAAAATATTGAAATTTAGGTGAAAAAAACATAAATGTTTCTCTACGTTTTACTCTGTAACTTTTCCCTGCAATGTCAGATTATCGAAAGCAATATACCGTTACGTCTGCTGGACTCCTCTGGTTGCGGGGATATATAGGGCTTGTAGGTTCATCAAGAACCCGAGGAACCCAGAGCCAATAAATGAGCTGCACCCTGACGTGCGTTTTCATTCTATACCGGGTATACAGCAATTCATTTGCTGAAATATAAAGAGTAAAAAATTGCTATCAAGAAAACCTTTGTATTTCCAAAAAGGGCACAAGATAAGGTGTTGAGGAGCAGTGGTTATTTGCACATCTCTGAATTCCGGGGTGACCATACTAGCATGTGAATTACAGGGCTTTTCTCAAATAGATGTCTTTTTTACACACTCTCCTATATTTGGAAGGAAAAAATGTAGAGAAAGACAAGGGGCAATAACACTTGTTTTGCTAATCTATGTTCCCCCAAGTCTCCCGATAAAAATGATACCTCACTTGTGTGGGTAGGCCTAGCGCCTGCGACAGGAAACGCCCCAAAGCGCAACGTGGACACATCCAAATTTTTGGAAGACAACAGAGGTGTTTTTTGCAAAGTGCCTACCTGTAGATTTTGGCCTCTAGCTCAGCCGGCACCTAGGGAAACCTACCAAACCTGTGCATTTCTGAAAACTAGAGACCTAGGGGAATCCAAGGAGGGGTGACTTGCGGGGCTCGGACCAGGTTCTGTTACCCAGAATCCTTTGCAAACCTCAAAAGTTGGCTAAAAAAACACATGTTCCTCACATTTCTGTGGCAGAAAGATCTGGAATCTGAGAGGAGCCACAAATTTCCTTTCACCCAGCGTTCCTCCAAGTCTCCCGATAAAAATGATACCTCACTTGTGTGGGTAGGCCTAGCGCCCGCAACAGGAAACGCCCCAAAGGCCAACGTGGACACATCCAAATTTTTGGAAGACAACAGAGGTGATTTTTGCGAAGTGCCTACCTGTAGATTTTGGCCTCTAGCTCAGCCGGCACCTAGGGAAACCTACCAAACCTGTGCATTTCTGAAAACTAGAGACCTAGGGGAATCCAAGGAGGGGTGACTTGCGGGGCTCGGACCAGGTTCTGTTACCCAGAATCCTTTGCAAACCTCAAAATTTGGCTAAAAAAACACATGTTCCTCACATTTCTGTGTCTAAAAGTTCTGGAATCTGAGAGGAGCCACAAATTTCCTTCCACCCAGCGTTGCCCCAAGTCTCCCGATAAAAATGATACCTCACTTGTGTGGGTAGGCCTAGTGCCGGCGACAGGAAACACCCCAAAACGCAACGTGGACACATCCTAAATTTTGGAAAAAAACAGAGGTGTTTTTTGCGAAGTGCCTACCTGTAGATTTTGGCCTCTAGCTCAGCCGGCACCTAGGGAAACCTACCAAACCTGTGCATTTCTGAAAACTAGAGACCTAGGGGAATCCAAGGAGGGGTGACTTGTGGGGCTCGGACCAGGTTCTGTTACCCAGAATCCTTTGCAAACCTCAAAATTTGGCTAAAAAACACATGTTCCTCACATTTCTGTGGCAGAAAGTTCTGGAATCTGAGAGGAGCTACAAATTTCCTTCCACCCAGCGTTCCCCCAAGTCTCCCGATAAAAATGATACCTCACTTGCGTGGGTAGGCCTAGCGCCGGCGACAGGAAACACCCCAAAACGCAACGTGGACACATCCTAAATTTTGGAAAAAAACAGAGGTGTTTTTTGCGAAGTGCCTACCTGTAGATTTTGGCCTCTAGCTCAGCCGGCACCTAGGGAAACCTACCAAACCTGTGCAGTTCTGAAAACTAGAGACCTAGGGGAATCCAAGGAGGGGTGACTTGCGGGGCTCGGACCAGGTTCTGTTACCCAGAATCCTTTGCAAACCTCAAAAGTTAGCTAAAAAAACACATGTTCCTCACATTTCTGTGGCAGAAAGATCTGGAATCTGAGAGGAGCCACAAATTTCCTTTCACCCAGCGTTCCTCCAAGTCTCCCGATAAAAATGATACCTCACTTGTGTGGGTAGGCCTAGCGCCCGCAACAGGAAACGCCCCAAAGGCCAACGTGGACACATCCAAATTTTTGGAAGACAACAGAGGTGATTTTTGCGAAGTGCCTACCTGTAGATTTTGGCCTCTAGCTCAGCCGGCACCTAGGGAAACCTACCAAACCTGTGCATTTCTGAAAACTAGAGACCTAGGGGAATCCAAGGAGGGGTGACTTGCGGGGCTCGGACCAGGTTCTGTTACTCAGAATCCTTTGCAAACCTCAAAATTTGGCTAAAAAAACACATGTTCCTCACATTTCTGTGTCTAAAAGTTCTGGAATCTGAGAGGAGCCACAAATTTCCTTCCACCCAGCGTTGCCCCAAGTCTCCCGATAAAAATGATACCTCACTTGTGTGGGTAGGCCTAGTGCCGGCGACAGGAAACACCCCAAAGGCCAACGTGGACACATCCAAATTTTTGGAAGACAACAGAGGTGATTTTTGCGAAGTGCCTACCTGTAGATTTTGGCCTCTAGCTCAGCCGGCACCTAGGGAAACCTACCAAACCTGTGCATTTCTGAAAACTAGAGACCTAGGGGAATCCAAGGAGGGGTGACTTGCGGGGCTCGGACCAGGTTCTGTTACTCAGAATCCTTTGCAAACCTCAAAATTTGGCTAAAAAAACACATGTTCCTCACATTTCTGTGTCTAAAAGTTCTGGAATCTGAGAGGAGCCACAAATTTCCTTCCACCCAGCGTTGCCCCAAGTCTCCCGATAAAAATGATACCTCACTTGTGTGGGTAGGCCTAGTGCCGGCGACAGGAAACACCCCAAAACGCAACGTGGACACATCCTAAATTTTGGAAAAAAACAGAGGTGTTTTTTGCGAAGTGCCTACCTGTAGATTTTGGCCTCTAGCTCAGCCGGCACCTAGGGAAACCTACCAAACCTGTGCATTTCTGAAAACTAGAGACCTAGGGGAATCCAAGGAGGGGTGACTTGTGGGGCTCGGACCAGGTTCTGTTACCCAGAATCCTTTGCAAACCTCAAAATTTGGCTAAAAAACACATGTTCCTCACATTTCTGTGGCAGAAAGTTCTGGAATCTGAGAGGAGCTACAAATTTCCTTCCACCCAGCGTTCCCCCAAGTCTCCCGATAAAAATGATACCTCACTTGCGTGGGTAGGCCTAGCGCCGGCGACAGGAAACACCCCAAAACGCAACGTGGACACATCCTAAATTTTGGAAAAAAACAGAGGTGTTTTTTGCGAAGTGCCTACCTGTAGATTTTGGCCTCTAGCTCAGCCGGCACCTAGGGAAACCTACCAAACCTGTGCAGTTCTGAAAACTAGAGACCTAGGGGAATCCAAGGAGGGGTGACTTGTGGGGCTCGGACCAGGTTCTGTTACCCAGAATCCTTTGCAAACCTCAAAATTTGGCTAAAAAACACATGTTCCTCACATTTCTGTGGCAGAAAGTTCTGGAATCTGAGAGGAGCTACAAATTTCCTTCCACCCAGCGTTCCCCCAAGTCTCCCGATAAAAATGATACCTCACTTGCGTGGGTAGGCCTAGCGCCGGCGACAGGAAACACCCCAAAGCGCAACGTGGACACATCCTAAATTTTGGAAAAAAACAGAGGTGTTTTTTGCGAAGTGTCTACCTGTAGATTTTGGCCTCTAGCTCAGCCGGCACCTAGGGAAACCTACCAAACCTGTGCTTTTCTGAAAACTAGAGATCTAGGGGAATCCAAGGAGGGGTGACTTGCGGGGCTCGGACCAGGTTCTGTTACCCAGAATCCTTTGCAAACCTCAAAATTTGGCTAAAAAAACACATGTTCCTCACATTTCTGTGGCAGAAAGTTCTGGAATCTGAGAGGAGCTACAAATTTCCTTCCACCCAGCGTTTCCTCAAGTCTCCCGATAAAAATGATACCTCACTTGCGTGGGTAGGCCTAGCGCCGGCGACAGGAAACACCCCAAAGCGCAACGTGGACACATCCTAAATTTAGGAAAAAAACAGAGGTGTTTTTTGCGAAGTGCCTACCTGTAGATTTTGGCCTCTAGCTCAGCCGGCACCTAGGGAAACCTACCAAACCTGTGCAGTTCTGAAAACTAGAGACCTAGGGGAATCCAAGGAGGGGTGACTTGTGGGGCTCGGACCAGGTTCTGTTACCCAGAATCCTTTGCAAACCTCAAAATTTGGCTAAAAAACACATGTTCCTCACATTTCTGTGGCAGAAAGTTCTGGAATCTGAGAGGAGCTACAAATTTCCTTCCACCCAGCGTTCCCCCAAGTCTCCCGATAAAAATGATACCTCACTTGCGTGGGTAGGCCTAGCGCCGGCGACAGGAAACACCCCAAAGCGCAACGTGGACACATCCTAAATTTTGGAAAAAAACAGAGGTGTTTTTTGCGAAGTGTCTACCTGTAGATTTTGGCCTCTAGCTCAGCCGGCACCTAGGGAAACCTACCAAACCTGTGCTTTTCTGAAAACTAGAGATCTAGGGGAATCCAAGGAGGGGTGACTTGCGTGGCTCGGACCAGGTTCTGTTACCCAGAATCCTTTGCAAACCTCAAAATTTGGCTAAAAAAACACATGTTCCTCACATTTCTGTGGCAGAAAGTTCTGGAATCTGAGAGGAGCTACAAATTTCCTTCCACCCAGCGTTTCCTCAAGTCTCCCGATAAAAATGATACCTCACTTGCGTGGGTAGGCCTAGCGCCGGCGACAGGAAACACCCCAAAGCGCAACGTGGACACATCCTAAATTTAGGAAAAAAACAGAGGTGTTTTTTGCGAAGTGCCTACCTGTAGATTTTGGCCTCTAGCTCAGCCGGCACCTAGGGAAACCTACAAAACCTGTGCATTTCTGAAAACTAGAGACCTAGGGGAATCCAAGGAGGGGTGACTTGCGGGGCTCGGACCAGGTTCTGTTACCCAGAATCCTTTGCAAACCTCAAAATTTGGCTAAAAAAACACATGTTCCTCACATTTCTGTGGCAGAAAGTTCTGGAATCTGAGAGGAGCTACAAATTTCCTTCCACCCAGCGTTCCCCCAAGTCTCTCGATAAAAATGATACCTCACTTGCGTGGGTAGGCCTAGCGCCGGCGACAGGAAACACCCCAAAGCGCAACGTGGACACATCCTAAATTTTGGGAAAAAACAGAGGTGTTTTTTGCGAAGTGCCTACCTGTAGATTTTGGCCTCTAGCTCAGCCGGCACCTAGGGAAACCTACCAAACCTGTGCATTTCTGAAAACTAGAGACCTAGGGGAATCCAAGGAGGGGTGACTTGCGGGGCTCGGACCAGGTTCTGTTACCCAGAATCCTTTGCAAACCTCAAAATTTGGCTAAAAAAGCACATGTTCCTCACATTTCTGTGTCAGAAAGTTCTGGAATCTAAGAGGAGCCACAAATTTCCTTCCACCCAGCGTTCCCCCAAGTCTCCCGATAAAAACGATACCTCACTTGTGTGGGTAGGCCTAGCGCCCGCGACAGGAAATGGCCCAAAACACAACCTGGACACATCACATTTTTTCATAGAAAACAGGGCCTACCTGTGGATTTTGGCCTCTAGCTCAGCCGGCACCTGGGGAAACCTAGCAAACCAGCGCATTTATGAAAACTAGAAACCCAGGGGAATCCAAGATGGGGTGAATTGTGGGGCTCTGACCAGGTTCTGTTACCCAGAATCCTTTGCAAACCTCAAAATTTGGCTAAAAAAACATGTTTTCCTCACATTTCAGTGACAGAAAGTTCTGGAATCTGAGAGGAGCCACAAATTTCCTTCCACCTAGCGTTCCCCCAAGTCTCCCGATAAAAATGATACCTCACTGGTGTGGGTAGGCTTAGCGCCTGCGACAGGAAATGGCCCAAAACACAACGTGGACACATCACATTTTTTCATAGAAAACAGTGCCTACCTGTGGATTTTGGCCTCTAGCTCAGCCGGGCCCAGGGGGGGCAGAAATGGCCTAAAATAAATTTGTCCCCCAATCCCCCTCCCCCCCCGGGAGCGACCCTTGCCTATGGGGTCGCCCCCCCCCTTGCGTGACATTGGTGCCAAAAAAAAAATCCCCGGTGCCTAGTGGTTTCTGCCCCCCTTGGGGCAGATTGACCTACAATCGGCCAATCTGCCCCCAAGGGGGGCAGAAATGGTCTAAATACAATTTGCCCCCCAGGGGAGCGACCCTTGCCTAATGGGTCGCTCCCCATCTCTACAAAAACAAACAAACAAACAAAAAAAAAACACAAAAAAAACAATTTGCCCTGGTGCCTAGAGGTTTCTGCCCCCCCGGGGGCAGATCGGCCTAATACCAATAGGCCGATCTGCCCCCAGGGGGGGCAGAAATGGCCTAAAATAAATTTGCCCCCCCAACCCCCCCGGGGAGCGACCCTTGCCTGCAAGGTCGCTCCCCTTGCGTGACGGCGCAAAAAAAAGATCCCTGGTGCCTAGTGGTTTCTGCCCCCCTTGGGGGCAGATTGACCTACAATCGGCCAATCTGCCTCCAAGGGGGGCAGAAATGGTCTAAATACAATTTGCCCACCAGGGGAGCGACCCTTGCCTAATGCGTCGCTCCCCATCTCTAAAAAAACAAACAAAAAAAAAACCCACACAAAAATAATTTTGCCCTGGCGCCTAAAGGTTTCTGCCCCCCCCCCGGGGGCAGATCGGCCTAATACCAATAGGCCGATCTGCCCCCAGGGGGGCAGAAATGGCCTAAAATAAATTTGCCCCCCCACCCCCCCCGGGGAGCGACCCTTGCCTGCAAGGTCGCTCCCCTTTCTTGACTGCGCAAAAAAAAGATCCCTGGTGCCTAGTGGTTTCTGCCCCTCTTGGGGGCAGATTGACCTACAATCGGCCAATCTGCCCCCAAGGGGGGAAGAAATGGTCTAAATACAATTTGCCCCCCAGGGGAGCGACCCTTGCCTAATGCGTCGCTCCCCATCTCTAAAAAAACAAACAAACAAAAAAAAAAACCACACAAAAAAAAATTTTCCCTGGCGCCTAAAGGTTTCTGCCCCCCCCGGGGGCAGATCGGCCTAATACCAATAGGCCGATCTGCCCCCAGGGGGGCAGAAATGGCCTAAAATAAATTTGCCCCCCCATGCCCCCCGGGGAGCGACCCTTGTCTGCAAGGTCGCTCCCCTTGCGTGACGGCGCAAAAAAAAGATCCCTGGTGCCTAGTGGTTTCTGCCCCCCTTGGGGGCAGATTGACCTAAAATCGGCCGATCTGCCCCCAAAGCGGGCAGAAATGGCCTAAATACAATTTGCCCCTCCAGGGGAGCGACCCTTGCCTAAGGGGACGCTCCCCATCTGTAAAACACAACAACAACAAAAATCCCTTGTGCCTAGTGGTTTCTGCCCCCCGTGGGGGCAGATCGGCCTAATAAAAATAGGCTGATCTGCCCCCATGGGGGGCAGAAATGGCCTAAAATAAATTTGCCCCCCAAGGGAACGACCCTTGCCTAAGGGGTCGCTCCCCTTACGTGAAAAACAAACAAACAAAAAAAACTCCCTGGTGTCTAGTGGTTTCTGCCCCCCTTGGGGGCAGATTGGCCTCATAAAAATAAGCCAATCTGCCCCCAAAGGGGGCAGATATGGCCTAAATATAATTTCCCCCTATGGGAGCGACCCTTGCCTAAGGGGTCGCATCCCACACCTAAAAAACAAAAGAAAACAAATAAAAAAACAAACAAAAAAAAAGTATCCCTGGTGTCTAGAGGTTTCTGCCCCCCAGGGGGGGCAGAAAAGGCCTTAAAAAAAAATGACCCCCTGGGAGCGACCCTTGCCCAAGGGGTCGCTCCCTTCTGTCAATTTCATAGAAGAAAAAAAAAATCCCTGGTGTCTAGTGGGGTTTCAAAAGCCGGATTGCAAGCAATCCGGCTTTTGAAACCCTCGGAGAGACTTCAAAGGGAAGGAAATACATTTCCTTCCCTTTGAAGCCCCTCCGGGCCTCCCCCACGTGATCGAAAGAGAAATGCTGAGCATTTCTCTTTCGATCGCGCTGGAAGCTCTGCTTCCAGCGCGATGGGGGAGGTTGTGTGATTGTCAGCGCGCGCTGACGTCACAGGGGGGGTGGGAGGGGGTCAGGGGTTGAAGGGGAAGGGATTCCCCTGTCAGCCCTGACCTAGGGGGGTGGAGGGGCGGCCCTCGGGAGGAGCGCTAGCGCTTCTCCCGAGGGCAGCATTCAGGACGTAATGGTTACGTCCATGGCGCCACACGGGCGCTGCCATGGACGTAACCATTACGTCCGTGGCGGGGAAGGGGTTAATTAGTGTGTGTATTCATAATACTACTGTGTTTTTGGGCCAAAGAAGCTGTGTAGTGACTATGTTGAACCTGTGGCCTAAAATCATGAAATCTTGCAATTGACCCAGGAAATCATCTGGGGAAGTGCTTTTTCTCTTAGTACTGTATTTGGTGTTGAACGCTGAACAAATTATTGCATTTTGCACAGATTTATAACTTTTAATATATTTACATGTATGGTGCTAGAGTATTATGTGTGCAAATTTTATGTTTAATTCATGGGCCCAGTGGTATTTATTATTGTATCAATTTTATCCTTGTCTTAACTTATTTTTAATGTATATGAAACGTGATGGGTTTTTTGTGTGTATGTTTTGTGCTTTTATAGTACTAGCTACCGAAATAAAGCTTATTTGAATACTTGAATACTAGACATATTCATTACAGATTACAGATGCAGAAAGGTTGAAGCAATTAAGGTCGCAAAAATAAATGTTACATTTCTACAGATTTTGAGCCGGTGTACTAGCTGTTGAGATTGACATTTAAAAGTCAGGATTATGCCATGAAGTGAGTGTATATGCAAGGTGGGGAGCTTGGTGAGGAGTGTTATTGAGAGAAAGGTCTTTGGAAGAAAAGAGTTTTAAGGTCCTTTTTGAAGACCCGGAAGGAGGTGGTGGTGCAAAGGTTTGAAGGTAGTGAGTTCCAATTTCTAGTCACATTATCTCAGAAAGATTATGCCATAGGTTTTTCCCTTTTGAAAGCTAGAGGTTCGAGCAGCAGATTTACAGCATTTTGTGAAGGTCTAGAGCCACCTGATATCTTGAGTTTATTTGCCAAGTAGCGAGGGGTGCAGGTGTGAATGGCTTTATGGGTGCTACATGGAGACTTGTCCTAGCTTCAATAGGAAGCCAGCGAAGAGTGATCAGTGTAAGTGTGATATGGTCATTACTTTTGGCCCCATAGACGAAACGCACAGCTGACTGGAGGATGGATTTTGAAGGAGATAGTAATACAGCAATACAGGACCCTGAAAAGTTTGAGGGACTGATTACTAGTTTGTCGGTTGGAAAAACCTGACTGCAGAACTCCCGGTAAGGAGACTGCCACAGTGCTGGGGGTCTCCCCACCTTCCTCGTTACAAGTTTTTGACTGGGCTGACCGGCAGAAACCAAAGTTTCCACCAGTCAGCCCACTGGAAAACGTCCAGTGGCATTGGACTCAGCTCCACATCGCACAGGGAGCCTCCCTAGCACCTTTGGAATGTGCACTGTCTGCACAGCTGACAGTGCACAATCTGACGGTGCTAGGGAGGAGGTCCCCAGCACTGCCTATGCCATGGGCATGCGCAGTGGAAGGCCACCCATGGTTCCCTGCACTTGTTCTCCACCAGCTGGCAGAGAACATGGTTGTAATCAGCATGGTGGTGCGGACTTTAGTGCTGCCCATGGCTGATTACAACCCTGACCGCCATCTTCCCTTTGGGATCAAAGATCCTGGAAGAGATGGCGGTCTTTTGGCGGTCTGACCAGCAGGTTTGTATTGTGGCGGTGGAACTACAACAGCCACAGTGGTCCGACTGCCACTGCGAGTCTAGCAATGTTGTGACCGCCAGACTCGTAATACGGCCCATAGTCATACAGGGAACCGGGACTGTCAGGAAGGAGCAAGTTTAAGGAGTATGTTCAGCAGAGAATGCCCACCTCCCTGCCAGGTAGGAGACAGCAGATCCAACAAAGAGACTGAAAAACAGAGCACCTTCTCCAGTAGCATGGTTAGGAAGATGCTCTCCCAGGGTCAGAGACCAAGGAGTGTCTTTAGTTGCAAAGCAAGTCCAGATTGAAGCATAGTTGCACAGCGTAGGTTAAGAGAAGCTTATTTTCTCTTGAAATGATAAATTGGATATTTAGTGTCAAGTACCTGCTTTTTACCTGTGCAAATATAAATATTATTGACCGAAGAGAAGGAAAACTAGATTCCTCTAGTCTGCCCATTGAGTCACTAGCTTTGTCTTTTGACTAGCACTTTGATCAAACTAAATACATAGGTAAAGCTAAATATGTTTATGAGGACAGATGAAGCCTGTCGTGCCCTTCCACTCTTAAACAAGCATTTTCAATGCAACGGGTCTCACATTTGTTCAAGTTAGAGCTATTAGCGTTGTAAAGCAACAAAAAAAAACGCAGCACGATTGCGCTATTTAAAATGCAGCGCGATCGCGCTGCGTGGTAAATAAACAGATAAAGTAGTCTGGACTCGAGGCTGAAAACATCGAGCCTTATATGTTTTTGGTACTTTACCGGTGCTGTGTAGGTGGGAAAAGGCATGAAGTGTGCATGCCTTTCACAAATGAAAGCAAGCAGATTTTAAAAGGCAGGCACACGTACCAATGTAAGTGACTGACGTGGCATGGGCGTGGTTTTAAGCCCAAAGAGAGATTACAGAATGGACTGAGCACTTTGTGCTCGCCCATAAAAGAGGGGCCCTGCTGCCATGCCAAGTTTTTTCCAACTCCGTCTTTTCACTAAGGCAGTTTATATAAAAAAGCTTATACAGAGGCTAGGCAGGCTGTGGGCAGGCAAAATCTTTTCATTCAGTGCATTTATCATTGCATGTGAAACTCAACATAAATATGAACACACCTCTGCACATCTGTTATACAGTGATTGATGAGGAGGTATTTTTAAATCAACAAGGAAGCAAGAGAAATCAGACTTAAGAAACAAATGACACATATTGGAGAGTTTCATACCCTGACTGCACTGTTCAGAAGATAGTTTTCTGAAAAGTGTGCACTGCCTTAAGTGTCATAGTTGGTACCTGGAAACGATTAGTGGTGGCAAGATTAATATGATAGGAAATTGTTGTTCTACTGGCCTTGTCAGTGATTGGTTTCTATTTTCACTTACTGTGGTGAAATGTTCCTCAGCTTTGTTAGAACAGTATACTAATGAAGAGAAAACGGCTGCCCATGCTTCACAACGCATGGGCCCACATAGGCAAATGGCAACCACCTTCACAATCAACAAACAGAAGATTTTCAATATAGGCAGAAATTTAAATTCCTGTTTTTGGGGCAGAAAAGTGCTCTATATGGCAATTGACATGCACCCGTGCCCTGAGTGTCCAACTGTACTGAAGTCTGGACCCCTAATGCTGGTTTTTGTTGTCATAGGTAAACACAAATCTTGCATGTGAGCCATGACATAGTCCTGTCCCACAAATTGCATATCTTGTTGGACAGGGCGGAGTGTCCAAAGTGCTACACTCAAAGTAGTGGAAGGGTAATGTTTTCACCAGGAGTTAAGCAGCAGGAGCATAGTGGTAGCAGCATGCAGTGTATTGATCAGTAAGAGTGAACTGGTCCTTTTTAACATGTGTCACTGAAGTAAGGCCGACAGGCTTACTCACTTTTAAAGTTCATCTGTTCTATGTTTGACTCACCCTTGGCTTATATCAGACTGGTGTAAAGTACTGTGCAGTGCCAAACTGGTGTACCGGTGCTAGGTGTATATGTGCCTGGAAAGGGTGCAATAAAGGGATAGTGCAGTAATGAGCAATGCTTGTAAGGTGTGGGCATGTGTATCAGTGATACAATATATGAAGGATGCAGTGCATGCATGTTAAATGTATAGGCTGGCTACATGTGTGCCTCCGATTGGTACAATACATAAAGGATACAGTGGTGGGCAGTGCATGCATGTTAAATGCATTTGCTGGATGCATGCGTGCCTTTGAGCAATACAGCACATGGAGGATACAGTACTGTGCAGTGTGTGTATGCTCTGTGTAAGCTGTATATCTGCACTGGGTGTCTGGGTGCCTGTGGACGGTATAATACATGAAGAGCCCTGTGTTCCATTTTGGGAAACAGGCCTGTATGGTGAAATGTGGAGAGGAGGTAGAGAGATCCCCCCAGACAGATGTGTGTTTTGCTGAATTCCAGTAAGCTGGATGTGACACACACTGGAGATGGGAGGTCCAGGCCTCAACTGTGCACTTCATAGAGTGCTCTTTGATTCAGTGAGAGGTCACAAGGAAGTGACCTATGCATTTCCCAGGAAGGAGATGTGGCTGATAGAATAATAAAGAGTAGGACTGGGAGACCTGTGCTAGCATTTTGATGTACGAATCACTGTGGCTGACATTTTGGTATGAACCTTAGTCACTCCCATGGCCTATGTTGTGGGGCTATCAGTTTTGGAGGCACTCCTGCTGTGACAGATTGTATTTCAAGAGGAAGACGGAGCAGAGGAGTGAGTGCTCCAAAAGAAGCAGGGTGGCTACATAAAACCTCAAAGACTCAGATCCTAAAATAGATTTGGTGTCTCGAAATGGCCTATGAGAAGGGAAGTTGAGACCTTAAGCCAGATAGGTTTTGTGAGGAGGGGAGGCTCTGCAAGACGCCTGCCTTTGACCAGGACTGCGGGTCAAGGCCTGGAAGTCTCCCTACTGGGTGAGGGGACATCACCCAGGGAATCCAAGACCACACAGGGAGTCCAAGACCACCTGCTTGCAAAGGCCAGTTGACCATGTGAGGAAGAGGAGGCCATCGGAAGGAGTCAGTTTCTCTGGAGAGCCCTGCCTACTAGTCATAGTGGGCCTTTCATCCAGTGCCAGCTTTTCACATTGACCACAGTGGGTGCTCTGTGCATTGTCCAAGTGCAACATGCACTACCCACCAGTACCATCTCCTCATTTGGACCACTTGAACAGATATTTTAACTTTAAATCTGATGTTTGTAACACATGATATTTGAAGTTCTCAGATACCCTTGAAGTGTAATCTGAAGCACTCAATATTATCATTCTTTTTGGTTGAGAAGTTTGCTTTCTAGGACTCTAGTCTCCCCCATCATGCTGAATCCTTCACCTTTCTTGGGCAAGAAAACCAGTGCACTAGGGATTATTTGGCTCAGTGCACCCATGGAAAATACCTCTAGTGTTGCATGTATTTCTAACCTCTCTTCATTTATGGTGCAGCAACAGTACTAATTGATGATAGTGCTTTATAAAATAAAATACATTTAAACTACTTCTGCACATAAGGAATATTTTAGGTTGAGATTCAGAACCATTGGTAAGCAGCTGGAGGTGACTCAGTTTATGCAACTCATCCTGCCTTTGTATTTGTCCTTCTCATGCAATAGTGGCACACTCATCCCTCTTCCTCATCCCTGTTAAAAAAATACATAAGACAGCATGCCTGTCCTGAGATAATTACCCTATATCTTGTAGTTGGGAAGCTTTAAAGAAAACCTTTTTCCTGAATTCTTCCAATTGTGTTGTAAATTCCTTTTGAAGTGGCCTGCTGCTATTTTTCAGATAATATGTAGTGTTCCTAGGCTCAGTTTAACCAATGGTTCTTTAATAAACTTTGGTCAGGAAGAAAACCAGACTTTGTTATGTTTAATTAGAACACACTTGTAACAGTTTTATATAAAAATAGGTGGAGTGTAATTTGGGTTTTAGAATCTAATATTTTATGCTCTGAACCATCTTTCCTGCATTCATTGCATCTTGTAATTTTTGCTTTCTTTCTGTTTTCTTTCCTTATTTTCTTCTTGCTTTCTTTTTGCTTTCTTTCCTAGTTTAATTCCTTGATTTCTTATTTTTTTCCCGTTCCTTTCATTCTTCCTTCTTTTCTTTCTTTTTTCTTTCCTTTCTCTCTTTTTCATTCTTTGGCTTTCTTTCCTTTTTTTTTCTTGTTTTCTTTCTTTCCTTTTTCTTTTCCTGTGTTCTTTCCTTCTTTCTTTCTGTTTTGCCTTCTTTTTTCCTACATTCCTACTTTCCTTCTTTTTACCTTTTTTCTTGTTTGCATTATTTCATTATCGACTTCTTTCCTTCTTTATTTTTTTACTTTCTTTCTTCCCTTCCTTCTTTCCTTCTTTGATTTTTGCTCTTTTTCCTTCTTTTTTTGCCTTCCCCTTTCCACTATTTTTAGCCTTCTTTCTTCCTTTCCTTCTCCTAGTTGCCACCTTTCCTTTTCCTTCTTTTTGTTTTCTTCGCTCCTTTCTTCTTTTTGCCTTCCTTCCCTTTTGGCCTCCCTCTCTTCCTTCCTCTTCACCTTCTTCCCCTTTTGCCCCCTTTCTTCCTTTTTTGCTTGTTTTCCTTCCTTTCTTGGCTACCTTCCTTCCTTTTTTCTTTTTTCCTTTTTTTTTGCCCTCTTTCAGTTAATAGGAGACTGATGCTTTTTTTAGGTTTGTGTTAGCCAAGAGGTTTTGATTTGAACAGAAGTATGGATGCCACAGATGATTACAGCAGGATTCAGCCAGACTTCATCCATGATTCTGTGATTGGGTCATTCACATGTTTCTTTCACCCACTGCAGTGTGCATCAAGGGGCAAGGTTAGCCACACTTTAGCCATTGACTGACTTCATTATGAGGTATGGGATGCTTCCTTTCAAGAGGGGCACAGCTACACACAAGGTAGTTCTCTTCATCACTTGGTGTACCATGGTAATGTGTACTTTTTTGAGACCAGAAAAACATGATTGCCTTTAGCCATTTTTTTTTTTTTAAGATTTAGGGGGTCATTACAACCCTGGTGGTACAGACCGCCAGGGCTGAAATGACAGAAGCACCGCCAACAGGCTGGCGGTGCTCCCCTGGTCATTACGACCGCGGCGGAAGCGCCGCGGTCGCTCCGCCGGGGCCGGCGGTTTCCCGCCACAATGGCCCCGGCGGTTGTAATCCTCCAGGGCAGCGCTGCTAGCAGCGCTGCCCAGGGGATTACGAGTCCCCCTACCACCAGCCTTTTCCTGGTGGTTTGAACCGCCAGGAAAAGGCTGGCGGTACGGGGAGTCGCGGGGCCCCCTGACAGGGCCCCATGTGGCTTTCCACTGTCTGCTATGCAGACAGTGAAAAGCGCGACGGGTGCAACTGCACCCGTCGCACAGCCGCAACACCGCCGGCTCCATTTGGAGCCGGCTCCCATGTTGCGGCCCCCATCCCCGCTGGGCCGGCGGGGATGTCATAATGGGCACCGCGGGAGTGCGGCCGCATTGGCGGCCGCACGGCGGTTACAACTTGGTGGGCGGCGGTTGCCACCCGCCAATGTGGTAATGACCCCCATTAATGTGGTCTGGGCAGCTTCCCAAACAGCAAGGTTGAAAAAAACCATGACAAAAGATTTCAATAAGTTTGGCAGACATTCCCAGACCTACTGGCTTTGCCACTGCATGTGCCTTTCCTGTGGAAATGATGAAGGTATGTTCACATTTTACATATTTAGTTTTACTGTCCAGTAGTAGTGGGCAGTTCCTAATTCTTTACTGAGCATCAGTCAGAATTGAAGTCTTGCATTTAACTGTCACCATTCTCATATTTTAGCATGGCCTCTTCGGTTTTTCAGAGGTGCTTCCTTTCCCTGCTCATGTGCTTTATCTGGGGCAATGAAGGGATGTTGATGTAGAACTCCAAATGTAGAAGGTCATTCTCACTTATCCATGATGGGTGAGTTGGACACTTATCTTCCCCCTCAAGTGCTCAGGATAGGAACAATTTCCTTGCTTGTGAGCAGAGTGGAGGAAATACATAAAATAATAATATATTTGTGCACTTAGCATGGCCTTATTATTTGTTTTATCTTACTTTCAACAGCCTGCATTGTGAAGTCATTTACATAAGTGTAGATTTCACATCCAATGAGGGTGAGGATTTCTTTTTTAAAAAAGGCAGCAATATTTAACCGGCTCTGCTTCCTGATTGTTTTTCTTGATCTTGCTGCATTGCTCAGGGAGGTGCACAGTGGGTTGAGAAGCCACATGATGTCTCCACAGACCCTGTCACACCTCAAGAGGTGTTTTTCTTTCTTATGCTGAACCTTAGATGAGTTTTGGTGCAGTGACTGCCGGCTTGCGTTCCTCCTATTTCTCCCCACCTAAAAAATAATTTCATCATCCAGACCACAACACTAATAATACTGATCAGAATCCTAAGCAAAAATATGTCAAAGGGATTCAACTTACTGGAGTTGTGGAGCACATGCAAAAACTATTGGGTTTCTAGAAACCTGAATTAGAGGTTAATGTTTTTTTTTGCCCAGGCTTTTTGCATTTTCTTTGGAATATACCATAAGTTAGAAGACTTCAATAATGACTTTCCACAAATTCCTAAGGTAAATCATATTCTTCAAAATTGGTCTCCTCCTTGTCTGTAGTTTCTGAAGAAGCCTTGCTTCCAGATGCTATGCATAAAAATGTTGAAGAAGCCCAGAGCTGCCTTATGCTGCTTCATTGTTTGCCATGAGAGCTCTTACCTATGCAGTTTATTTGGCACAGACTTTCTAGAGAGACCTTCTAGCTCCTTTCGATTGCATTCATATAGTGGAGGGTTGCACCTCCTTGCTGATTAAATTGGAACTTTTATGCCACTTTCTCTCTGCTACCACATTATCATGTCTGCTCATGCACACATTTCAAAGTGGGAGGATGGTCAAAGGATTCTGATTTTGCATCTATTTTTCTTAGGTCAAAAATTGTTTGGGCTTGGAGCTGCGTGGCCTGGTCCAAAACACTGCTAATAAGTGTAGATTACTCTGATGTTTTGGCCAACTCAGACTGTTCTCTTTCCTTTGTGTCCAGGGGTGTTGCAGAAATCCATCTACAGGGATAACATCTCTTTCATCACTGAACCCAAGGCTGAAGGTATGCACTGCATGACAAATCCTGGCCCCAGCCTCAAGAGCAACCCCTAAAAATATTACTAGGCTTCCACGGTCCTCATGGGGGGGTACTTTTTGCTCTTTTCCTGGGTCTGGCAGCATGTGATTCACAACAAATTGGCACTGGACATCTAAATCCATGATTATTCTATAGAGTTCCAGCAGCCTCTAAAAGAGTCACTACTCAAAGTCATTCCACTTTCTCATTGGCTGCCACTGTTACAGGGCATCTCCTCTCCCCTGGCCAAGTGGTCACTGGTTCCAGTTTCTCCAGAGCAAATGGGATTGGGTATTTATTCTATCAGGCCTATCCTGGATTTAACAGGGTTCATCAGTTGTCTTCCACTCATCTGCTTTAAAAAGGATTCTTTGGAGTCTGTGATTTCTTTCTGACCGCAGGGGCTTTCCTAGTAACTCTGGCTAGAAGGATGTATATTTTCATATTCCAGTTTGTCACAATTGCCACTGCTTGCTGAGATTTGTGGTAGTTCCCATAATTTCCAATTAGTGGTCCTTCCTTCTGGTCTGGAATCTACTGCTTGAGTCATCACAAGGGTATTGGCTCTTGTCTTGGTTTCTTTAGAGCCTGAATTAGTTCAAATAGTTCTTTATATTAACAATTTGCTAATTTCTGCCTCTTGTTTTTCAAGTCACTGTCAGACACCCAGAAAGTTTGCTCCTGTGTTCCGGAGATGGGTTTCCATTGTTGGTTGCCCCGGACAGTCAGGTTATCAGAACCCATTGAAGGCTAGCTTGAGTTGTGTCTAATTTCTAGAAGACATAGGGCCTGATTACAACTTTGGAGGAGGTGTTAATCCGTCCCAAATGTGACGGATATACCACCAGCCGTATTACGAGTTCCATAGGATATAATGGACTCGTAATACGGCTGGTGGTATATCCGTCACTTTACCGTCACTTTTGGGACGGATTAACACCTCCTCCAAAGTTGTAATCAGGCCCATAGCTTGAAGCCTCCAAACTCAACTCTAGAGATTGTTATCCTTCCTTCAGCTTTTTCCAGGGACTGAATTTAGTTTCGATGTTTTACCTCAGTAACCACTACTGTGAGTCATTGGGCTCAACTACAGAAGCCTGGTTGGTTCACTTCCTTTCTCATTGTAGTCTGGAGTCTGGACTTCCTAAAATAATCAGCTCCTTTTTCAGTGACATCAGCAACCTCACAGATATTAGCATGGCAGTTGAATCAGCATCACTTTCCAAGGGATGTTCCATTGGGCCCTCTGACTCCGGCAGGGGTCATCATCAATGCAAGTTATTGGGGGTGTAGGGTTAGGAGTTGCAGAGTTGTTGGGCCCCTAGGAAATGTCTCCAATCCTCAAACTAGAGAAAACACTATGCCATCCATCAAGTCCTCTTGGGATTTGCACCTCTCCTCCAGGGCCAAGCAATCTTAGGGCCTGATTTAGATTTTGGCATTCAGGCCATCCTCCAAGAGGGTGACAGAGTGAAATACTCCAATGCCCTGACAGAGGTGAAGACTTCTAAATTTAGGAATGTCCATCAGACTAACATTTCTAGCATTCATATTCCTGTGAATGGATTGTAACTTTGATGTATAGCTCTGTTAAATGTGATGCAGCTGTACTTCAAAATTACTTTTTTAATTCTCAAAAAGAAAATCCTGAAGATTGCCTCCTCGCCATGCAGTGAAAACTAACCTGTGTGTACGCCCATCTGTGTGGATAAAGGACAACCTCTGATGGCCCATACTCGACTGGGCTGTCAGAAGGGTGTAAATGTGGCAGAGACAGAGTAGTAAGTTGGGCGGAAAGAACATTATGTTGGCAGTAAAGATACTCCATTCCTGTTGACACAGAGTATCCTTACCTCTAACATATAATTCAGCCTCTTAGGGCCTAATTATGACTTTGGCGGTACCACCCCAGAACCGCCAAACTCGCGGGAAGACGCCACAGTTATGGTGGTTCCATCCTCTCTGAGCATATTACAATATTGTAATACGTGTTCTTGCCGGGCTGACCAGAGGGATCAGTGCTATGATATTGGCCTCGGCTCCTTTCAGGGAGTTGAAGCCAATATCGTAGCACACAGCACTCTCGGTATGTACACTTTCAGCAAGGCAGACAGTGCCCGTTCTGGGGGTGCTGGGCATGGTGGCCCCTGTGCTGCCCAAGGCAGAACTCCTAATAAGGCCCCCCTGTCGCCCCTAGCTCACCCTTACTGCCAGCCTTTCCATGGTGGGATGGCCACCATGAAAAGGCTGGCATTAAAGTGAGTTGTAATCAGCTGGGTGGTACTGAGTTCAGCACTTCCTTGGCTGAGTACAACTCAGACCGCCATCAGCCCATTGGAAACAATGTTCCCGGAGGGAACGGCGGCCCCCTGGCAGGTCTGCCTGCCAGGGCTGTAATGTGGCAGTCAGTCCTCCACAGTTGCGGACGTCAAACCATCAGACCGAGGCTGGCGGTCCTTGAACCACCAGCCTTCTAATGAGGCCCTTAGTTTGGGCAGATAATCAGGTAGCAAAACAAACTGTCAGTGAGGTACTGTGTACTTGTCCCTTGCATGTGTGGCTTAGACAATCTGTTTATGGACAGGAATACACCTTTTTTTTTCTTTAGGGCTCTTGGATTCCAGGAATAACGAATCAGGCAGCAGACCTGCTGAGCCTAGGGCTTCTTCTTTCAGGGCCATACTGCCTGTCAGCAAAGCCATTCTGTCGGTCAGCATATGTGTTTTAGTTGTTAACAGTCTTGTTGAGCCTGTCCTGGCTGAACCTTTTTTCTCAGACAACATCTCTCTTCTTTCTCAGTTCTGTTCAGAGGCTTGGTATCAGAAATCATAGGAGGGGGTGGATACCCTGTATCTAATTGGGCCTCTGAAACTTCACTGTGCTCTCCCATCCACTCCCTTCCTACAAGGATGCTGAAGAAACTTCAAAGGGAGAGGGCGTCTGTGAACTTGAGACCCATTTTGACCTCTGGTTCCTAAGCCTTCTACATTTAGCTATGGTACCTCTGTTTCTCCTTCCAAAGAATCCTCCTCCCTTTCAGTATTGCATCCTCTCCCCTCAGGCACTATGCTGTTTTCACCTCATGACGTTTTGGAGATTGAGCGACTATAGTTGTGGTCACAGACGTGTTCTACAGTAGTGGCACTGGACATTCAAGAATGTATCTACTGTTGCCCTTTAATGTCAAACATTGGGTTGATGCAAGGTCTTATACTACCTTTAAGATACTAGATTTCCTCCATGGTGATTTTTTGAAGTGTTCAGCTCCTTTCATGTTATGGGCATAATAGGGTGCAGTTGGTACTTCCAGTTAGTTGCTTCAGCTGCATGAGTCCTGAAGTGTTTCCACACTAAAATTGCCATCTTTTAGTCCCCTCTTCCTACACAGGATCTCCCCATGGTTTTGCAGGGTTTGCAATATGCATCGTTTGAGCCATTAGAATCTGTCTTTTTTTGTACGGTTCCACTGAAACGGTTTGCTGTTGCTTTGCCCCATTGACATGGGGAATTGTAATCTTTGATTTTTGCAAATATTCCCTGAAGGGTTGAATGATTTCTAACATGCTCTTGATGGGAAATATCCATTATTAGGCCGTTTATACCTGGCATAGCACTAACAAAGCAGTCACTCCAACAAACATGCCACTATCACACGTCAATACCATCCATATACCTTTAATGTGAATGCCTTTACCATGCATGGCTTTACCACGTGTTATTGGTATATGCATTTACCATGAATCCCTTTTCCACACACTTTTGGTATATGCATTATTGGATAAGTATATAGGTACTTATATAGATGATTATATACAATGTGTATGTTTAGTCTGGTGGCTTGTATATATGTTATATTTATTTATAGAATGATAATTTTGCAAAATATTTTGAAAATGACAAAAACATGGATTTTAGGGAAGGGATGAAAAGGATATAGGTTTATTGGCTGGGAAAGTGTATTAAAACTCAAGTACTCATTTGATATCAGAGTATAGAATATTTAATAATAGTATTACTTATTTAAATTATTTTTAAAACCTATAGGGACGGGATCCAAGTGACATAGGGGTATTGGGTGGGAAAGAGAATTAAGATTCAGGTATTTTTAATACTGGCGTATTACTGTTTAAACCGTAAATATATATTACATTTAATAATATTGATATTTATTTAAAATATTTTTAAGACTGTAACAGACTTTTAAGGATTATGTGCAAGGGATATAGGGGTATTGAGTGGGGAAGTGTATTCTTACTTGGGTAATTTTAATACCTGCATAATAAAGTTTAAACATAAACATATAGGGCGTCATTACGATGCTGGCGGTCTTCAGACTGCCAGCCTCACGGTGGCGGTCAGGACTGCCACATTAAGAACCTGGTACTCAGACTGCCAGGAGTCCGCCGTCTCTGCAGGGATCGGTGACCCTGACTGGTGGATGGGGGGGGTGCAGGTTGCAATCAGCCAGGGCGGCATTGCATGCAGCTCCGGCCTGCTGATTATGACCTGGTTCTAAGCCAGCCTTTTTATGGCATTATCACCACCATGAAAAGGCAGGCAGAGAACAGGTGCAGGGGGCCACAGAGTGGCCCCTGCACTGCCCCTGCACTTGGAATGGGCAGTGCAGGAGTCCCCCTGCCCCACATGCTTGCAATGCTCACAGTGAGCATCGCAAGTGTGCTGGTACACCCTGCGGACGACAGCATTGCCGCTGGCTCGATTACGAATCAGAGACAATGCTGCTGCCACTTTCCCTCTAGACTGACTGGTGGAAACCTCAGTTTCCACCAGTCAGCCTAGTGGAAAAGTCTTAATGGGTCCGGCGGGGAGGTAACCAGTGTGGCGGCAACCTCCCCATCGGAAGTTCAGCGGACAGGTCTTCCAATCCACTGAACTCGTAATAAGGCCCGAAGTATATTTAGTAATAGTATTATTTAATTAAAATATTTTTAAGACTACAACACAAACCTTTAGGAATAGGATGGAAAGGATATATGAGTGTTAGGTGGGGAAGTGCATTAATACTTAGGTATTGATTTTAGTACCTGAGTAAAAATGTTTCAACATTAATATACTACACATTTGTTAGCATAATTATAGAATGAGTAGAATTACCTTGAAAATATGTAAAATCTATTATAAAAACAAAAGCATTATTAAAACACTTTTAATAATTTTATTTTCAAAGACAAATGCCCACATCATATTTATTAAAATGTTTCTTTAAGTAATTTTAAAAAATCTGAAATAAATAAATAGAAAAAGTTTTAACATTTTACAAAAATATAAAAAATGTTTTGAATAGAGCATAACATTTTTTTTATAAATTTGAAATAATTTTATAAAAAAAGGGTTCCTGTTGAGTTTAATGGTAAAAAGTTTTTTTTTCTTTTTACTTCAGGCTTGACGTAGATGACTTTGTGTCTGTGTCTAGAGTTGGTGGAGCATTGCGGTCAAGTTCAGATGCAAGGAAGCTGTGGTCCGGTAAGAAAAATGTATTTGACTTTTTATAACATATTAGTGGCTAAGTTTATTGTAAGGAGAGATGGGGGAGGTAGATGGATGTAGTACAGGAAGTAATTGTTTGTTATTGTTGTTGTAACCACTTTTACATCCCTAATGCAGATTGTGTTTGCATGAGTACATCGGAAAGATTCTTTTATTTTCAAATTTGTTTTTTTTTAAAGTTGATGAAATGGTTATAACTTTTTTAAACCTATTGAAAATATAAGCAACATTTTCATTTTTTTAAGTTATGATTTTCTACCATTTAGTGAGTTTGAAGACAAAGACCATGGTGTTGATGTAGAAACTTGGATTAATGGATTGATTACTGCTGGACAGTTTTGGGGGATTTAATTTTCGACAATGGATGTTAATTTGAGATTTTTAAATAACTGGCTTTTATTTTAGATTTTCTTTCCAGAATTTCCTTTTTTTTTTAACATTTCTATGGATTGCCAATTAATGGAACATAGGAAATATATTTTTTCCCATGAACTTTGGATTATTGGACTACTCAAGACTCTTGGTGTCAGGTTGTATGAAATATCACCAAGTGTCAAAGAAGGAAGACAACTACAGGTAGGAACAAAAACTATTGTTTTAATTTGTTAAAAATTGTGAAAAATGCCAATTAAATTGATAAATGTTGATAAAACAGGCAAGTAATTCAACAGGTTGTTAGCATATGTTAGAAATGTAAGATATATGAAATATTGTCTTCTCAAATTGGGTATTGTGGGCATACTACCAAAAAAATCCATGAGGGTTTTTTGGTGCTCCTCCCTCAAAATTGAGCCACAGGGTTCATTGGAGGAGGATGCTAGCATTTTTAATTGCTGGATTTTTCCCGACATTTTGGTCTGCATTGTAGAGGCAGAGTGGTTATGTTCTGTGGTCCTTTTCACAGTGTCACCTAGACTAACAGTTCTGCCTTTACAATAGGATGCAACAATACTGCACACACCTCCAATGACTCCTAGACTCAGTTAATCTCTCCTTACAATAAATATACCACCATATTTTAACAGTCTGAGTCCTCTTAGTGACTGAATATAGTTAGCCTGGTTTGGGTTTTATGTGCTTCAATGATCTGTAGAAAAAAAAGAAAAAACATGTAAATGCAATGGTCTAAAACTGTGATTTGTTCTCATTGTGAACAATCTGCTAAGGAACAATGATTCCCATGGTTATATTAGACAGTCTGATAAAGACTTTAAAAAAAGTTATTATTCCTGTACCAAAAGTGAGAAAGTTAAGTCCTATTGGTTGTGTGCTGTGAGGAGAAAGTTGTTAGTTTTGGCAGATTATGTTCTTTTTTTAAAGAATTACCTGGTGTGTTTTTCTCTGTTTCAATGTGGTTTTGAAAAAATTGTTGTAAATTCATTTGGTTTTCCGGTGTGTTGTAGTGCTTTTTGCTTGGTTTTCTCTTTTAATTTAGAAGAAAAAAACAGGAGAAATAATTGCTGTTTTGTGACTGCTTTCTTTGCATTTTGTGTTTTTTAAATGAAAACTAACCTTTATTCTGTTGAATTTCTTCTAGAGATGGACTTTGATTTTGAACTTGTTCTGCTTTCTGTTTGTCTTTGATCTCTATTTGTTTTATGGTCCATTGGAAATAAAACGAGGTAAGTACTCTGCAGAGATAGCATAGTCATTTTTTCCCACAGTCACTGTCCAGCATCATCCTTGAGGTAAGTACTTGGTGGAGTAAGAATAATAATTGTGCCCCCAGTCACTGTCCAGCACCTTCCCTGATTTAGGTACTTGGTGAAGTTAGAATAGCATTTTTGCCCAGTCACTGTTTAGCAACTTCTCCTAGAGAAACACACAGCGAAGTTAGAATAGTAATTTTGCCCCCAGTCAATGTCCACCTCCTTCTCTGAGGTGGATAGCAGGTGAAGTTAGAATCCCGAGTCACCCTCTAGCACCTTCTCGGAGGTCAGCACTTGGTAGAGTTAGAATAGTAATTTTACCTGGACTCACTATCCAGCACCTTCCCTGAGGTAATTACCCAGCTGATATAGAATAGTACATTTTCTCCCAGCCACTGTAGCAGATTTCCTGAGGTAAGTACTTGGTGAAGTTAGAATAGTAACATGTCCTCAGGCACTATCCAGCATCTTTCCTGACGTACGTCACTTTCAAGTACCCAATTTGAGCATGTGACATTTTATTTGTAATAAATAACATTTTCATAATTTTCTTATAAATAAGGATGATCTTGTTACCTTCCGTTGGTGTAAACTAGAAAAGTGACTGAAAATGAGGGCTATGGATAAGTTTCCCAATGCTTCTGTTTAGGCACCTGACTTGTTTTTTTTCTCTTTTAAAAAAATTGCTGTACTGCTTTCCAGATTAAGACTTGTACATCCTCACATGTTACAGGAGTAGGTCAAGGATGATGAGTATTTTGGTAATGTTCCTATTACTACCAGTAATCCTTTACTCCTCGTCCTGGCTTTCCCCATACCAGTCCTCTTTCTCTCCCATTCTCCCATCTGTTCTGGACATCGGTGTTGTCTAAAATTACCTTTCATAAATGGTAACTTTAGTATGATGGTGGTTGGGTTATAGGCAAAGGGAAAATCTTATATCACTATGGAAAGATAGAGACACCGTCAATCAGTAAAAGCCTTTCTTTTCAACAATTTGACATAGAATAACTGCCTCATGAGAGGATTTCCACCTCTAGTATGCAAGGTATAAAAGTAGAACTCAAAGTAATTATCATAACTGGTAAGTAATTGAAACATGTACCAACAGCCATTAGCATCCTGCGAATTTCTGAACTGCTGCAGGAGGGGTCTTAATCTCAACCCCTGATCTTCTCTTCTTTTAGTGCCTTGTGGTTTGTGCACCTTCCTCTGCAACTTCACAATTTACAGGGCTTGTTTGTGGGCACACTGCAGATTGCTTGTCTTATCAGACAAGCTCAAATCTAGGTGAGCAACAATGAAGGAAAGAGGTGAGTGAGTGACTCACAAGATGGGTTGTTCCATTTTTCTCAAACCTGGACAATTCCAAATACAATGAACTCTCTCAGAGAAGGAAATACTAGCTGATGCTAGACTGGTACTGTGCAGAGCTATGAGACACAAATACCTCACAGAACTCACAGACTAATATGGTTTAGTCTCATAGATACTTCTCTTGATTATTAGCAGAGGTTAAACTTTCTGAAAGTGGAAGCATGTGGGACAAGGATATGCATAATTAACGCCCTCAAAGACTGATGGGGACCATGGTGTTTTGAGAAAACTCCTAATAGCGGTCTGAGGAGACTGGATTGTGTACAAATTATTGAAAGGACTGTTTTTTCTGGGGTCATAAGCTGAAGGGGACTTCCAAGCCTTCATATAATTGTAGGCTTGTTATTGAGGACCACAAGGAATATCTTATTTTGGGGTGGAGTCTCCTTATAACAAGCAATACAGTGCTTCAGAGAAGCAGGAGATCTTTAGATGACTACATGGTGATGCATGTGTAAGTAACTACTTGGATTATTCTTTATTCTTGTATTCCTTTTCTGGGGTAATATATAGGCATATAGAGCTTGAGGGAGTGTAAGTGGCCATAGGCCATAGATTGAGGTTTTCTTTGGAGCACACATAATACTCCATCATAGTTTTTCCTGGCCCTTTTAGTTAAGTTATATGGTTCCTAATAAGATAGTAGGACTGCATATTAGGACGACAAAACTTCAGAATGTGGGGGACATACCATCAGGAGCTGTCAGCCCAATTCCTGGCTAGCTCACAGTGTCTCACCTAAACCCTTAACACTACTGGGATGGAAGGTGTTTGTGGCAACTTGAACATGACACGCTTACTCTCAAGGAAGTTGTGGAAATGGATCTCACCCTTCCATTGTATTATTCATGCATGCCCAGGTGAAAACACAAGAGAGATACAAGCTAAGTTTTCAATACATTTATTGGAACACTTTTAGAGCCTCATTACAAGTTTGGCGGTCGGACCACCAAACCCCTATGTTGGCGGTCCCAAAAAGACTGCCATGTTGGTGGTCTTAGAGACTGCTTTATTACAAGTCAAACAAGCAGGACCGCTGCCCACCAACCAAAAAAGAGAGACAGACAGGGGCACAGAGGCCCAAACATAGGCTGTCCAACCTCCAACCCCGACAGCACAGTGACCAACCATTGACCTTATTAAAAGCCCAATGTCACAGTGGCGGGCACCAAGGGCGGTCAGCCAATGGCAGTCCGAACCACGGCAGCTCGCGGTCAGCAAAGTAATACACAACAGCACATTGGATGGACTTGAAAACAACACAGATGACACACATTGCCAAACTGGGCACACTTGCAAATTATACTATAAAACAAAGGACACTATAAAACACACCCCTTCACATACCACAATCCTTTGCAATTACACTGCAAGACATACAAGCAAGAGCCAATAATTCTACTAAGCACCAATTTTTTCTCACCATCTCTTTTCACAACCAGCACACACTTTTGTCCAGTCACATACTTTTGCACTACCTCTCTTCAGTAAGTCTGTCAATTTAATTTTTTGGGTCAAATTCCACCATGTCACGTTCTAAAAATCCACCTTTTTCTGAGGATGAGTTGAAAGTCAGGGTAGATGAAATTATAAGAGTAGACCCACAAATGTTTGGAGCACAAGTCCAGCACCCTTCTTTCTTTAGTAAAATGGAAAAGTGGGACAGGATCATTGACATGGTGAATGCTGTGGGCACCACCCTGCACACAAGGTAGGACATTAGGAAGAGGTAGAACGACCTCAGGGGGAAGGTCCATTCCCTGATCTCCAGGCTGCAGCTGCAGCTGGAGGCAAATAAGACTGGCTGTGGCAGTCCCACTCCCCCATTACAACTCTGTCCATGGGAGGAGAAAGGCTTGGCCATTCTGCATCCTGAGGGCTTGACAAGAATACCTGGGGGAGTGAAGTCTGGTAAGTTACAACACTAAAAATATAACCTAAATGCTATGTCATGCATGCCCATAGCTCACCTTTTGGCACTTTTACTGTCAATTCACTCACTATCCCAGTGTTTGCCTGTTTCAAAGACCCCTGTTTTGAAACTCTTAATTGAGGTTTACTCATCTTGGGTGGGGGGGTAACATTTGCATAGAGTGTGCAGTACAAGATGTCACATGACTGCAGCTCCCAGGATGCACTGTTACTGTTACCAAAACTAGAACCACCAGCCCAGTGTTTTCTTCACCAAATACCCTTGTTTGTTAACTCCCAATTGAAGTGTATTCACCTGGGAGGACAAAATTTGTATACTGTGTATAGTACAGGGACTGACATTACTACAGCTCACAGCGGATACTGTTTTAGCAACTCCATGGTCATGAAGGCCCTGTGTGTGTAAAACCAACAATCAGTCCTGTGTTTGGAAACTGTCCAGTGAAGTGGACTCACCTCTGAGGATAAGTATTGTGTAGTGTGTGAAGAACAAAATGAGTCACATCACTGCAACTCACAGGAGACCCTGTTTCAGTAATTAAACACACCAGCCCAGTGTTCTTTCTACAAAGACCACTGTCTGGAAATTCCCAAATGAAGTTTCCCTACCTGGGGGAATAACATTTTTCAAGCACTGAGGAGTGATGAGACTGATACAAATGCAACTCCCAGGAGGAACGGTCACTGTTACTCAAACCACCAGCACAGTGTTTCCCTCTCCAAATACCCTTGTTTGTTAACTCACACATGAAGTGTACTCACTGGGGAGGATTTGTTTAGTGTGAGTACTAGAGAGAGTGACATGACTCGAACTCCCAGCAGGCCACGTTTCTGTAACTCCAAATACCTGCACAGTAGCCTCTTGCACAAAGACATCTGTTAATGAACATTTAATTGAAGTGTGCTCAGCTGGGGGTGAACATTGGTCAAATCTGTGTACTAGATTGAGTGAGATTACTCCAACTCCCAGAATGCACTGGTTCTCTAACTCCAACCACCAGACCAGTGTGTACTTGTCCAAATATCTTGTTTGTGAACTCTCAATTGGAGTGTATCCATCTGCGAGGCTACCATTTGTATAGTATGTAGTTGAGGGAGTGATCTGACTGCAGCTCCCAGGAGGCACTGTTTCACTAACCCAAAACACCAGCCCAGTGTTCATTTCTCCAAATACCTTTTTTTGTGAACTCACAAATGAAATATATTCGCCTGTGGGGATGACCATTATCAAGTCTATGAGGTAGAGGGAGTGACATGACAGCTAAAGCCAGGAGGCTCTGTCTCTCCAAACACAAGCACAGTGTTCTCATGCCAAAATACCCCTGTGTCTTAACTTTCTAATGGAGTTTACTCATCTGGGAGCATAAAGTATGTATGGTGGGGGAAGTAGAGGGAGTGACCGGAATGCAAAAACCAATAGGCCCTAACTCCAAACACAAAAACAATGTTCACTTGCCCAAATACATTAATTCATGAAATCTCAATTGAAGTTCGCTCACCTGGGTGGATACCATCAGTCAAGTGAGTGTAGTACGGAGAGTGACATGACTGTTACTCCCAGGAGTCACTGTTTCAGTAACTACAAACACCAGAACAGTGGTCACGTATCTAAATACCCCTGCCTGCTAACTCCGAATTGAAGATTACTCACCTGGGAGGGACCAAGATATAGACCGTGCTCAACTCAGAAATGTGTCTGGCTACCTAGCTCCATCTTAACCTGCTAACCCAAGATGAAAATATTGAGGACGGGGGGACACATTACCCAGTCTGCAAAACAATGATCCCATAGGCCTTAAGATGCATGACCAGAGTGGTATTGTCAGCAGACACATTCACAATGCACTGACCACATGATAACTCCAATCTCATATACAACAAAGTCCTGGGTCTGCCTGCATAACAAGCAACTAGGCAAATGGCCAAAGACATATCTTGTATAGACACTGTTTGGCCTGCACTGGGGGCAAGATGGCATTCTCAGGCCATCTTTCCAAGGGCTAATGACCTGCACATTTTAGCATCTGCTTGACTTAAATCGAATTGGCATGCTTCACAAATGTCAGGTCAATACAATCAATACCATGGGTACCTGTCACAACAGGATAACCTGCCAATCAACTATATACAAGGGCTTTGCAAAATGTCACTGTAAACTTTTGGAGGTAAATGTCACAATACAACCTAGTAACATTGTATGTTTAACATTAATAGTTCGAACTGCCACTGGCCACACACAGCCCACAGAAGAGGCTATCACTACCCCCATGGATGAAGACCTTAGTGACTATGATATATCTGGATGTCTGGACGTGGAGGATGATTCTGGAAAACCTGGTCAGACCCCAAAAGTGAGTCTCACTGTGGTCACTACATCACCTCCCAGCCTGGTTGCCTCCACATCACAGGCAGACATTCGCCCCCCCAACCTGTGTCCCTAGGACAGTGGCAACCATCTTGCACCACACCAGTCCAGGATCCTGAGTCACAGCACAACAGCTCTGACAAGGATGGTCCTGGAACCAGTGGGAGAGGGCACCCGGTGGCAAGGGCCATGGGGGTAGGGTGCATGGGAGGGATGTTGCGGGCCAGTGGGGTGAGGTCACTGGGGATGCTCCTGGCCAGAACACCATCAGCCGCATCTTGGGGTCTATCAGGAGTCCCACGGCATGAGGGGCCAGGTACTTGAGAAACACTGGGAAATTAAGCAGCTGCAGAGGGACTTCTATCGGGAAATGCATGAACAGTGGGTGGCTCACAATAGGAACATGGCTTTCCTAACAGGGGTGCAGAGGGACATTAACACTGCCCTGAGCAGGGATTGACAACAACACACTACCCATTCCTTTGACGCATCTGCACTAGGCCCTTCATCAGTGCCACTCACTGAAAGGGAGGCCCTGTCAGGGCAAGAACCTGCCCCAAACACCCATGCCCCTGTAGAAGCAGCAGCTCCTCCCCACACAAGTGGGGACATCAAGCAAAGACTCCAGGAGGTGCAGATGGCAAGACATGCACCACTGCCAGCAAGTGACCTCTTCCCAAATGACCTGCTTGGTGTGCCACATAGTCACTCTGTTGACAGTTCTTCAACCAACTTCTATCATTTCCAATGGGAGAAGTATACTGGACTTCCAGTGGTGTGGCATCTACTGTAATGATTTCATCCACCATGAATGAACCCCTCACTTTTCTTTTCCATCCAACACCTATTATGTTTTATGTACACATTTTCAATAAATCCACCTATCACAAAGTCATTGTCTTCTTGCTTCTGTTCCATACTTTGCACTGTAGAGATGTAAGACCATGTGAAGCAAATAAGGAAGACACAGGATACTAATGCAAGGAGGGATATGTTACAAGTACAGTGTCCTGCTAAGGATTACTACCAACACACACAAACATATTTCTACAAGTGTCTGGTCACACCAAACATTTTATTCCACTGTACAGCACATAGGATGTTGAAATGTCTGGGCTTTCATAGCCAAGAATGGCCGACTCATATTGTGTCAAGGTACTCATACCAAGGTACAACCCCCCAGACCATGGAAGGGGGGCCTTGTTAGATTGTCTTGGAGAATGGGCAAACAGAATAGTGGATGGTATCACCAATTTGATCCTTATCACATACTACACCAAAGAAATCCAACATCACATAAAAAAGTACAGACGGAGGCAGTAAAACAGTCCCTGATCACAGGCCCAGCATAATCCAATGACCATGCATCTAGTGGTATGACACAAACATATGTCAGTGTTGTGGCAAATGCACTGGGGCCTGCAATGATTAAATACTTCTACAGCTACATACAGATCATACAAGAATAGTGATTAGCCTATGTGATGCAATCGGCCCAACATAACAAAATAAACAAGTACCATGTGCATTTCTGATCTTCCACCCAAAAACTGTTCAAGCTGCCTTGGCACAGGTCTCATATATCCCAAATCTGTGACCTACATTACCCGGAACAGTCCATGGTCACTTTGTATGTCAGAACTGCATCAGAAACCTGACAATGTCACAACTCTGGAATGCCCACATGAGAATGGCATAGTGAAGATACCTGTACAAAGACAAAACAATGAGTCTAGGCTTGAAAACATACCTATTACACAAATCACATAGAAAGCATCTGGAAAGGAAATTGCATTGCAATGGGACTGACACAAACAAAGTAGCTACATCAAGGTGGGGATAGGTCAAAGGCTAACTCTTCAAGCACACTTTGGCTGAATACTCCAGAGTATCTGCTCACTAGTTGTTTCCAAAGCACTGAACCCTACACATTCTCACAACTACATGACATACTTACACTCATGAATACTAGCTGTGGATGAGATCTTCTCCCAAGTCAGCTCCTTCCTTTTCACCACTGGCATCCTCAGTTGGCATTTCAGGATTCTCACCCAGTAGCACTGCAGGCTCCTCCTCCTCTGGGATGTACGGGATATTCCTCCGCAGGACGATGTGGAGCATGCAGCATGCCACAGAGATCTGACACACTTTTCCGGGTCAGTAGAGGAGGGCTCCACCTGTCCGGTCCAAAGATGAAAATCATGCTTTCATAGGCCCAAAAGCCTGGTCCACTACCCGCCTTGTTCTTCCCTTAGCCTCATTGAAGTGGACTTCCCCTGGCGTAGTTGGATTCCTTATTGGCGCCAGCAACCAAGGACAGTTTGGGTATGCGGAGTCTCCTGTTATTGAATAGGACAAATGTGCAACAATGATTCACTCACTTCATGATTGTAGCACCTGACATTGCGCACACACACACACACACACAAACACAAACAGGACAGATGTGACTTACCAATTGGCCAGGCCCTCTCTGGGTACAGTTGTAGCATCACCTGGGGTATGGTGCTGTTCCACATTTTGAAGAAATCATGGGCTGAACCCAGAAAATGGGCATAGACCTGTGAAATGTATAGATCCACCAAACAGACATCTTGCACGTTGATGGAATGTAAGTTCTTTCTGTAGTGGTATACTTTTTCATTGGCATGCGATGGGACCAAGCCAACATGTGTGCCATCAATCGCCTCACCACATGTGGGAGGTGTGCAAAACCATAAAAGTCAGCCTTCACATGGGCTATATCCCGATGTTGGGGGAACTGGATGTAGCTGTCTAGGTGTTTCAATATTAGTTAGAGTACATCCTTCAACAGCAGATTGAACCTAGGTTGGTGCATGCCAGATGACAGGGCCACTGTATTTTGGAAGGACCCTATGGCTAGGAATTGCCTTACTAACATGACTTGTACAATGAGCGGTATGCTGGTTGGATAAATAATAGCTGGCATCAGATCTAGCTCCAACTGATGACATAGGTCCACTATTGTTTTCTGATTCAGACAGTAGAGCTGTATGACGTGGCATTCTTCCATGGTCTGAAGGTCTGTCAGTGGATGGTAGACAGGAGGTTGTCGCATCCTCTCTCTCCCTATGTGGAACAAGACATGATGTCTAACATTAGTCACTGTGGCCACAGCAACACACATGATGCATGTCAATGATATCATGTGACAAGGCATTTCAGAAGGTATGGACATGGCAACCAGTACACAAAACAGCTGCAAATAACAAAAAGGTCATGTGTGACCGCCATGGTTTTCCACATATGTGCACAACATGTATCTGGACTCTATGTGACTGGATAGCCCAACTGCCAAAATGACCATCGGCGGGGGAGGACTGTGCCCCACTGTCTGGGCCATCCTTGGGGCAGGCAGCACCCTGTGCGACAATGTTTGTTGGCTCTCCCCAATTACCACCTATGCCCCAGATTCCCTCAATACCACCCTTTAACAGTGCCCTTGGGTCTCCATAACTACTTTCTCTCAGATGCATCTAATTAGTGTTGTAGCACCACTCATTTCAGTGTTTGGTGCCAGAGCACTTTACATCGCAAACACATCACACAGAGACAATCAGTCATAAGTTTGCAAATCAGTGTATGAGAAATGTTACATTAGACAGAGCACTAAAAGAAGTAGGAGTCACCTGTAATCCACACTGGTAGGCTGCATAGTATAGGAGTGCTTTTTCTCGACAATTACAAACTCTGAATTTTAAAAGTAAAACCATGTTTGGGGGTTCTCTTTAATAATAAGAATTGATTTATACCCAAATTAACTCTTTTTGCGACAAGAGGATGATGAAAGACTGGGGGAAACATAATAACACTCTAATCTGTACTTTGAGGGATGCATGCAGTTCTTTGATGACAACAGCTTACTGGTCTACATTGGGTCTTTAAATTATAAGCTATTAGTGACAAAAGAACCTCTCTGACAAAGGCAGTAACTCACTGACCCATTTGCATCATACACACTTTGTGATCTACATGGTACATGTTCTTTGCAGGAGGCATATTAACCCACTATGCCACCTTAAAACTTCCACTAGAGAAAACTCCGAACTCTCTCCAGGAAGAACATTAACCTCCAGAATTATGTAGACATTTTAATTGTTGCCTGAAAATTCCTGGAGGCAAGCAGGGGCTTCAAAGATTAGAATGTAGTTGCAAAAAGCCTGTGCGGTGGCACCATTCGCATCACCCTAGAGCTGGCTCTGCCCACTGTTAAATGCCATCTATGCCCTGCAACATACTACAATGGTGTTTGTGTAGTAGGAACTACATGATAAGGCAGGATAAGCATGTTTGTGAGCTCAAACCCACATTTTCAGAGGTGTGACACAGTTTGTGTAGCCCAATACCGCATTTTAGGCTTCTAAAATGGTGGCTGCCTGACCTACTCCACTGGATATTAGGAACCGCCCGCGTCTGCCAGCGGAAGTCATCATGTTTGTAGGTGGTTGCAATCCCGGTGGACACAGCCTTAGGCTAGTGTTATTTCCAGTGTGTGAGAAAACAGGGCTGATTGCAGAGGCCCCATAACTTTTTGCCCCCATTTTCCACTTTTTGCTGGTGTTTTCCTGACTTTAAAGGTGCCCTGGGTACTGCTAACCAGTCCCAGGGCCTGTGCTCTGTGTAAAATGGATATGCAAATTAGGCTAATTATAAGTGGCTAAGTTAACCTACCTATAAGTCCCTAGTATATGGTAGGGCATGTAGGTTTAGGGACCACAGCATAGGTGGTGCACACCTAGGTGCATTGCTGAGGTGCCCAGTGTCATTTTAAAAGCAAGCCTGCCTTGCTGGCTGCTTTTAAATTAAAGTTATATGCAAATTCGACTTTGGAATTAAAGGTACTTCCAAAGTCTTAAACTACATTATTTTTACATATAAGTCACCCCTAAGGTGTGCCCTATGTGCCCCTAGGGCTGGGTGCCATGTAACTATAAGCAGGGACTTTATAAAAATAGATTTATAAGCCCTGGTGAGGTAAAAACAGCCAAATTCGTTTTTCCCTCATTGAAGTAAATGGCCTTCATAGGCTAGAATGGGCAGACTTTATTTTAAATTTTAAAGTCTCCTTAAATGTTGCAAACCAAGAGTTTGGTATCAAATTAATTGTTGTAATAAATCCTACAACTTCCAGTTGTTGGATTTAATATAACTAGTTCAGGTAAAAAGTTTAGACTTTACCTAAAAAGTTGCCAATTTCAGCTCTGCATTGTTTTTGCTGCTGTGCTCTGATTGGCCAGCCTGCAGCAGCTTCTGCCAGGCTGCCTTGATGAGGTGTGAAGTGGCCAGGCTTGGGGGAATGTGCTTGGGGGAGAGAATCTCCCCTCAGCAGATGGTGAGGCAGGAAGGGGGAGGGCTGCCAAACTGGTCTTCAAAGGCAGAGAAGGACATTTGCAGCACCCAACAACACCCCCACATCCTGCAACCCCAGACAGCTAGGTGCCCCCTTGATTAGATTAGGAGAGGGCAGGAGAGGGGTGTGTTTATGATTTTTAGCCACACCAGTGGGTGGGCTCAGCCAGATGTAACCTCCAAAAATCAGATTCATCCATGTTGGATTTTTAGAGACTGTTGCCTTCTGGGATAGATTTTTGCCACACTTCCCAGGAAGTGGTCATCACAGGGGGACGACCCTGTCCCTGATTGGAGAACCAGGGCCCCCCTGCTTTTCACCCAGGAGCAAGGATAAAACTGGCAGACCTGCACCCACACCTCAGATCCCCTCCAGAATTCAACAAGAAAGGAACTAAAGAAGAAGAAGGACTGCCCTGCTGGACCCCTGGCCTGCACCTGGACCCTGCACTCAGAAGGACTGCACCAGCTGCACACTTGGGCTTCACCACAAGAAGGACTTTGCCTGGCTTCAACTGGTTCAAGGAGGGACTCCCTGTTTGCTACAGGTGAAAAATTGCTAAACCAGAGTCCCCCGCACCAACTCCTGAAGAAAGCGACCAGCTGACCACTGTCCAGTGGCCAAAAAGGAGTTTGCGCCAAGTGCATTCTGGGAGTTGAAGTCCGCACCCCCCAAGGACCATCACAGAACTTCTGGACCCTTGGGGTGAGCTGTGGACCCCAAAAGAACCTTACAAGAACATCTGGGTGAAGCCCCAGAAGTTTGGAAAAGATTTGAGAATTTTTGGAAAAAAGCTCCAGAGAGGGACCGACCCGCCGCGGAAATTCTAGCCGGCTTGCCTCAACCGCGACCCGGCCTGACTTCGTGGTTCGTCCCAGTAAAGAAAAACATCCAAAAAAGAGACTAAGTCCGAACGTAAAAAGTTGACCGGGACCTCCCAGCCATCGTATCCGAGAAGGGCTCCATGGACGTCGGATCAAGATCCAGGTTTACCCCGGTCGAAGGATTTTCATCTCGAAAAAACGACTAAGTCCGAAGGTAAAAGTCTCCACCGAGGAAACCCACATCGCGTATCCGGACAAGGGCTCCAGGAGGTCGGATTCAACTGGCAGGTTCTCCCGGTGAGGAAAAACTTCAAAATAAAGACTAAGTCAGAAGGTAACTTTTTAACCGAGGCCTCCCGCGACCTGCAGCCGAGCAGGGCTCCATCGCGGTCGGCCTGAAAGTTTGACTTTGCCCCGGTCGAGATGCAACCAGATGACCCGATTGGCGCTTTTTGTTTCTAAGCGCTATAAAAGTAATAATTCTTTAAAAATTCATATCTCCGGTTCCCCTGAACCGATTTTAATCGTTTTTGTGTCATTTTAAAGATAAAAATATAAACTATTTTTATAAATTGGTTTTGGATTTTTAAACTGTTTCCTGTGTTTTATTTAATTACTGTTTTGTGATATTTGAATGCTTTACACTTTGTCTCCTAAGTTAAGCCTTGACGCTCGTTGCCAAGCTACCAAGGGTTGAGCTGGGATTAATTTACTGAGACCTAACTGTACCTATGTGGAGGTTAGTGGCTTGTTGCTAGGTGTAGGTACCTACCTGCCCTACCAATAACCCATTTTCCAACATAATTGGAAGCAGCGACGGGATCCTGTACTTGTGTTCAATATCACGTTACAGTTTTAGGTAAAACAAATTAAAAATCCTTTAAATTGTCCTAGTGCAAAAATTGTTTTAAATTTTTAATTTGGATTAATTTCAATTATTGAATTTTTGTAATTTTTCTAAATTCTTGTTTCCAATTTTTGCAAAAAGTTTTTGTTGACACAAAACTAGGGAACCATGGAGCTTGATCTGGCTAGCCTACCCACACTGACAGTAGTCCAGCTTAGGGGGTTGTGTATTGAAAGAGGGTTGCCTGCAACCACTGATCTCAGGAAGCAAATCCTGATCACATCCCTGACAGCATGGGCTGAGGCCCAAGAGGTAGAGTCAGAAGAAGCTCCAGAGGAGGGAGAAAGAAGGGAGGATGCAAGCTCTAACCACTCAGGGGAGGGAAGGCATCTGACCCTAAGTGAGGACGAGGAAGAACGGTCCTCAGTAAATACAGTCACTAGGGGCAGATCCAAAGCTAGTGGTGGGAAGGGGGTCCTTTCAGGAGGAGAGAACCCATCCATCAGAGAAAGAGAGCTGGAGGCCCAGCTAGCATACATAGCTTTGGAAGCAGAGAAGCTGGCCCTAGAAAAGAAAAAGTGGGCATACAAAGAGAAAAGAGATGGAAGCAGCGATAAAGAAGCTGAGGTGTCCATGGGTGGGGGAGTTTGCCCCAGGTTACCCAAGGGGGTAGTTCCTGCTTATGTAGAGGGGGATGACATAGATAAGTGGCTGGGGGCCTTTGAGAGGGCACTCCAAATGAGAAGGGTTAGGCCTCAATACTGGGGTTCCCTTTTGTGGGAGTTGGTCCCCAACTCAGGGAGGGATAGGCTTCTGACCTTAAGGGGGGAGGAGGCAGATTCATACCCTAGTATGAAGAGGTGCTTAGCCAAGAAGTTTGGTCTGACCCCAGAGCAATATAGAATGAAGTTCAGGGACACCCAGAAGGTCAGTACCCAGTCTTGGGTTGACTTTGTGGACATTTCACTAAAGGCACTAGAGGGCTGGATTATTGGTAACAAAGTAGATACTTATGAGGGGTTATACAATCTGATCATGAGAGAGCACATCTTGACCAATTGTATCCAAGAAAGGTTACGCCAGCATCTAGTGGACTCTAAGCAGACCAACCCTAGAGAGCTAGGGGAGGCAGCTGATGAGTGGCTGAGAACCAGGGTGGTTGTCAAGTCCCAGGGGGGAGACTCCAAGAAGGGGGGGACAGGTCCCCAAAAACCTAAGGAGGGAGGTGGTAAGCCCACCACAGAGACTCCCTCTGTACCCCAGAACCCTAAGAAGGAGGAGAGTAAATCCCACTCTGACCAGCAGAGACAGTTAGACCCAGGGTTAAAAAAGCTCTTGGACAGTAGGGCTTGCTTTGACTGTCAGCAGACATGTCACTTCAGAAGAGATGCAGCCTGTCCAAAGAAGGTGGTTAGCACTGGGCTGTCCAGTGTAGCCATAGAGGAGGATTCCTCAGATGATGAAGTCCTCCTAGCATTGTGCTGGGAGACAGGACCAGATGGTAAGCTGGTGATCCCTGAGGGTGGGAGTAGGCACTTCCACCACATTCAAGTGAATGGGATCCCTACCAATGGCCTGAGAGACACCTGTGCCAGTCACACTATAGTGAGTGACCGGTTAGTGACCCCAGACATGTATGTCCCAGGAAAGACAAAGAAAGTCAGGATAGCCACAGGGGAGGTCACCTCCAAACCTGTAGCCATAGTGCCCCTAGAGAGGGAGGGTATCCTTGACTGGATTAGGGTGGTAGTCAGTGCTGACCTTCCCCTAGATTGTATCCTGGGCAATGACCTCCCAGAGGTGAGTCTGGTCACAGATGGGGTGGTCGCCCAGGGCGCCCCCCCAACCCAAAGTCCTGGGGAGTCAGTCCCTACAGTTAGGAGACAGGGGTCCCCAAGAAAAGGAAAGAAGAAAAGGAAGGGTAGGCCACTCTTAAAGAGAGTTCCAGGGAGCCAAAGGCCTTCTGCCCCAGTTGGGGGGGAGCCCAGAGTTGGCACTGGTAAGGCCTCCCCTGACCCCAAGGAAGTCCTGAGTAGTCAGGCAGCTGTCCAGATGCAGGGTGTTGCCCCTGCACTGACAGAAGGGAGAGTGGAAGGAGGGTGTCTGCCACAGGAGGTGGTAGCCCCCCACTCTAGACAGCAAGAGGGGTGCCAGGGCCCCACAGTTGCCCTTAAAGCAGCTCAGCCACCTGTCAGTGGAGAGCTTAGGGTGTGGTACTGGGTACTGACAGCTGTCAGTAGCCTCTGCTGGGTGCTAGCCTTCCTGGCAGCACTGTACTTGGCCTGGGAGGCAGACCCCAGGGCCAATAGCAAAGTAAGCCCCCTGACCCTATTGGTCATGGTGGGGTTGCTCAAGTGTTGGATGACCTCTTTGGGTAAGCTAGGTGTTGACCTAGCAAAGTTTGGAGTAGGGGAGGTGGGCACCTCACTACCCAAGTTGGCAGAGAGAGAGGAGGAAGACCCCCCTAGAGGAAAGTTTCAGTTTGAATTGGGTCCTTTTACTGTTGGGATGGCTTCACTACCCATAGGGAGTGACCCTGACAGGAAGATATAAGGCAGAGTAGGCCCTGCAAAGGGACAGCCAGTTTTCTTCACTGTCTTCCTCGCCTAACAAGCCAGGAAGACTCTCCCAGGGTTGGGCTGAGTCTCCTGGGTGTGTGGGCTGGGGGGGGGGGGGGGGTTGGGTGAGAAAACAGGGCTGATTGCAGAGGCCCCATAACTTTTTGCCCCCATTTTCCACTTTTTGCTGGTGTTTTCCTGACTTTAAAGGTGCCCTGGGTACTGCTAACCAGTCCCAGGGCCTGTGCTCTGTGTAAAATGGATATGCAAATTAGGCTAATTATAAGTGGCTAAGTTAACCTACCTATAAGTCCCTAGTATATGGTAGGGCATGTAGGTTTAGGGACCACAGCATAGGTGGTGCACACCTAGGTGCATTGCTGAGGTGCCCAGTGTCATTTTAAAAGCAAGCCTGCCTTGCTGGCTGCTTTTAAATTAAAGTTATATGCAAATTCGACTTTGGAATTAAAGGTACTTCCAAAGTCTTAAACTACATTATTTTTACATATAAGTCACCCCTAAGGTGTGCCCTATGTGCCCCTAGGGCTGGGTGCCATGTAACTATAAGCAGGGACTTTATAAAAATAGATTTATAAGCCCTGGTGAGGTAAAAACAGCCAAATTCGTTTTTCCCTCATTGAAGTAAATGGCCTTCATAGGCTAGAATGGGCAGACTTTATTTTAAATTTTAAAGTCTCCTTAAATGTTGCAAACCAAGAGTTTGGTATCAAATTAATTGTTGTAATAAATCCTACAACTTCCAGTTGTTGGATTTAATATAACTAGTTCAGGTAAAAAGTTTAGACTTTACCTAAAAAGTTGCCAATTTCAGCTCTGCATTGTTTTTGCTGCTGTGCTCTGATTGGCCAGCCTGCAGCAGCTTCTGCCAGGCTGCCTTGATGAGGTGTGAAGTGGCCAGGCTTGGGGGAATGTGCTTGGGGGAGAGAATCTCCCCTCAGCAGATGGTGAGGCAGGAAGGGGGAGGGCTGCCAAACTGGTCTTCAAAGGCAGAGAAGGACATTTGCAGCACCCAACAACACCCCCACATCCTGCAACCCCAGACAGCTAGGTGCCCCCTTGATTAGATTAGGAGAGGGCAGGAGAGGGGTGTGTTTATGATTTTTAGCCACACCAGTGGGTGGGCTCAGCCAGATGTAACCTCCAAAAATCAGATTCATCCATGTTGGATTTTTAGAGACTGTTGCCTTCTGGGATAGATTTTTGCCACACTTCCCAGGAAGTGGTCATCACAGGGGGACGACCCTGTCCCTGATTGGAGAACCAGAGCCCCCCTGCTTTTCACCCAGGAGCAAGGATAAAACTGGCAGACCTGCACCCACACCTCAGATCCCCTCCAGAATTCAACAAGAAAGGAACTAAAGAAGAAGAAGGACTGCCCTGCTGGACCCCTGGCCTGCACCTGGACCCTGCACTCAGAAGGACTGCACCAGCTGCACACTTGGGCTTCACCACAAGAAGGACTTTGCCTGGCTTCAACTGGTTCAAGGAGGGACTCCCTGTTTGCTACAGGTGAAAAATTGCTAAACCAGAGTCCCCCGCACCAACTCCTGAAGAAAGCGACCAGCTGACCACTGTCCAGTGGCCAAAAAGGAGTTTGCGCCAAGTGCATTCTGGGAGTTGAAGTCCGCACCCCCCAAGGACCATCACAGAACTTCTGGACCCTTGGGGTGAGCTGTGGACCCCAAAAGAACCTTACAAGAACATCTGGGTGAAGCCCCAGAAGTTTGGAAAAGATTTGAGAATTTTTGGAAAAAAGCTCCAGAGAGGGACCGACCCGCCGCGGAAATTCTAGCCGGCTTGCCTCAACCGCGACCCGGCCTGACTTCGTGGTTCGTCCCGGTAAAGAAAAACATCCAAAAAAGAGACTAAGTCCGAACGTAAAAAGTTGACCGGGACCTCCCAGCCATCGTATCCGAGAAGGGCTCCATGGACGTCGGATCAAGATCCAGGTTTACCCCGGTCGAAGGATTTTCATCTCGAAAAAACGACTAAGTCCGAAGGTAAAAGTCTCCACCGAGGAAACCCACATCGCGTATCCGGACAAGGGCTCCAGGAGGTCGGATTCAACTGGCAGGTTCTCCCGGTGAGGAAAAACTTCAAAATAAAGACTAAGTCAGAAGGTAACTTTTTAACCGAGGCCTCCCGCGACCTGCAGCCGAGCAGGGCTCCATCGCGGTCGGCCTGAAAGTTTGACTTTGCCCCGGTCGAGATGCAACCAGATGACCCGATTGGCGCTTTTTGTTTCTAAGCGCTATAAAAGTAATAATCCTTTAAAAATTCATATCTCCGGTTCCCCTGAACCGATTTTAATCGTTTTTGTGTCATTTTAAAGATAAAAATATAAACTATTTTTATAAATTGGTTTTGGATTTTTAAACTGTTTCCTGTGTTTTATTTAATTACTGTTTTGTGATATTTGAATGCTTTACACTTTGTCTCCTAAGTTAAGCCTTGACGCTCGTTGCCAAGCTACCAAGGGTTGAGCTGGGATTAATTTACTGAGACCTAACTGTACCTATGTGGAGGTTAGTGGCTTGTTGCTAGGTGTAGGTACCTACCTGCCCTACCAATAACCCATTTTCCAACATAATTGGAAGCAGCGACGGGATCCTGTACTTGTGTTCAATATCACGTTACAGTTTTAGGTAAAACAAATTAAAAATCCTTTAAATTGTCCTAGTGCAAAAATTGTTTTAAATTTTTAATTTGGATTAATTTCAATTATTGAATTTTTGTAATTTTTCTAAATTCTTGTTTCCAATTTTTGCAAAAAGTTTTTGTTGACACAAAACTAGGGAACCATGGAGCTTGATCTGGCTAGCCTACCCACACTGACAGTAGTCCAGCTTAGGGGGTTGTGTATTGAAAGAGGGTTGCCTGCAACCACTGATCTCAGGAAGCAAATCCTGATCACATCCCTGACAGCATGGGCTGAGGCCCAAGAGGTAGAGTCAGAAGAAGCTCCAGAGGAGGGAGAAAGAAGGGAGGATGCAAGCTCTAACCACTCAGGGGAGGGAAGGCATCTGACCCTAAGTGAGGACGAGGAAGAACGGTCCTCAGTAAATACAGTCACTAGGGGCAGATCCAAAGCTAGTGGTGGGAAGGGGGTCCTTTCAGGAGGAGAGAACCCATCCATCAGAGAAAGAGAGCTGGAGGCCCAGCTAGCATACATAGCTTTGGAAGCAGAGAAGCTGGCCCTAGAAAAGAAAAAGTGGGCATACAAAGAGAAAAGAGATGGAAGCAGCGATAAAGAAGCTGAGGTGTCCATGGGTGGGGGAGTTTGCCCCAGGTTACCCAAGGGGGTAGTTCCTGCTTATGTAGAGGGGGATGACATAGATAAGTGGCTGGGGGCCTTTGAGAGGGCACTCCAAATGAGAAGGGTTAGGCCTCAATACTGGGGTTCCCTTTTGTGGGAGTTGGTCCCCAACTCAGGGAGGGATAGGCTTCTGACCTTAAGGGGGGAGGAGGCAGATTCATACCCTAGTATGAAGAGGTGCTTAGCCAAGAAGTTTGGTCTGACCCCAGAGCAATATAGAATGAAGTTCAGGGACACCCAGAAGGTCAGTACCCAGTCTTGGGTTGACTTTGTGGACATTTCACTAAAGGCACTAGAGGGCTGGATTATTGGTAACAAAGTAGATACTTATGAGGGGTTATACAATCTGATCATGAGAGAGCACATCTTGACCAATTGTATCCAAGAAAGGTTACGCCAGCATCTAGTGGACTCTAAGCAGACCAACCCTAGAGAGCTAGGGGAGGCAGCTGATGAGTGGCTGAGAACCAGGGTGGTTGTCAAGTCCCAGGGGGGAGACTCCAAGAAGGGGGGGACAGGTCCCCAAAAACCTAAGGAGGGAGGTGGTAAGCCCACCACAGAGACTCCCTCTGTACCCCAGAACCCTAAGAAGGAGGAGAGTAAATCCCACTCTGACCAGCAGAGACAGTTAGACCCAGGGTTAAAAAAGCTCTTGGACAGTAGGGCTTGCTTTGACTGTCAGCAGACAGGTCACTTCAGAGGAGATGCAGCCTGTCCAAAGAAGGTGGTTAGCACTGGGCTGTCCAGTGTAGCCATAGAGGAGGATTCCTCAGATGATGAAGTCCTCCTAGCATTGTGCTGGGAGACAGGACCAGATGGTAAGCTGGTGATCCCTGAGGGTGGGAGTAGGCACTTCCACCACATTCAAGTGAATGGGATCCCTACCAATGGCCTGAGAGACACCTGTGCCAGTCACACTATAGTGAGTGACCGGTTAGTGACCCCAGACATGTATGTCCCAGGAAAGACAAAGAAAGTCAGGATAGCCACAGGGGAGGTCACCTCCAAACCTGTAGCCATAGTGCCCCTAGAGAGGGAGGGTATCCTTGACTGGATTAGGGTGGTAGTCAGTGCTGACCTTCCCCTAGATTGTATCCTGGGCAATGACCTCCCAGAGGTGAGTCTGGTCACAGATGGGGTGGTCGCCCAGGGCGCCCCCCCAACCCAAAGTCCTGGGGAGTCAGTCCCTACAGTTAGGAGACAGGGGTCCCCAAGAAAAGGAAAGAAGAAAAGGAAGGGTAGGCCACTCTTAAAGAGAGTTCCAGGGAGCCAAAGGCCTTCTGCCCCAGTTGGGGGGGAGCCCAGAGTTGGCACTGGTAAGGCCTCCCCTGACCCCAAGGAAGTCCTGAGTAGTCAGGCAGCTGTCCAGATGCAGGGTGTTGCCCCTGCACTGACAGAAGGGAGAGTGGAAGGAGGGTGTCTGCCACAGGAGGTGGTAGCCCCCCACTCTAGACAGCAAGAGGGGTGCCAGGGCCCCACAGTTGCCCTTAAAGCAGCTCAGCCACCTGTCAGTGGAGAGCTTAGGGTGTGGTTCTGGGTACTGACAGCTGTCAGTAGCCTCTGCTGGGTGCTAGCCTTCCTGGCAGCACTGTACTTGGCCTGGGAGGCAGACCCCAGGGCCAATAGCAAAGTAAGCCCCCTGACCCTATTGGTCATGGTGGGGTTGCTCAAGTGTTGGGTGACCTCTTTGGGTAAGCTAGGTGTTGACCTAGCAAAGTTTGGAGTAGGGGAGGTGGGCACCTCACTACCCAAGTTGGCAGAGAGAGAGGAGGAAGACCCCCCTAGAGGAAAGTTTCAGTTTGAATTGGGTCCTTTTACTGTTGGGATGGCTTCACTACCCATAGGGAGTGACCCTGACAGGAGGATATAAGGCAGAGTAGGCCCTGCAAAGGGACAGCCAGTTTTCTTCACTGTCTTCCTCGCCTAACAAGCCAGGAAGACTCTCCCAGGGTTGGGCTGAGTCTCCTGGGTGTGTGGGCTGGGGGGGGGGGGTTGTGTGAGAAAACAGGGCTGATTGCAGAGGCCCCATAACTTTTTGCCCCCATTTTCCACTTTTTGCTGGTGTTTTCCTGACTTTAAAGGTGCCCTGGGTACTGCTAACCAGTCCCAGGGCCTGTGCTCTGTGTAAAATGGATATGCAAATTAGGCTAATTATAAGTGGCTAAGTTAACCTACCTATAAGTCCCTAGTATATGGTAGGGCATGTATGTTTAGGGACCACAGCATAGGTGGTGCACACCTAGGTGCATTGCTGAGGTGCCCAGTGTCATTTTAAAAGCAAGCCTGCCTTGCTGGCTGCTTTTAAATTAAAGTTATATGCAAATTCGACTTTGGAATTAAAGGTACTTCCAAAGTCTTAAACTACATTATTTTTACATATAAGTCACCCCTAAGGTGTGCCCTATGTGCCCCTAGGGCTGGGTGCCATGTAACTATAAGCAGGGACTTTATAAAAATAGATTTATAAGCCCTGGTGAGGTAAAAACAGCCAAATTCGTTTTTCCCTCATTGAAGTAAATGGCCTTCATAGGCTAGAATGGGCAGACTTTATTTTAAATTTTAAAGTCTCCTTAAATGTTGCAAACCAAGAGTTTGGTATCAAATTAATTGTTGTAATAAATCCTACAACTTCCAGTTGTTGGATTTAATATAACTAGTTCAGGTAAAAAGTTTAGACTTTACCTAAAAAGTTGCCAATTTCAGCTCTGCATTGTTTTTGCTGCTGTGCTCTGATTGGCCAGCCTGCAGCAGCTTCTGCCAGGCTGCCTTGATGAGGTGTGAAGTGGCCAGGCTTGGGGGAATGTGCTTGGGGGAGAGAATCTCCCCTCAGCAGATGGTGAGGCAGGAAGGGGGAGGGCTGCCAAACTGGTCTTCAAAGGCAGAGAAGGACATTTGCAGCACCCAACAACACCCCCACATCCTGCAACCCCAGACAGCTAGGTGCCCCCTTGATTAGATTAGGAGAGGGCAGGAGAGGGGTGTGTTTATGATTTTTAGCCACACCAGTGGGTGGGCTCAGCCAGATGTAACCTCCAAAAATCAGATTCATCCATGTTGGATTTTTAGAGACGGTTGCCTTCTGGGATAGATTTTTGCCACACTTCCCAGGAAGTGGTCATCACAGGGGGACGACCCTGTCCCTGATTGGAGAACCAGGGCCCCCCTGCTTTTCACCCAGGAGCAAGGATAAAACTGGCAGACCTGCACCCACACCTCAGATCCCCTCCAGAATTCAACAAGAAAGGAACTAAAGAAGAAGAAGGACTGCCCTGCTGGACCCCTGGCCTGCACCTGGACCCTGCACTCAGAAGGACTGCACCAGCTGCACACTTGGGCTTCACCACAAGAAGGACTTTGCCTGGCTTCAACTGGTTCAAGGAGGGACTCCCTGTTTGCTACAGGTGAAAAATTGCTAAACCAGAGTCCCCCGCACCAACTCCTGAAGAAAGCGACCAGCTGGCCACTGTCCAGTGGCCAAAAAGGAGTTTGCGCCAAGTGCATTCTGGGAGTTGAAGTCCGCACCCCCCAAGGACCATCACAGAACTTCTGGACCCTTGGGGTGAGCTGTGGACCCCAAAAGAACCTTACAAGAACATCTGGGTGAAGCCCCAGAAGTTTGGAAAAGATTTGAGAATTTTTGGAAAAAAGCTCCAGAGAGGGACCGACCCGCCGCGGAAATTCTAGCCGGCTTGCCTCAACCGCGACCCGGCCTGACTTCGTGGTTCGTCCCGGTAAAGAAAAACATCCAAAAAAGAGACTAAGTCCGAACGTAAAAAGTTGACCGGGACCTCCCAGCCACCGTATCCGAGAAGGGCTCCATGGACGTCGGATCAAGATCCAGGTTTACCCCGGTCGAAGGATTTTCATCTCGAAAAAACGACTAAGTCCGAAGGTAAAAGTCTCCACCGAGGAAACCCACATCGCGTATCCGGACAAGGGCTCCAGGAGGTCGGATTCAACTTGCAGGTTCGTCCCGGTGAAGAAAAACTTCAAAATAAAGACTAAGGCCCTCATTACAACTTTGACGGGCGGCGGAGGCCGCCCGCCAAAGTTGCGCCGCAGGAATACCGCACCGCGGTCTGAAGACCGCGGCCGGCATTCCAAGTTTTCCCCTGGGCTGGTGGGCGGCCGCCGAAAGGCCGCCCGCCAGCCCAGGGGAAAACGACCTTCCCACCATGAAGCCGGCTCGTAATCGAGCCGGCGGAGTGGGAAGGTGCGACGGGTGCTACTGCACCCGTCGCGTATTTCACTGTCTGCTATGCAGACAGTGAAATACAAGCGGGCCCTCTTACGGGGGCCCCTGCAGTGCCCATGCCATTGGCATGGGCACTGCAGGGGCCCCCAGGGGCCCCGCGACTCCCCCTCCCGCCATCCGGTTCCCGGCGGGAGAACCGCCAGGAACTGGATGGCGGGAGGGGGAGTCGGAATCCCCAAGCCGGCGCAGCAAGCTGCGCCGGCTTGGAGGATTCCTTGAGGGCAGCGGGAAACCGGCGGGAGACCGCCGGTTTCCCTTCTCTGACCGCGGCTAAGCCGCCGCGGTCAGAATGCCCCGCGGGGCACCGCCGGCCTGTCGGCGGTGCCACTGCGTCCCGCGGCCCTGGCGGTTACAAACCGCCAGGGTCGTAATGAGGGCCTAAGTCAGAAGGTAACTTTTTAACCGAGGCCTCCCGCGACCTGCAGCCGAGCAGGGCTCCATCGCGGTCGGCCTGAAAGTTTGACTTTGCCCCGGTCGAGGTACAACCAGATGACCCGATTGGCGCTTTTTGTTTCTAAGCACTAGAAAAGTAATAATTCTTTAAAAATTCATATATCCGGTTCCCCTGAACCGATTTTAATCGTTTTTGTGTCATTTTAAAGATAAAAATATAAACTATTTTTATAAATTGGTTTTGGATTTTTAAACTGTTTCCTGTGTTTTATTTAATTACTGTTTTGTGATATTTGAATGCTTTACACTTTGTCTCCTAAGTTAAGCCTTGACGCTCGTTGCCAAGCTACCAAGGGTTGAGCTGGGATTAATTTACTGAGACCTAACTGTACCTATGTGGAGGTTAGTGGCTTGTTGCTAGGTGTAGGTACCTACCTGCCCTACCAATAACCCATTTTCCAACACAGTGGCAGTCACAGGCCAACGGCTATGTCCGTCGACGGTGCCGATCACGTATGTGATGGACGTGACCACCATGTTCTGCAGATTCACTCACTGGACTCCTGACATAGCTGCCAGCAAGACCTCCACTACCTGAGCTACTGTGTACCTCCTCTGTGAGCAATCATGTAATGTCCAGGAGGTGATAGGGCCCCTGCCTTCTCTCCAGAGGAGCTGCAAAGGCTAGTAGATAAGGTCCTACCCATGTATGAACAGCTTTATGGTACACCAGAGGAGCAGGAATGTACCTCATGTGCACAGTTTTATCTGTACTTCACCATCCTTTCCCTCCTCACAGGCTAGAGTATGCCAATGTGTGCCAGGGTGTCTACTCATGTGCCTGTTGTTGCAGTCTGTGTGGTGCCAATGGGATGTACAATGTGCAGGTATTGGTGGCCAGTGCCAAATATAAAGTTCTGTCGCATTGTGTTGTGAGATTTTAAGTTTCCTAGATACTCTTTGTGTTGGATTTACAGAAGCAAGCGAGGAGACATTACTGCCATCCACTGACATTGTCTTCTTCATTATTATTGTAAATGTCAGACAACATGTATGTGCATGAGTATGCATGTTGTATGAGTCAGTTGAGACTAATGTGAGCAATGTGTATGGTGCCACAGATTTCTGAACACATCTCCCCTTGCTAAACTGTTGTGTGGAAGGCATATCATGACTCATGCTGACTTTCAGGTTGCCACACACACCACATGGCAAATTTCTGTTGGCTACATGATGTACTGTCATGCATGGAAGTGATGGGAATGTAGAGTCATGTAGGCTCAGGCTGCAGAGACTAAGGCCCTCATTATGAACACGGTGGTAAACATCGCACCGCCGTCGGTGGCGGTAACAACTGCTAACAGACGTGCGGTCCGAACCGCCAAATAATGAACCAACTGAAACACAGGCATCCTGAAAACAACTCACCGCCAGCTGAGGAGTACCCACAACGACGGCAGAGTCCGCCCACAGGCCAACGGAAAGGCCCAACCGGCCCATCAAATAATGAAGCACTAGACCATTGTCAGTTCCGGGGAGGGAACCACCGCCACGCAAAGCCAGACGGAAGCGAAGCACATATAAGGAAACACTCACCAGAGGCCCACACAACACGCCAAAGCAGACATGGAGAGAGAGTTGCAGATCAAGCCAGCCCTGCTCCTTGCCATATACCTCCATGACAGAGACCGCCAACGAAGACGGTAAGTACCGCAACCTACTACACAAGGGAAGAAACGGCACAGTTACATACCCACCCACCCTGCAACGCTCCCACAACCCTTCACAGCAGCACAAGCCATACACCCCACAGCAAAAGGTACTTACCCGACACAAGGCAAATCCAACCTGCCCAAAGTACATACATGTGCCCTACACCCACAAACAATGAAACGAGTGACCACGGATCCAGAGTGTGCCTAAAACAACACAGGCCACACATTAATCTTTATTATGCTCACTGAGCAAAAGAAGTGCTTAGAAAGCCAATGGCCAGTCCATATGGAAAGAAGTCCAACGGTACTCCACCTAATAGGGGCAACAATGGGGCATCCAGGCACCTCACATGCAGGGCAGGGGGTGGTGGTGGGGATTTATGACTGGGGGGGCTTAGGTATACGTTTGGAAGGTGGAGGGGGTTTGGGTTTGCCCTTGGAAGGTGGGGGAGTGGGCTTGGACCGGGGGTGGCAGATGGACCTGGTTCAGTATGGGGCTTCTTCCTCTCTGGGGAAGGGGCATGGGACTGGGAAGGGCAGACAGGGGCGGGCTGTGATGTGGACGGAGTGGGAAGGGCAAGGAGGTGAGCACGTTTAGGGACGAGACGGGGTGGTCCAGTGGGTTGGAATAGGTCAACACAGGAGAGGAAAGGTTTCATAGGTGCAAATTGGGTGGACCTGGAGGAAGGCGTGGGAGTGGAGCTAGAGGGAGTGGTCGTGACAGGTGTAGGTGTGCGTGACGTGGCTGCAGGTGACTGGAAAGTATGCTGAGGTGTGGTGGATGTGTGATGGGTGGGTGTTTTGGTGAGTTTGAATGTCTTTGGAAGAGGGGGGTGGACACAGTGGGACAAGACAGGCTGCCAGTGTACATGGATGCTGTCTGGGGGTCTGCAAGTCTGGTGAGTGTGCTGCATGTGTTAACTAAAGTGATTGTGGTGAGTGCAGGTGTGGTGTCTGGGGTGCATGAATGGATGTGTGCTATTGTGGTGACTGCAGGAACAGGGTCAGCAACATTGAATGAGGGTGCAGTGTCTGTGGGTGTACATTTACAGGGGACAGACAGGGCTGCGGAAGAGGTGGACACACTGGGGGAAGTGGATGTTGGTGTGTGTGCATGTGTATGTTGGCTGTGTGTATGCTTGTGTTGGGAGGTGTGGTGCTGGTGTTTTGAAGTGTGCTTCTTGTGTGTTGAGGTGTGTGCCTGCTTGTCAGAATGTGTGCTTTGGATGGGTGAAGGGAGTGGGGTGCTGGAAGGGGTAGAGTTGGTTGGAGGGGGGACAGAATGACCAGGGACACTAGCTGCCCTCCAAGAGGAGACCAGAGCCTGAAAAGATCTCTGTAGACCAGACACGGCACCGTGAATGCCATCCAGATAGGCATTGGTCTGCTGCACCTCTGATGCTAGCCCTTGGATGGCATTGTCGATGGTTGTCTGCCCTACAGAGATGGTTCTCAGGAGGTCAATAGCCTCATCCGTGAGGGCAGCAGGTCTGACTGAGCCAGGGGATAAGGTGCCTGGGGCGAAAGAGACACCCACCCTTCTGGGTGAGTGGGCACGGGCAACTCGGTGGGGAGCAAATGGGAGGGCGGTGATGGTATGGGGGTGGAAGAAGATGACACAGTAGGGGTGGGCCCACTAGGGTCCACCACCACCAGGGAGCTCCCATCAGAGGATGTATCGGAGTCACTACCTCCAGTGGTAGTTGCCTCTCCTGTGGTACTCCCCACGCCCTCCAACCCACTGGTCCGCTTGGCGTTGGACAACTCTGCCTCTGAGGATCCGTGGGCCGCTGCATACCCACTCGCCGGTGCCTCAGCTCCCTCACCAGATGATGCTGATGTACACAGACAACACAAGAGATTAGGGGTAGGGAGACAAAACAGGAGAGACACTTTTAAATAGCTGAATGGAGGTACATTGGTGGTTCACACATACACCCACCCAGACAACCTTCCACCAGGCAGCAACTACCGCTATACACATGTCATGCCCCTGACTAGTGGCCAGAACCCTGTTCTACAGCCATTCCCGAACTAACTTAAGGACCTGACGCCCTGCAGACTTGACCCAAACACCCCTACTCACTATGAGGACCATTATGTAGATGGGCATCCGTCATAGTCCCTGCCACTAAACAGCATAAATACGAACGCACACACACACATCCAGCAATGGCCCAAAATATGGTATATGTACTCACCCATTTGTGACTGCTGTGCAGCATTCAGGTGCCCATCAGGTCCGGGTAAGCCACCGCCAGTGTACGTTGCATAAGGGGGGTCAGTGCCCGACGGGCACCCCTTCCTCGTTGGAAGGACTTTTCCAGCTGGGCTTCGCAGATCTTCCTTGCCCCGCGCCGCAGGTCCTCCCACCTCTTCCTGCAGTGGGTGCTCTGCCGGTTGTAGACCCCCAGGGTCCGCACTTCCTTGGCGATGGCATGCCAAAATACCCTCTTCTGGTGGACGCTGCCCTATTTGGGACACACGGAAAAGTAACACTGAGGCCAGACACCGGCCAATCATATACAGCTGGCTATACGTCCACTATGGGATGGACATTTCAAACAGCCTAACAGCACACACACACGCAGCATGTCAGGAACCCTGGACCATAGAGTGACACAGGTGCACACATGTATGCAGCCAACACCCACCACTACACACATCCATGCCCCCAATCCTCCAACTCACATGTACCTCTTGCCGACCGTAGAGCTTGGTGTCCAGGGGCAGGACCCCGTGCACGAGCTTCTCCAATTCCTCATTGAAGGCCAGGGCCCTTTCCCCTGCAACACATACCATTTCCATGACCAGAGGCAGGACACAACAGTACACTCAGTGGAGTACCTGCATGCACAAGACCAGGGATTCAAGTGAAGTTGGGGTGACGAGTTCGCGTACGCACCGCGGCGGTGTGCACCGTCACCGCCCGCGGTGGTCATGATACGGCAAGATTGCCCATTGACAACAATGTTAACCAATGAATTTGCGCATAGTGATAAACACCGCCTTACTCTATTATGTCAACTGCTAGCGGTAGAATGTCACTTCCACCATGACAGTTCTGGATTACAGGGGGCAGACATTTTGACCTAAACTACGCAGTTGTAAAACCCTCATCTACACAATGCAGGCCCTATTGTGCCCTAAACACCCCTAGGCATGTAAGAATATACATTACCTCACCTGACCAATCCTGATATATCATTGTGGTCATGTTTCTGTTATATCACATGCACTAAGCATTAGCTTTGTTGACAATCATGCCAGCAGTGCTGAATGAAAAACAATGTGTGCAGATGTATGTGTGTTCCTCACACTAGTTTTCAACTCCTCCTAGGTACAGACCCTTGTGGCGAGGAAGGGCCCCATCATTGTACAGACCACTTGTTGATTTGCGGACCATGGTGGATCGTCACATCATTATCAATTACAGACTCACAACTATTCATGAACTTTGTGTATTACTGGATCCAGCACTGACACCGGCAAATCGTAATCAGCATGCTATCCCTACTGAAGTGCAGGTGCTCTCTGCACTCCATTTCCTGGCCACGGGCTCATTTCAAGTGACAGTGGGCATGGGTGCAGGTTTTTCACAGCCAATGTTTAGCATAATACTGTCTAGATTCCGGAATGCATTTGTACGACACATACAGTCCTATGTGAGGTTTCTCCAAAATGCTGACCTCCCTGCCATCAAGTCAGACTTCTATGCCTTTGCCAACATACCCCATGTGATAGGTGCCATTGATGGCACCCACATAGCTATCATCCCCTCAAGAGTCAGTGAACAGGTGAACAATAGGTCTCCTAAAGGCTATATTTTGGCGCCTACATATCTCTGGTGGTTCCCTGGCCTATGGGCCTGAAAAGGTGTGTAGGGTAGTGGTGGCCTGCTGCACAACGTGGCTGTGAGAAATTCTATCCCCCTTTTGGAGGAGGAGGGTGCTGTATATCCAGACCAGCTTCCTCAGAAAGGGGATAAGAGTGATGGTGGTGATGATGATGAGGGGGAAGATGTACAGACCAGGACCCAACTGATACAACTCTACTTCCAGTAACTTTGTGGGACAATTGGATGAGATTGCTGTCTGTGCATCATACTGTCAGTGTGCCTTGTCATCTAGGGGTGTGTTGGGTCAATACTCATTGCCACTGTGACCAGGTCTGCAGAGGACAGATTACAATGCAGTATAAAAGTTCAACACATCTGTAGGCACAACAACATGTAAGGCATGTGGTGCATTTTCTGCTACTCAGATAACAATAAAAGAGTTATCATACAGTTGCATCCATACTTCACTTTGTTTAAACTTAATGACAGGGGACATTGTAATAGGTGAAAAGGTGTTTTATTTGGTGCAGGGAGAAAATTGTGCATATTACAGTGATGGGAGTGGCCTACTGGTGGTTGTACAATATGGCAACATGGTTGCAGCATTGTTGGCAGTAGTGGTAGGTCCATCAATGTTTACAAGAGTTTGTTCTAGTTTTCACATGGTTTGGTGGTTGATTCAATGGGACACTTGGAGGACAGTTCTTGCCAGAGTCACTTCTTTGAGGGGGCCTTGTTCTTGGCAGGTGTTCCTGTGCCATATCTGGGCCTGGGGGTCCGTTTGGGCGCCTGGTGTTGGCCGGTACAGGTTGAGATGGATGTCTCCTGTGTGTCCTGAGAAGGTGGTACATGTGCAGTTGCTGCTGATGCTGTTGTTGTCCGGTCTGTATCCTGGCATGTAGCAGGGGCTTCCTTGCCTGTGTGGGCCTCAGGCTATGTTGGGACAAGGTGCAGCAGCGTGCCTGCTATTGTGGCCACTGTAGCATTGTACAGGTCCCACTGCTCCATGGCCTCTTGGTGGTGTGCTAGCTGCATCCTTTGACTCTGCTCCCGGGTGGATACTATCTGGGCCAATCTGTTATGGGTATGGTGATGTGCTCCCAGGACCTCAGAGATCAAACCATGGGCTGCAGCATCCATTCTGTGGCCTTCCCCCTGGGCCACAGATGCTCTCCCACTGGGCCTAGCCCCCTGTGCCTGTGTCCCCTGCACAGGTCTGGCTGTACCACTTGTACTGGGGCCATTGTCTTCCTGCCTGTTGGTAGGGGGGGACTGTGGCCTCTGTACTTGTGTTCCACCTGTCTGTGGCCTGGATAGACAGGTGTGGGGACGGTTGCCCATGGCTGATGTTATTGGCTGTGTGGTAGGGGTGTCAGTGGTATCCTGGGTGGGGCTTCTGGATGGTGACAGTCCATGACTGTGTGAGAGGCCAGGGTGATCGTCAGTGTCCAGGGTTCCATCCCCAGTGTCTTGGGAGGTGCCTCTGTCTCCCTGTGGGCCACTGCCACTCCTTGCCCTGTCCGTAAGGGTGGCATGGGTGGTGGTGCCTATTGGGAGGAATTGACATGTCTGTTACATTTGCATGATCAGATGGGGTGCACAGGACTGGGCGTGTTTGTGAAGGTTTCACACTTTGGGGCCATGCAGGTTGCTTTTGTGAGGTTAGCATTGCTTTTTTGCTTAGGATGTGGAGGTGAATTGTGGGTGCTGTAGGCCATTATGATTCCTTGCAGGGGTGGGTGGCTGTGCACAGTGGGAGGGATGTGGGCCTGTTAGTGGGTTTGTGGACATGCAGGGGGACTGGATGTAGTGATTGTGGCCTGGGTGGGGTAGTGGTCCTGGTGGTAGTTGGAGGGGTGAGATGGTGCATGCATTCCAGGTGTGATGGATATAGGGTGTGTCTGAGTGTTTTATAGTGTCGTGGATGTGTGTTAGGTGTGTGGGTTTCAAACTTACCAATGTATGCATTTCTTGCTGTTGGGTCCACTTGCCGCCCGTGGCGGTCTGTACCGCCAATGTCATTCAGCTTCCACTAACCACCGTGGTGATTTGTGCTTCATTATTTGGAGGGTGGGTGTTTGTGTGCTTGGCGATGGTGGGGTGGGAGGTCCAGCATTTCAGCCGACAATTTCCTGGCGGTGACTGGCGGCAGGGAGATTTTTGTTGGTTTTTGATTTTTGCATCATTATATGGCGGGTTTCTGTTCACCGCAAATGGCGGACTTCTGTTCGCTGTCGCCACTGTGGTCGACGGTGTTTACCGCTGTGTTCATAATGACCACCTAAGACTTGTCAAATATATCTCTCAGTATGGGTCCTAGTCTAGGCTGGAGTACAGTCACTGTGGCTATGCAACTGTGGCACTGTGCCCACTCCCTGTGCCCCTGCAGATCCTGTCATGTGGCAATATGAGGCTCTGGTGTAAAATACTGCCAGAATGCCTCATTCCTTTTATTAGAATAGGAATGGGTACAGAGGTAGGTTATCAATCTAGTCTATATGTGCACGTTCCATCATTGTCAATGCGTGTCTTTGACTCATGACACGTTCTTACTCCCACAGCCCTGTTATCACCTTCCCACAGGTCAGATCAGTTCTGTGCAGGCGTATTACATAACTGACAGTCCCACACTGCTGACAATGTGTTGATTTCTGTGAGTTTATGATATGTGACTCAGTAGCTTGCTTACATAGCAGAAAATGTACATTGCATGTCTTTTATTGTTGACTGCAATCTCTGTAGGATGGACACATGTCCAGAGGAGTGTTCTGTGGTACAGGTACATACAACAGAACCCCACCCCCTGAAGTGGCAGGAGTCTGCATTTGTTAGTCCACTTGGCCACACATGGACAGGGAAGACACTTTCTGTACCCACCATGCCAGTCCCTTAATTGTTACCCATGTGTGATGTTTGAGTTTGTAGTCTGGCAGTTGCCTCTAGGAACTGTATGAAGAAAATCATTCTCACATAGTGTGAATGTGTTGGTAAAACTGGGAATGCACCAATGTCCATGGCTGGATGCATGGGAACACCATTGCCCCATCCATGGAACACATCCCTGCTGCAGAGTAATGCAAAGGCAGCAGTTTGCACTGCCTTCTGTTACGTAGATTTAACAAGCCATGCACGGTGGTGGTTTCATAAATATCACTTAGGTTTGGTGTTGCCCTTTCGCCCCCTTGTGTGTGACAAAAAGGCAACACAAAATCTCAGTAATTTGGTGTGAAGATACTGCCCAGAATCCATGATTCCAACCACTAATATCCCCTCATCAAAAATAGAAACTCATAATAATAGCTTTAATGTTTGTGTGAAATTGATTACCCACAATATTCAAACTCCATCTCCTTTTGTAAATGTGACAATGTATTAGAAGACTGAAATATTCAGAAAATCTTCAAAGACAGCACAGTGGAAGGAGACCAATAATGGCTAGTATAGACCTCTGCTAAAATATTGGATGATAACGCTGCAATATATTCCTCGTGCGATCAGTGTGAAGAACAATTGCTACGTCTTTCTCTCTCTTCCTGCAGTGTCCTCTACCGGCCTTCAGGACAATATACAGAAAAGACTGTAGAAATAAACACATGCTATATAAATGAGTATAAAAAACAGAGGCTTCCTTGACCACAGTGCAGTTTGCAGCTTCAAAACCTATTTGCTGCGATTACATCTATAAATATTTTACATGACATGAAACTTGTCTATAGGGGACGGTGCATTTGGCTAGGCTCAGAGGGCTCGCGCGACACTTTTATGGAATAAGAAAACTGTTGCAGTGACAGTATCTATGCAGCACAAGCCAGATAATGGCCGACCTTGGACTGGGGGCCGCTTGGCTTCATGTTACATCATCTCTAATTTACTGTCCACTTTCCAACCTCCTAATCAGTCTTGCACTTAACCTCCAAGTTGCTAAATCGCTATCTGAGTTCCTCGCCATCACGTCCTAAGGACAGCAGGCACAGCCCAAGAAACCTTCAGGGAAACAGTTTATGTGATACAGGTGACCGGATTTACGGCTTCTTCTCCCCGAAGTCTATTTACTTGGCTGGGATTATGATTTGCTGTTGTAATATTGGGATGTCAACGTAAAAGGCTGAAGAAAAATGCTGTTGATGAATCGCAGACAAAGTCTCTCTGGGGTTTAACACAAAAATTGAAAGGATCCAATCTCTTTCACGCTGTTTCCTATGCCTGTGTCCAAGTTAAATTTCTTAAATGGTAGTTTGTTGTACTTTTGTATACTGGTTGCAACAACTGCTCTGGTCAAGTAGAGATAAACTGAGGTCCATATTTGCAAAGCGGTATATGATTAAACATCAAATTTCATTATCAATCAGGAAAAAACGTATTGACAAAGCCAATAGTAATACCATTGGCTGACAGCCTTTTGGCTTTGTCACTGCTTGTTTTGATTTAATCTCACAATTGGACACATTTCCATAGTAAGCCCTGGCACTGAAGGAACTACTTTGTGTGCAGGTGTGCTCGCTTTCAAAGAGAAGAATGCCATTACTCTTAATGAAGTTAGCCAATGGCTGAAATAGACCGACACATTCCCCTATACTGTATGATGCAATGGAGCGAAGGGAAATGTGAAGGACGTAATAACAGACCAGTGGGCGATGAAGAAGGCTGGCTGGTAGCACCTACAAATACATGAGTATAATTGTATTAAAATCAGCGCCACGTCTAAAAAAAAAACTGATCATGAAGAAGGCAGCAAAGCCTTTTAAGCAATGTACTTTAGTGACATCAAATTGAAGGTGTCAACCCGGAACTACATATATGAACATTCACATCACTGAGGAGCTTTCTAAAGAGACCAGGCTTCCTAAAACAAGAGAAAGATGTACAGAACTAATGTTGCTGAAACCAGCATTTTGAAATCGAGAGTCTGAGAGGAAAGAGACCAATCAGAATGATGTGATGTGCTGGTGTTAGTGTTGAGGGAGGTACCAGACGATATTAAATTCCAAATGAAAATAGTAACCATAGAGAAGAGGGATAAGTATTGATAAATACTTGATGAAACAGGAGGGATCATGAAAAATGATGCTCCAAGTTGGAAATAAATCGACTCCGGATAGGTGACTATTTTTAACAGGTTTGCTAGGAATACCATGAATTGACCAGGATTCAATCCCATTGTTTAATTTAGCAGCTAAAAATATATACCCACACCGATCAATCCATTTGTGAGGATAGGGCTGATTAGATCTCATTAGTTAATTTAATTTTATTGGTGGCAGTTATATAGCATGGAACTGGTCCCAAAGAGTACTTCACACAGTAATCAAGGGGCTCTGGCCAGGTGCAGGTGCCTCAACGTATGCCAGTTCGTGTACATTGCCGGGGGACACGCAGATCCAAATTTCTGTTTCAATACAGTTGAAGGATGAGGGTGATCGTAGGGATCAAATTAGAGGACAGTGACCAGTAGATTGTGATGGAAGGCCAGGAAGAAGTCAATCAGTGAGAGGCAGGTACAGAGTTGCTTCCTGAAACCAATGTAATTAGGTTTCCTTTTCATGTTGCATATTCAGATGTATGTTTTCATGATAGGAAGTGGTAAAACGAATGTTGACAGATTTTTGGATTGACAATCTTTGTGTGAAAGTGTACCTTCTACCTTACTAAGGCCCTCAATGTAACAGCACACATTGAGAGAGGAATAACTCTCAGGATTGGTTTTGAGCAGGAAGGTGTTACTTCCTGCAAAAACAAAAAAAAAAAAATCCTGGATGCAATGCAGGCACCCTTGCACCATTGTACAAGGGTGCCTGCATTGGCGCTAGGCAGCCCATTGTGCACAAGCACAGGGAGAAAGGACAGGTATTGAATAAATATGGCCCTTTCCCTGTGACGTAGGGCAGCACAGCAAGGTGGCACTCCGTTGCCCTGTGCTCCAAACACCATAAATATGGGCCTTATTACTTTTGAAGGACCCTGATCCCTCACAACTAACGCAACGTTCTTACACTCACTTGCATTGTTTTTTCTGGGAGTGTGGTGCAGTACCGTGAGTGCCCATGTGTGGTGCTTGACTTAATCCAAGGCTGGGCTGGGAAACATTTACACCTCTTTTGTAGTAATTTTAAAAGTGCACTTTGTGAACTGCAGTGATCTTACTTTTTTGTCAAAGGGTGTTTCTATTAGCATGTCGCTCCTTAAGTTCCCATAAATACCTTCAATTTAGTATTACCCATTTCCCAGCCACTCCCCATGTTTTTCCAATATTTACTACTGAAACAAATACCTGCATGTGCAGAGATCTCTGCCAATGCAACAGTGATCTTGGCAAAGAAAAGATAGGAGTAGCAGAGGCAGACGTTTCTGCCCTTAGGTTTGAGAATAGCATTTTTCAGTGCATAAGTCGTGCTACTGTAATACTAATTTAGCTACTGCAAAATGGAGTTCATGAACAGGCCTCATAGTTTGGGTGCCCCCACACAAGAGATTGCTACTAATTTGATAATTATGTATGTGATCTTAGTTGGGGCATACCATGCCACAGACAGGTGTGTGCATGCACAATCTGACACCATGAGCATTGTTTAATGGTATAGCCTCTTAAATGGAATACTAGAAAATCTCACATGTCCAAACCTGATATGAAGCCTAATAAGAAATAGCAAATAGGGCCAGATTTACTAAGATTTGATGCAGCAGGACACAGAAAACATGCTGAACCACATAAAATGGGGAGAGTGGGAGTGCACCATGCTAAGATTCCTGCTCTCTCTGAGCACTGGCACACACATAGGGGGTCATTCTAACTCTGGCGGGCGGCGCAGGCCGCCCGCCAGAGTTCCCCCGACAGAACACCGCTCCGCGGTCTGAAGACCGCCGCGGTGATTCTGTGTTTCCCGCTGGGCTGGCGGGCGACCGCCAGAAGGCCGCCCACCATCCCAGCGGGAAACCCCTTCCCACGAGGAAGCCGGCTCCGAATGGAGCCGGCGGAGTGGGAAGGTGCGATGGGTGCAGTTGCACCCGTCGCGAATTTTAGTGTCTGCTAAGCAGACACTGAAATTCTTTGTGGGGCCCTCTTACGGGGGCCCCTGCAGTGCCCATGCCATTGTCATGGGCACTGCAGGGGCCCCCAGGGGCCCCACGGCACCCCATACCGCCATCCTGTTCCTGGCGGGCGAACCACCAGGAACAGGATGGCGGTATGGGGTGTCGGAATCCCCATGGCGGCGCAGCTTGAGATTCCTGAGGGCAGCGGTAAACCAGCGGGAGACTGACGGTTTTCCTGTTCTGACCGCGGCCAAACCGCTGCGGTCAGAATGCCCTGCGGAGCACCGCCAGCCTGTTGGCGGTGCTCCCGCCGACCCCGGCCCCGGCGGTCCTTGACCGCTGGGGTCGGAATGACCTCCATAGTCTTGTCTAGCGCCAGTGAAGGCAACCTTAAGCCATGGTGCAAGGATGCTTGCATTACAGGCAAAATTGGAACACCTTCTGGCAAAACAACTATCCTCAGAGGCATTTTTCTCTTTCTACATGTGCTTCAAAGTGTAGCACACGTAAACGGGAAATAAATATATTTCTCATAGGAATACCTCTTTTGGGAACGAGTACTATTTTGATACATTCCCAGGTTTACTATTTTTGGTAAATCTGGTAATGCGTCAAAATCCATGAGTGGATGTGTGGGAACATTTATGCTCCACCCATGGAACGCTTTCCCAACAGAGAATAATGCAAGGCAGTGATTTGCGCTATTTTGCATTACTCTAGATTTACTCAGCCACACAGTGCTTTGCAAGGTGGCTTTGTGTGCCTTAATAAATGTCACTGTGGCCCTTGCATTGTTTACGCCTTCTTGCATGAGGCAATAGCAATGCAAGCACTTTGTAAATCTGGGCCCACATCTCTTATTACCCAGGAAACCAACACTGTTGTTTATTTACTTACATCTAGAAATGACATGTCAAAGACAGCAGCATTATGTGGCTTGATAGGTAGAATAAATAATGTAAACCAGAGTGGGTGATTATGGCACTATACAATGATGCTGGTTGTGTAAGATAGATGTCAAACCAAGGAGAAGTTACATAATTTCAAGGGAGACTATTACTTCAGGATAGTTTTGAAATCACTGAGTGAGGGGCAAGCTGGAATCTCCAGGGGCAATTTGATCCAGTGAATGGGCCCTTAAAGGTATAGAGATAGGAATGTGGACACTACTCATAGTAGCTTTAGAGTGAGCCAGTTTGGGTTGGCAGTTTGTTAAATATTTTTTGGTGTGTAGCAGGTCAGTATGTTGTCAAGGTAGTCTAGGGACGTGCAGTATACCACATTGAACACAATTATCAGTAACTTAGATGCCCCAGTGTTTTAGTTTACAGGCAACCTGCTTCATCATGAAAGCGTATGGTAGCTGTACGTCTGTGCAGGCTGAAAAGGGTTCTGGTAAGAATGTTAAGAACTTTGCCCGCTAGAGGGAAGGAATGTTGCAGGAGTCCTACAAGTAAGCTGATACAATAGTCTAATTTACTGAGAAGTAGGGGATTAATTAGTGCCTTACCTGTATGGAAAGGAATACATAAGCAAATATTCTTATGTTTTTGGTGTGGTGCCACAGCAGCGGTGATGTTGATGAACGTGCTTTGAACCCAAACAAATTGAAAACCTAGCTACTTTGCCCACTTCATTAAAGATCGTCCAAACCTATATTCCACTTAAGAATGCACAAAAGCTTGCAAGGGTAAGTTCAAATTCGTGGGTGAAAGGTTATCCCTGCACATTGCATTTGCAAATACAGATGTCCTGGCAGGCTAGTAGAATTTCTGATAGCCACAAATATTAACCTTACCATATTTTTAGTATATTTATGGGCAGATCTACCTTAAAAAGCAGATGAACACCTACAAACCCTTTGCTTTCCCACTGTACACATACCCATTGCAGCTAGTTGCCCACCCTGAAAGGGCAAGCTAAAGTATTCCTATGAAGGGCAAGAGGAAGTATATTTCCGTGTGAGACATAAGAAGGAAATGGCCTCATTTATTTGGGCATATGTAAAGGTGTTTCTTCAGTGATGTAACATGTGTTTCTCTAGAGAAAAAAGAAAATATAACAATACAATTTTGCAAGCACAGTTTTCAAGCTGGTGGAAATTTCGCATGTCTACATTGTATGCATTAAAGAACTGAAAGAAAGCTATAACTGTTGTCGTAGATGTCCTTCCGAAACTCTGGGAACCTTCAGGATCCTTTGTAATTCCCATTACATTTAAGAATTTGTTCTAAATTGTGGATTAAATATGTTTAACTAAATATACATCTTCTGAAATTCTAGCTTGGTGAATCATGATGTCCATGAACAATGACTTCAGGTTTGCATAGTGCAGCGCTTATTCAATAGATGTTTTGAATAAATAAAGATGATGGCCTAGATTTAATGTACTATTGAGTCGTTATTGCATTGTTCAAACCAGCACAATTCTCAAAGCACTGTTTACTAAATTGCTCAATATAGGAATTGTGTGGGGTTTTGCCGTGTTCATAGTCCTCAGGAACAGTACCCTTAAGATAACTACCTTTCCAGAGCACTGACTCTGCACCTATTAAAACAGAGGATTGGAGAGGCTGACAAAGAGAGAAGGTGAAAGATGTTTAGGAGGGTACTGCAGGGAAAGAGACCTGGTATGAAAGGAGAGTCAGTGGTCTTGTGAACACAATGCTTTATAAACCCTCAAATAATCCAGGTCTATTGCGTATTATCTGTGGAAAGAACAGAAGTACGCCAATCAGATTTCTTGCTGCCACTCTGAGGTTCTAGCTTGAATATCTTCTGATGTAGACTTTTAAGGCATACTGCAACATTTGTCAAGGCTTCTGAGAGTTGTAATTCGTCACTTTCAAAGTCTCCTTACAAGCAAGCTTCAATCAAGGATATTTCTCAAAAGACTTGGCTAAGGTTTAATCATCTAAATATAACCAGAGGTATTTTTCTTCACACCACATTCGTTTTAGAATAATTTATACCATACTCTTTCAGATAAATCAATAGAATTATGCAGTAGAGGAGATCAATATGTCTACTGCCTAATCAAATGTATGTCACATAAAACCAGACTCTTTTGGGTCAATCAGACCAATCAATAAACAGCAGTGTTTACCTTTTCACCGTTCAAAATGTGTTTATGCCATGATTAAAGGTTCATTGATGAAGAGTTGCTGTTGATTCCACTTTGATATAAAGTTAGGCAGCAATAACTTCAATCGATTAAAATACTGACCTCTTTCTTAATTCAAAAAGTAGTTTGAGGTACTCTCTTTCCAGAGGTTCCTGTCAACAAACTCAGTTTGTATCCTGCACAGGCATGACTTCCAGGCAAACTACACAACTAGAAAATGCATGCTTCCTCTTCTATTTTAAAAGTTGTTTGCAGAGCAGGCTCCAAAGCTTGGACTCAATAGTCCAATCGCACAGAATTCATCATAAAATCTTCTTTATTTAAAATTAATTTTAAAGATGATAAAAACATCAGGCAAGGTATTTTGTTCCACAGTCTGGAGCTATTTCATGGCTGAAGAGATTAAATGTGTAGGGCCTGATTTAGATATTGCCAGACAAGTTACTTCATCACAACTGTCACAGATATCCCGTCCACCAAAATCTAAATCCTATAGGAAATAATGGGACTTCGATTTTGGCAGATGGGATATCTGTCACCGTTGAGACAGAGTAACCCATCCGCCAATATCTAAATCAGGCCCAAGTTTTAGAAATTCATTCTACAAAATTGTTTACACTATTGCAAATGTCATTGACAAACAAAGACCTTCAATTTTAAGAAAAGCCACAAACTAAATGTATGTGATCGAAGTAATCATTTGTTTTCAAACAGTAACAAGGTTTCAAAGTGTCATCTCAATTGCATAGAAATCGGTGCAGTCATTTCAGTAATTTAATGTCTGCTTCATCAAATTTGATCATGGTACATTGATGATCAAATGGAGGACAAGATAACGAGGGCACCTTAACCCATGGAGAATAAACAAGTGATGGTGAGCCACACATTCATCAGTGAGTACCTACAACATCTTCTCACTGAATTTCAGTTTGCGCTTCCTTCCACCACCATACTTCTAAGCTTCTATTTTTGACACACTGTCAATATGTAGATATTGTTTCAGAAAATAACAAATTCCTTCACTGGTTTGCCCAATGAACAATGCATCCCATCCTCTCCCTTCCCCAGGCCTCAACCAAACATGTTTTCCAGCCCTTTTTCATTGTGAAGTCATCAAGCAATACTCAAATGAGGTTATCGCATTTGAAATTTACCAGTTTGGTGTTTGAAAAATGGAAAATTGTGAATGGTAATCATACTGAATGGTTAATTTAGAATGTGGCATTATCATTCATAATGAATACTGATTTCCAAACTGCAATTCAGAATTCATCGCAATGTGCGGTATCTTTATTCTAGAGCTTTGTACATCTGGTGCTCAGTATTTTTATGGAGTACAAAATCCTCTACTGGGGCAAGCCTGGTGCTCTATCAACAAAGTTCTCTTGAAATTGCCCGCTGTTGCTTCAAGATCCTACTGAAGCTCCTGAGGTCTTGGATATCAAAAACCTTTTTAAGTCCCAACTTTTCAGAATATCCTCTAGGTAACTTCTAAGGCTTACAGGACCTCAGGGACAGGACGTGAGTTTAGTTCTCAATCCTGAAGAGGCCACCGGCAGGATTCAATTCAGTTTGTTACTACTGGTCAGCTGAGCACTTTAGGAATAAGGTCTCCACACAGCTTATTGTGTCCCCGTAGCCACATAAGCGGTTTGTTAACTGGCCCTCGGAGTCCAACCCTTGAGGTCTCCACTTAGGTTTTAAAGAGCAGGTCTAGCCCTCTTCTGGTCTACTACAGCTCCAAATAGTGTTTTGAGCTATAGGGTAGGTGCCACATTTGTAGAATTCACTGACCAGTGAGTGGGGATGTCTCGTGAGAAAAAAATGTCCAGGGGCAAACTGCAGACTATCTTCCTGTGCACTTTTTTCGAGGCAAAGCTAACATTGCAGTATATTTGTTCTTCTGAAGACTGAGCTAGTGTGACAGCCTGGGGTGTGTTTAAGGAAATGAGCAGTCCCTTCCTCTTCAGGTACACCAAACTGGTTTTGGCATGAGATCCCCCTCCCACTGCGCTTGTATTATACTGGCTACAAAGGGACTACGGAACAAAGGACCTCCCTTCTTCAGGTCTCCTTTCACACTTAATGGGTGAATTGGCAGGCCTCACCCTGGTTCCTTTCAAGTTAATGACATTCCTGGATCCTCCCCAGCTGTTGATCCTGATCTCTGCGACATACCCCACACCCACCCACAACTCACTAAGTAAAAGCAATGACATAATGCAAATTAATCTACTGGAGCCCTCTGCAGGTTGAGTGTAACGTTTAAGAGTCACATTTCCTAAATAGTCATAACTTCACCTTTGAATTAGATTTTCAATAAACATTAACAAAAGTGGCTTAATCGTCTCTATAGCTTATCTCAGTGCAAAGATAGCAGCCATTATTTTTTCTGAGCTTTAATATTTCTGAAAGGGCAAACTTAATAGTAAAACCAGCTTTTCGAGGCTATTCACATAGGTTTATACCATAGTTAAATTCATGCATGTACCAGTTTTAAATGTGAGGCACACCACCTTTTGAACTACAAGGCCTACTTAAGGGTGACTTATACTTAATAGAAGATTTTTAGCTTTTCACAAAAGGTTATTTTAACAGGTTTGCCTGCAGGTTTAAATGCTGCAAGAGTCAGGCTACACAGGTAGCCTGAAACCATGTTTTTCTTATCACACTTATGGATCGCCGAATAAGTGCAGCATTCAATAGGTGGTGTTTAATTTTCCATGCCACAGGTGTACCTGGATATCTCTGCAGGGTCAGGCCCTAACTTTTGCCTTTTTCTCTGCACTTTTTGCTGAATTTGTTTGTTTGCCTTGGGCCTTTGTGTCCTTTACCACTGCTTACATGCTTGTGTTTTTTCCCCAAAACATGGTTAAATTGGCTTATACCCAATTGGCATATTTAATTTACATGCAAGTCCCTTGAAGAGTGGTATACCATATACCCACGGCTTGTAAATTAAATGCTGCCATTGGGCCTGCTGCACGTATTGTGTCACCCACTTAGGTAGCCCCTTAAAACTTGTCTCAGGCCTGCCACTGCAGCCTGAATGCAATGTAAACAGCCATGTTGACTTGGCATTTAAAACCCATTGCCAAGCCTTAAACTCCCCTTTCATTACATATAAGTCACTTCTAAGGTAGACCTCAGCTAGTCCATAGAGCAAACATTGGACATGTAGTTTTAGGTTTTGTGAAAACCACGTATATTCTTTTTTAACTACTGTGAGGCCTGCCCCTTCCATAGGATAACATTGGGTATCCCTTAACACATGTAATAAGCTGTAATTTCCAATTGGGAGCAGGTAGTTACTTCTTTATTTGGTATCTATGAAATTGTAAAGAATACTCCCTCTTTAAAGGTAAGGTTGGATTTTTCATTACAATTGTGAAAAGGCCACTTTTAGAAAGTTGTCATTTTCCTGCCCTTTTGTGCCTGATGTCTGTCTTGGGTCATATGACTGGGTGTAACTGGCAGCTGGACTTTGTGAATTCCTCTCAGACAGTCACACAATAGAGGGATTTGGTGTGCCTCAGTGGGCCATCTGCTGGTTGGATGGGGATAGGGTGGAACTGGCCCCAGCTCCACTTGCAACTGAATAGGGTGTGCTCTGCCTCCACACACAAGACCTAATGACCTCACAATGCTACTGCAGCCAGCTTGGAGCCAGGGCAGGTGAAGCAGGAAATTCCATGCACTTCAAGTCACTGTCTAGAAGCTTCTCCCACCTTCCAGAACCAGGGCACCAGGGTATAAAAATAGGTCCTCAAATACCAACTCTTCAGTACACTTCTGGACCTGTGGATACTCTGCCAGGAAAAAGGACTGCTGTGCTGCTGGGAGGTCTGCCACTCTGCTGGACTGCTGCCCTGTTGGATTGCTGTCCTAATGTACTACCACCTTCTGCTCGATTACAAGGACAGGATCTTCATCTGTCCCATGACATCCAGAGTGACTCACAAGGGCTAATTTGCTGGCTTCCTGTTCAGAGCTACAGGGACACAACAAGGCTTCCTCCATCTTGAACCCGCACCTTGACCCAGCCTGAGTGAGTCCTGACCCTCCAAGTGGTGCTCCTCCAGTCCTGGACACTTGAAAGAGGTGCTAGAAGTACCCAGATAGCCAAATTCCAAGCCAAAATCCAAAACTGAGGACTTATACAAATGTTGGCCCAAATGTGCCCTAAGAACCTGAAAGAGACCGGGTCCAACCTGCTTGCCTATCCACCTAAGGCACATTGCCAGTCGGATTGACATTGTGCCTTCTCTCATTATGTTCTTCTCCAGTGCAGAAAATCCTTTTCAGTGGTCCTTAGCCAAAGGGGTATCTGGCCTCATGGAATTGTCTTCAGCTACAGCCCTTTGCCTGGTCCTGCTGGAAATTTTCAACTTTCGTTTCAGAGAATAGGGACCTGATTAAGATGTTGGCGGATGAGTTACTTCATTACAACGGTGACAGATATCCCATCAGCCAATACCTGAATCCCATAGGATATAATGGGATTTAGATATTGGTGGACAGGATATCCGTCACCTTTATTACAGAGTAACTCTTCCACCAATATCTAAATCAGGCCCTAAGTCTGAACGTAGAAATCTTCACCACTACTCCAACTCAAGGCTATCAGACAATGACGCTCCCTTCTTAGACATCTCCTGCAGCCTTCCCCCCCCTGAACTTTACCTTAGACATTTTTTTCCCAGAATTTCTTCTAAGTCTGATGGTAAGTGATTACTGGGCCCAATCCACTTTGTGCATCAGAATTACACTCCATCTCAGTGGGTGATATATTTTGACGTGATCTTTCACTACTAGGTGTATGCAGCTGGCACTTTGATCTTTTAGGAGCTACTTTTCACTACAGACTTTACAAAATCATAACTCTGTTTCTACTTATTGGATTTCTGTCATTTTGGTGGCAAATAATTTATTATTTATTAAAATATATTCTATTTTCTAAATTGATTTGGTATTTTTCTTGTGTTGTGTTTTCACTTGGTTACTGTTTCTGTGCTGCATAAATACTTTACACATCGCGTCTAAGTTAATCCTGACTGCTCTTTGTTTCAAGCTACCCAGGTTTAAACACAGATGAAATTTGTGACTTTTGTCTGATTCACCCTGCAATTGTGGCAGAGATCACATCCAAGTCAACCAATAACCCAATCTCTCACAGTATATGTCAAAAGTTATAGATTATGTGTTGCAGTCCACAGGTGACACCCAACTTCCCGGGCTTTGATAGATTTTTTTATACCATATACTAGGGCCATATAAGCAAGTTAAATATGTCAATTAGGAATAAGCCAATTTAACCATGTTTAAAGTGGGCACACATACACTTTACTCCTATTTAGCAGAGGTAACAGTGCACAGAGTTCTAAGTGCAGAATAAATTGGTTCAGGAAAAGAAACAAAATCTGTGTTGTCCATGCTGAAAATGTGGATTTCCTTCAAAACCCATGGAGGAGCAGGTGGCAGTAGTCATTGGACCTGACATGATTGGTGGAATCGAAGGCACAGATGCCCCCATCCTTGTCAACAAACACCACATATCTGAGAACTGCGAGTCCTTAAAGCCATCCCTGCCAACCATGAATGAAAGCATTTTATTCCAGCTGATGGATAATTAGAAAGCACTTCACCAATACTAGCAAGAGAAGAGGTGCCACCTAACCAACAACTAATAACTTCAAGAGACAGAAGACATGCCCATGAGACAATGAATGCTGAAAATCCAGCATTAAACTTTTAAATGTACATCATCAAAATAAAGAAGGGGTTGTAGACACTCTCGAACAATCTTGAAGGAACCTACATATGTTTTAGCCCTACTAAGAACTTCGCAGAGTAATTAAAAGACATCCATATGTGGCTCCTTGGCAAGGATAATTATTTAGCAAACTGTTTGACATCTCTATGAACAATTTAAACAGCAAGACACAAATAAATCTCTGAAAAATATCAGTAGCAGCTTACAAAATATTGAAACATCAATCACTTTAGAGAAAAATGGTCTCTATCAAAGGTAGTATGAATGCCATAAATAAAAACATTGTAGTAGTAACTGTCTTTCAGCAAACCCTTGTCAGAGAAATCACTGCAACCTCCAGTCATCTCACTTACATCTTGGCTGGCACAAGGCCTATACTATCAACCTGTGAGCTTTGTGGGAGAAAATCCTTTACTGTTACTATCTCCCAGAAAAAGAAATCAGGAAAGGGATTCAGGAGAATATTAACTTTGGTGAAGTTGATCAGTGTGCCATTAAAAAAAGAATAAAAAATGATGGTAAGATCTGTGACCCAGAACCAAAGAAAAATCTGAAAACCATCTAATAGAGACAGGTGGTGCAGGTGAAGGAACCTCAACCCAGCCACCACCAACACCTTGGGCTAATAGAGTTTTCCTTACAGCCTAAAGGCCTCATTTACAAAGCCTTTGGTGCAGGGCAGCACAGCACGTACCTAGCTGCACCGCCCTGTGCTACCAGGAAAGGGGAGAAATGCACTGTATATACAGCTCTACAATGACTAGGCAGGCTTACTGACATCTTGTGGGACATGCTCTAGAAACCTGACTGAGATGTGAGCTACTATGAGACACATCATACATCTGTGGCTTCTAAAAGGTAGACTCCTTAGGCATGAATGGACCAACACATTCACACTCTGTGAGAATGACTCCCTGCATACAGTCCCTACAAACTACTGCCAGAGTACAAACTCAAACATCACACATGGGTGACAATAAAGGGACTGGCATGGTGGGTACAGAATGTGCCTATCCCTTCCATGAGTGGACATTTGCAATTACAAATGCAGACTCATGCCACTTCAGGGGGTGGGGTTCTGTGTTATGTATATGTACCACATAACATGCTTTTGGACATATGTATCCATCCTACAGTGATGGCATCCAAGAGACAAAGGCATGCACTGGTTCAAGTCTTTCAGGCTAAACTTATCCTAGCAGTCGCCTAGAGAAGTGAGGCAATGAGGGGAAGAGAGATCCTGTGCTATTGGATAATATTATAACCGGTGCATTGTGAAGGATTTTTAACTTACCCAAATATACCTCATCTGCCCAAATATGGCTAGATTTTGGCCTACAGAGACCAGCCCTAGCTTATCAATTGCCTATGTCAAATGCTGGCACAAGATGATGGGTGCTGAACCAGGGTCTTTATCTGCCTACTTATGGAATAAACTGATGATTAAGGAGAACAGTGTGGCTAGAACCTACTTGCAAGATTCAATCAATAAGCTAGGTCTGCAGGGACTTTGGGAGGCCACAGGATCGCATGACAATTTAAAAACACGCATCAACAAAACTGTTAAAAGAATTTCTCTGGTAGAGGACAAAGCAAGGCTAGCGGATAGGGCACATGTTGGCTTACCATACAGACATGTGTACCAAGGCAGCCCCTCAGGCTTATCTAGGCAGAAGCTTCACATCCCCTCAGGCTTACCTAGGCAGAAGCAGCACACGATATTGCCTCGGGATCCTACCTTCAGCCAACCACTTACCACAATGGAAGCGCCCTCCTCTACCAATCCGCTGTTGTCTGTGCTGGGAAAGGAAGGAAGATATTACCCATCTACTCTGTATATGAAGTGAACTAAAGAGGGGGGCCGTAGAGCTTTACTTAGGCCCCTTTTCGTTCTTAAAGTACAATGCAGATGCAGGCAGGCAGGCAGCAATGGAGTGCTTCAACGGCGATGATGTACAATTAACCTGTTGGCTAGTAAAGTTCTTGAGGATTGCTGCAAAGAGACGTAATAGCAAGTACGAACTGGGGGATGCTGAGGGTGCACATTTAACATAACTGCAAGTCAGGTTCCCTCATAATGACAATTCTGCTTTTTTCTTGGAAGTCCATGTGTTATTACGAGCTCTGCATCAGACGCCATGTGTACATTTCAGTGTGCTGTTCTTTCCTATTTTGACATGTCTGTTCATGGACTCCTTGTGGTACTAATCGGAAATCCACCAATTACATAAAATTTAGGAGTTACATTGTTGACTGTATGTGGCTCAACTGGAAATGTAGTATATTGTAGGACTAACTGAAATACGGCTTATTGATAAAGGGTGGGCTGTGCCATATCATTCAGAGCGTCCCCTAGTACCGGCAAGGCAGTAGTTGCAAGAAAAAGCAGCACACTCCGTAATTTCATAAGAGGTGGTGTAGAAGTCCATATGCCTTTATCAGGTACTAGTGCATTTCTCTTTGGACTCAGCAAGTGCAATTCAGTGATTAACTTGTGCTGGTGCTTGGCACTGCCACCTATTTGTCACTTCAGGCACTTAGTGCTAACAATGCACCACATGGTGACACTGTTTTTCTGTTTGTAAGCACTGCAAAGCAGCAGAGTGTTTAAAATATTCTTATACATTAAGATTGAAGTAATAATTTAGAGATTTGGGTGACAGAGAATGACACATTCTTTGGGGAGTGGAGGTTAGTAGACAACAGTGGTACTGGCAGTTGGCAGCACTGGTAGAGATAATAATTCTTTAGGTTTCAGTTGCCTCCAACTAACACCTTGGGCCCTGGCACGTATTTAATTATTTATTTATTCAGGAATTAAGCACTGACTCAATCCATATATAGGCCAGTATGTAGTGAGATGTAGGCTGAGTTCATTTTGAAAGGAATAATGCATGTCCTGGCTATTTCCTTTCGCAATGTTGTGTTGCTCACTGATGAGCTACTTCCTCCTCTGTAGTGTGTATGCATGAGTTGAATCTGGACTTGCACTGCCTTCAGCCTGATGCCCCACTTTGCTCCTCCCTTATTAGCGTTTGTTTGATGTGGGAGGTGCGCAAGTGTCCGAGGGCCCTTTTTAGCCTGTTGTGCAGGTATGCAGGCGGAGGTTACTTACTATGTTTATGTTAGCAAACTGGCTGTCCTTCTTCATGGTGGCCACTGCACGGTGTCAGGGTCACTAAACTGACCTCTGGTCAGTGACTGTCGCTCCCCTCTATGCAGCTCCACTAGTGTGCTGCTGCCCCTCATGCTGCTCTGTGAGCTCTGCTGCCGCGAGTTTGACTCCCTCCACCTGGACGCTCTCGCCTGCGCCTCATTCCAGATAGCCCAGTGGTGAGCCTCTGTTTCAGGGATTTGGAATTCCTATCACCCGACACCCGGAACATATTGTTTGGGGTCAAGGGCAAGAAGTTTTCATACTTATTTTGTAGGCCCAACCCCCTGCTGCAAAAACCCTTTGGCTGCCAGTTTACAGAGAAGGGAACTGTCTGCAGTTGAGGTAATGTGTTCCATATGTTGATGCTTGCAAACTTGTATTTATGGTTCATTAATGAAAAGCCTTTATTATTAGGGTGAGTACTGTAAATAAACATTTTAGGGTCACACTGCACTACTGACAGTGTAAGCCAGAGTGATGATTCTTTGCTTTAAAAAAAAATGTTCAGAAAAAAATGCAAATAGGAAAAAAAAAAACAAAAAAAAAAAAAAAAGAAAATGTCCCTACTATGAAACTTTAGGTGAGGTGCTATTTCTTTGAAGCATCATTTAGTAAAATGTGTTGATGCATGCTAGTATTTCCAAAAAATATTCCTAATGGAAAATCAGTGTAACTATTTTCAACAAGATTATGGGAAGCATGAAAATAAACAAGCACTGGCGAAGCCAACGTTCCAACATTTGATGCAAGTCTTTTGGTTTCGTCAATGCGGGTCTTTCTGACATGGCTTTTGTAACACTTTATTGCTGTGGGAGCTGCCATGCCCTCACCATTGTAACAAACACTGGCACAAAGAGAAAACGTTTTTGGTCTCAAAAAGCACACATTGACACCAGTGGTGTAAGAAAGGCTCTACAACCCCCCTCCAGGGGGACCCCTCAGCACAGCATGCCCTGAGTGAGTCTGGATTGAGTAGCCACTGTGTTCTTTGCAGGGGGGTCCCCTCCAGTTTCATGCCAAACCGGACAGTTACATACTAATCAACACCCGCTCCCTCATCAGACACACCCTAAAGATATGGGACCTGCTCAACACCGTCTCTACAGACATCACCTCCTTAACAGAAACCTGGATGACCACCACTCATCTCAGCCCTGGACATTGCCACCGCCATCCACGGCGGCTAAAATATCACCCACAAAGACCGCATCAACTGACCAGGTGGAGGCGTTCCATCTACCACAAAAACACCCTCCACCTCTTGACGAGCTCCGACAAACACTCTCCCGGCATGGAACACCTCAACTTCCAGATTCAGACCAACCCGAACACCACCCTCCAAGGCACCCTCATCTACAGATCTCCCCGGTCCCTGCCTCCCGTTCAGCAAATCCATAGCTGACTTCATCGCACCCCACGCCCTCACCTCAACGGACTACATCCTCTTCGGCAACCTCAAGTTCCACCTAGAAAACCTCCGCAAACAGAACACCTCATCACTACTAGAGAACCTCGCCACCCTCAGACTCTGGTCAACTCCCCAACCCACTCAGCAGGGCTCACCCTTGACCCAGTCTTCTCCATCGGCAACAACATCTCCATCTCACACTTCCCCGAACTACACTGGACCGACCACCACTCCATCTACTTCTCCTTCACCAAGACCACCGAAAGCCACCACGCCCACAACCACCACAAAAACTGGAACAAGGTCTCTGAAGTCCAACTCACAGAGGCCCTCTGCCACGCCCCACCACCGGACACCACAGACGGCAAAGTCTCCGCCCACAACCTCTACCAACACTCTGGGCCCCCCTCAGGAAACCCTCCAACAATCAACACCACAAGAAAAGCAGCTGGTTCTCCCCTGACCACCAAGAATCCAAGCCCACATCCAGATGACTCGAGAGAAAGGGGAGAAGCGGCAAGAACACGGCAGACCACAAAGGCTTCAAAACCACTGTGACTGTGTACCACCACTTCAACACAACAGCAAGAATTCATTCGGCCATTCAGGAATGCATCAACACCAACACTCACAACAGCAAGGTGCTCTTCAACATGGTCAAAGAATTCACCAAACCCAGGACGGACACCAAAGATATCCCACTGTCCCAGGACCTCTGTGACAACTTCGCCACTTTTTTCCACCTGGAGATCCAGGACATCTATGATAGATTCACAACCCAAGATCCACCCACCCCTCCCACTGCCACCATACCCAAAGACTCCATCCCCCTGCCAACCTCCACCACTGGACCCCCCTCACCTCGGAAGATACTCTCAAGATCATGAAATCAATCCAATCCAGGATGCCCTTGGACCCTTGAGCCCACCACATCTTCAACCGAGCCAATAATACAATTGCCCCCGAACTGTGCCGCACAACAGCTGCTCCATCAAGTCGGCCACCATCACTTAAGACTGGAAATACACAGAGACCAACCATCTATTGAAGAAGCCCTCCGCTTCAAAGACAACTGTCTCAAGCTCAACTCTGACAAGACCGAGGTTCTCATCCAGGGCTACACCCCCTCCCCCTGGGACAACTCCTGGTAGCCCACAGCTCTTGGTGCTCCCCCTCACCTACCGACTACACACACAACCTCAGCATCATACTCGACTTCTCGCTGTCAATGGCCAGCCAAGTCAACGCTGTCTCCTCATTGTGCTTCCACATACTTCGCCTGCTCTGAAAGATCGCCAAATAGATCCCCATTGAGGCAAGAAGAACAGTCACCCAGGCACTCGCCAAGAGCAAACTTGACTATGGTAACGCACTCAATGCGGACATCACCAAGAAACTGCAAACAAGATTCCACAGAATCCAGAATGCAGCAACTAGACTCATCCTGGGCATCCCCCACCACAACCACATCACTGCACACCTGAGAGACCTCCACTGGCTACCCTTCAACAAAAGAATAACCTTCAAGCTCCTCACACACGCATACAAGGACCTACATAAAATCAGACCCGCCTACCTCAACCACAGCCTCTCCTTCTGCACTCCCACCTGACAGGTCCTCTCCACCCAGCTGGCCCTCACCTCCACCCCAAGGATCCATAAGAACTCTGCTGGAGGAAGATCATTCTCCTACCTCGCTGCCCAGACCTGGTACATGCTGCCTCTCTACCTCAGGCAATCGCCCTGGACAATACAGCTCAGGAAGGACCTCAAGACCTGGCTCTTCGACTGATCCGCATCCTTCCCCCAGCCCAGCACCTTGAGACCCTCCGAGTGATAAGTTGCGCTTTATAAATACTTGATTGATTATTTTCCCATGGTAATTGAGGAATGTCCATTGACATGAATTATGTGCCATCACTGTTGCCAACATTCCTTGTGCCTACATGTCATGATGTGTCCCTTTCTCTTTAGAAAATGTTTGTAAGCTGCAGATTCATGCATGGTCTGCCGATGTAGAAGGGGTGATGTCTCTATTCCCTCTCATGAATGTGCATGGCAAACTGTTTGTGGAATAGTACATTTACAATGGGGTTACATTTCAGGTTGTGCCACATACAGGAGTGTGTCACCATTGTGTATTGTATGACACATTCACTTATGCATCATTGTATATCATTTGGCATGTACAACTACATGACTAATGAGGGGCATGACAGGGAGGCCTAGAGATTAGAGCCACAATGTGAACAGCTAGGACCTTGATGTGGCAGTAGGTGGAAAAATACACTGCACATTGTAATGGTTAAGGTATGTGCCCCGTCTGTTGACATGCATCATGGAGTGACTTGCAGTTTTGTTTTGGACACATGTGTTTGGCTACAGGCATTCATCTACAGACAGATATATGAGTTTGTATGACCCAGATAGGGACAGTGATGTACCTTCCCAGTGGGCAACCTATTAAGGGCTTTCTACAAGTCCTTGGAACTTCTGTGTCTCTCCAACATGCAAAGGACCATTGGCTTCTATTGAAGCACTCAGAGTAAGTCATTGTGAGGGATGCAAGATATTAGTGGTGATTACCCTGGGGCTTGCAGATACATTGTGTTTTATATTTTAGGGACATCTCTCCCTGACATCATTGGGCATGATATCTACAGTGTTCATTTCCATGCCACATGTGTGACCTATCTGATTAACATTAATGCTTCCACCTTGACTGTATGGGGACAAATATCACTTGGTAACATTTACATTGTGGATATGTTTGCAGTGTGACATGGGTATGTCCATTACACCTTCTCCAGGCTATTGTATTTCAATCAACATGGCTGAAATTTGGAGCAACATTATGTATGTGACAAATAGATGTGTGCATGACCTTTTGTGGGATCTCTGGAAATGAACTTTGAATTGACCTACTATTGTGTGCCAACAGGCTTACTTGGAATCATGGTAATGTTTGTTAATCAGAGCTGTTGCTCAGCTTTGGTTATAGACATGTGATGACCCTATTCCTCTTTGTATTGGCAGCAGCAGCACTGGCAAGTAGAGGAGACGGGGCAGAGCCGAGTAGGGAAGCATCTGGCCATGGGACCTCAGATCAAGATACAACTGACACAGAGAGACCCAGTGGACAGTGAGGGGAGTGCCACGGAGGAGACCAGATCTACATTCTCAACATCATCTGATTCGTCCTTCAGTGGCCACTCCCTAGTGGTAGTGGACCCATCTGGGCATCCCCCTATACCCAATTGGCTGTGCCCGCTCTCCCAAGAGGATTGGTGTCTCCTTTGCCACAGGCACCTCTGCCACAGGCCCCATTACCCCTGCTGCCCTCAGTGAGGAGGCGATTGACCTCCTGAGAACAATCTCTATGGGTCAGTCTGCCATTATGAATGCCATCCAAGGATTGGCTACTCAACTACAGGAAACCAATGCCTTCCTGGAAGGCATTCATGGTGCAATGTCTGGCCTTCAGAGATCTTTTCAGGCTCTGGCCTCCTCATTGACTGCAGCCAGTCACCCTCCACCTTCCACCCCCCTCCAACTCCCTCTTCCCAGTCCAAATCCCCCTTCATCTACCTACCCAAAGCACACAGACAGATTTGCAGCTATCCACATCAACAGCCAAGTAGAGCATGCACACAAACAACAGCCACTTACAGACAACAGGCACAACTTCCCTGGACACCCACACCACACCCACCGTAACACACACAAAATCCAGCATACCCACTGGCACCACACCAACAGTCAGTGACACACCCACCACCCTCATCATAAAAACACCACCCCTGCAGACCCCCAGACATCCACCACTCCATCCCCTGGCACCTCCACCTCCTATACCCTCAAGGCACACAAACACACTCACTCACCCACCCAAAACACACCCAACACATACAAGCATACCTCCCAGAAGCATCCACCCACAACATCAACACCAATAGAGCCTACAAATCCAAACCCCCTTCTTATTACTGTCTTCATGTTCCTAAGAAAGTTTTTTGTTTGACCTAACTTTTGCGCTGTTGCCTCTACCCCCTCTCCCTAATCCAAGAGGTGCACACCCAGGTCTCAGCCCATCCCTCCCACCCCCAAGGCCACCTGTGTCCCTCTGCAAGCACCCATACCTCTCCCCCCAAGAAGAAGCCCACCCCTCTCACAAAAACTCTCTCTCTCCCAAGCCCAACCTCCATATCCCAAATCTGAACCCCCCCAGGATAATCCCTGAGGTGCCTGCCTGCCCCCTTAATGCTCCTTTTTGTGGAGGTTCCCTGGCAGTACTGGGAGTCAAGTGTGACTAATGGCCATTTCCGATCTGGTTTTGAAATAAACCCAAGAAGTTGTTTTGTTTTGGGGACACATTTGTCCTGCAATTCATTGTCTACATAAATGATGTTCCTCAGTGACTTGTGTTGTGTACCTACAGCTGTGTGCATTTCAGCCTGTTTGCTCATCCATTTGCAGTATCTGACTTTGTGGGTAGTACTGGTGTCCCACAAGAGAAGGGCATATGTTGAGTGCATGGATATGTGGGTGTATATGCAATGGTGGTGTCATGGCATTGTGTACTGTTTGGTATGGTAAGTATTTCATCTTGTGTTGTTCAGTGTGAGCATGTATGTTGTTAGACTTGTCCCCCTAATATGGCTAATGTATTCATCTTATGTGTGTCAGCTTGAGTTTTGTTTGTGCAGACAAGGAGTGTGTTCAGTTGTGCTACCTCTGTTTGTAATAGACTGTGCATGTGTCCATTTAGGTGTGTGTACCTTGTAGCTACTTTATGTAGATGGATGTTCCATGCAGTTGGAGTTGTATATGCTTTGTTGACTTGTACTCTCTACACTGTGCAGATGGGCGTGACATTTGGGTCTTGTACTGTTTGTCCCTGTGACACATATAGGGCCAGTTCCTGTGCAAATGTTGTTTGAGGGGCCTATGCAAAGTGATATGTATCCCAGTGCAGCCTCCTTCCCTGTGTGTTCCAGATGGCCCCATCCCTATTGTTCACATATCTATAGCATAGTGCTCTTTGTCTGTTTGTCTCTCTGTGTATTGTGCATGGCATTGTCCTTCCATTGTGCTGTGGTTGATGTGTGTGTCCATTGCAGGGCTGTTTAATGGTAGCGCTGCTTGTGTTCCATGTCACATCGATACATATATTTATTGTTTTTGATGACAGTCCCTGTCAGGAGGAGTGTAATGCGAGTGTGTGAGTTGCATTTGTATATGTGATGTTTGTGGGTTGTTTGTAATGTGTGACACAATGTAGGCTTCACTGTCCCTGAGATGTGTGGCTATGTGTTGTTGTGTAGTGTTACAGTGCAGTGTGGGTGGGCTGCCCAAAGGGGGTGTATTGTAACTCTGGATGTGTCCGTCTTAATGTATGTTTCATATAGTGTACAGGATGCAATGTTGCATGAGTGTGAGAGGAGATTTAAAAAACCTTTTTGTGAAACTTACCTCAAAAGGGATGAGTGCCGTTACTGATTCCTCAGAAAAGGTCTCTCCCATTGTGCTTACCAAGGACGCTCTTGTGATTTAAGACTGCGTGTTGACTTGGTCACTCAATCAAAATATACTTTTGGACTGCCCTCCTCTACCATGCATCCAAGAAATTATGGCAAAAATTGGAAATTCAAGTATTTTTCGACCATTGATCTTCATGCAGCCTATCACCAGATCGCTCTCAGCACAGAGTTGCAATCGCTGACAACTTTCGTCACACATTATGGTGCCTAGAAATATTTGAGATTTCCATTTGGTTTTGCTACAAGTGTTTTCAAAATGCTGATGGATAATTTCTTTGTCATGAAACACAGGTGTAAGCTTTCCTGGATGGCATTTTGTTTTTCACAAAATCTAAAGAAAAACACATGACTATACTGGAAAGAGTGTTCAAAATATTTGAAAACCTGGGCATATCTGTTAAAATGGACAAGTGTACTTTTATGCACAACAAGCTGAATATTTGGGTCACAATATTTCATGATCTGGTATAAGACCAAAAGCCTGCAATATGGAGGCTATTGAAAAAGCTCCTCCTCTCATGGATAAAAACCCACTTAGGTCCTTTTTACGTCTTGGTGAATATTATACCCAATTTTTCCTGATTATGCCCTTCAAGTACAACCTTGGCGCTCACTCTTGAAGAAAGTAGTGACATTTATATGCTCTGAGCAAATTAATCAAGCATTTGAGAATGTCAAAATACATAGGGACTGATTAAGACTTCAGCGGTTTTGGAACTGCCATACCATCTTTGGGTGTCTGACCACTGCCTCCTCGACGATCCGACTGCCCAATTATGATCTGTGCAGTCGGACCACCACAAGACCATTGCCACTGCCGACATTTGAGGTACTGCAGCAGGAGGGATAGCGATGGTCAATAGTGGCGGTGTCGGCATACCACGTGTGTATTATGTCCTGCCTTTCTGCCGACCTTTTCATGGTGGGCACACCGCCATGAAAAGGTTGGCAGAAAGGCAGGTAAAGGGCCACAAAAAAAGGAACCCGGGCAAATAAGCCCATGTGGATTGTGGCCAGGCCCATGTTGTTCTCCCATGCCTGCAAGGTGGATACGCACACTGTTTAGCATACACAACACGGTGCATGAAAATAGTATACCCAACTTGCTGGAGGCCCAGCAGTGTAGCCAACATTGGCTTTGGGCTCTCTCCTAGAGTTGAAGCATGCCACCACATTGACTATGCCACCGACACACTGCTAGCCCTGCATAATGCAGCAGCAGGGTTGCCGGAGCTTAGTGGCATTCTCTCAATTGCCGCCGCTGCGGGCTGGCTGTGTGTCCGCCAAAGTTATAATCGGCCCCTTAGTCATCAAAGCTCCCACCTTGCAACAGTATGAATCATTTGGAAAATCATTTATTACAGTTGATGCCAGCTTTAAAGGCTTAGGAGCAGTGTTTGGCCAGTGGGTAGATGGGAGAGAGAATACAGTAACGTTTGCCTCCAGGGCACTTTCTCAAGCAGGGGAAAATTACAGTACTATACTATTGACAGGGAGGTGCTTGCATGTGTGTTGGTAGTTGAAAAATATAAAACTTATACACTGATCACAAACCACTGGTGTACCTTTTCTGTGGTAACGGTGTTGCAAAGCTTCTTCAAAATTGGTTTGCTTGCTCTCTAAACTGCAAAATATAATTTTGAGATCAAATATGTATAAAGAGGTAAGAACTATCGCACTGACTGTTTCTTGGCTTACCGACTTGAAAGAAAATTATGAATGTGTGATAGCGACGAAGGATATAAGTGTTGCATGTGATGGCATTATTACAGAAGGTGAGTGGGTGCTGGTCACAAAACAAGCTGACATCCTACAAAAGATTTTTCATTACATAAAATTTGGATGGCCACCTGGAAAACCATTATCAAATGAATTAAGATGTTTGCACAAGTATCTGCAGAGCGGTCGTGAAAATCAAAATTGTTTGTGTAACAATGTATTTGTTCCTCAGCTAGTTTACAGGAACACATTATGCTAATGGCACACACTGGTCACCTAGGTATTTCAGCAACCAGTAAGAAATGAAAGCAATATTTCTGATAGCATAGTGTGAATAACTCTGTATATAGTTTGATTGAAAACTGTCCACTAGGCATTGTCTCAGAGAAGCATTGGAAAAGATTCAAGAAACATTTTTTTCCTGTGCAACTCCCTGCAGGACCTTGGGTTAAATTTGCCATGGATTTCACAGGTCCTTTTAACTTATTACCAAAAGAGCAAAAGTTCATAATAGTAGTAGTGGGCTACTTTTCAACATGCATCTACTATGATTTTGTTGATTCTCCTAATACTAAGTCGGTTACAGACTTTTTAAAGTACGTTTTTTGTGCAGTTTATTGTCACAGATAATGGGATGCATTTTGTTTGAAAGGAATTAATAATTTCATGACAAGTCTTGATATCAAGCACTTACAAGTTGCCTTATATAGACCTTCTTCAAATGAGCTACTTGAGAGGGCAAACCGCATCATTAAAGATGGTATTCAGACTGCTATGTCATCTAATTTAGATGTTGTACAGTTTTTAGAGGAAAAAATATGGGCATACTTAGCCACACCTCATATATAACTCCAAGCATGCAGTCGTGGTTACGCTTCGCCGCATAGGTCAATTTACAGTCCATTCAATCGTTTCCGTGCCCAGTCCTCCAGTTGCAACTGCTACCTACCTACCCTTCCAGATTTCCAATCATGAGGAGAGCATGTGCACTTTTCTTGGATCACTTGTTGATGAGATATTTGCTCTATGTTGAGCGTATTACCACTTTCAAAACATTTGAGGACGCTGGTTCAAAATAACTTCAATCTAATGCTAAAACATGTTTTAGTATTTTCCTTTATAAAACTCATTTCAAGTAGACCCAACCAACGTGTTTCGTTCCCTCTTAGGAACTCCATCAGAGCCTTTAAAACATGTAAATAACCAATCACCATGACCCATATTACCAAAAGACACAAATACAGCTAAACGATTAAATCTCTTAACTCTACAAATATTTAGAATGTAAAACTAATTCATTATACCATAGCATCTCCAAACCCAAATGTTTTTTGCTTTCTAAGAACATTCTTAAGTCAATTTATTTCTTAAAAATTCTTCACAATATATATTTTTTGGTACCCCATATCTAAAAACATCATTATGTTTTTCCAATTTACATACAAATTCGATAAATTAGTTATCCATCAGTACTGGATTTGCATATTGCATTCCTTACATAACCACCTCAAATCTAAAATCCTCACCACTATTACTGTAATTTCAAAACAAGTCATCCAAATGCAATAATTTTATCTCATTTCACTTGTGTAGCAAAATTAATTCAAGTCCAATATGCACTTTTTCAGGACGTAATATGAATATCTGTCAGACAAATACATAATTATAACATCACATCACATTATTTTAAACACCTCATTTTCAATTCCCATTATAATCAACGTTTTGCTTTTAATATTAAAACGTTTTCCTTTACATTATTTTATCTATTATACCCCAAATTCTTGCTAAGTAAATATTCATTTTACTCTTGAGTTGCTCAAGATCATCACTGTACAGATACCTAAACTAAATTTGATGCATTGCTCTAACATATCTTGCTTATGATTCCAAGTAAATAATATAGTCAATATAGCAAACAGTACTATCACGGGTGTCATATTACCCTTCTAGGTAAGTCTACACCTTCCAACTTCACCATACAAATACTCTAAACCATCAGTATTTACACGAGCATACAGCCACATATGTCCCCGATTTACTGCGAACACCCTATCTCCTTAATTACTAGGTTTATGTATCCCAGCTTACCTTCCTATCTTTTCAAGAATATTCTCGGCACGGGTCAAGAATCTAGCAGGATTTCGGCTTGCCCGCACAGATTACGATCTCCTCCATATACCTTTCTTTTTATTTTATTTTTCAATCTCGCTATCCACTTGGTTTCTACTAGCCTTACCATCAACTTGTGATCTGCCCCTCCCTTGGTAGCAATGACCCTTTGAATACCATGAAATGTGAATTCCACATTTCCAGGGTGTTTTTCTCTCATATGTTGGTACAAAGGACATACAAGCAGTACTGCCTACATATACCTGTTTGCAATTACAAATAAGAGTAAACACCACATATATACTGTTACAATTTATAAACTCATTTAGAGACCAGGTACCCCTTTCAATAAATCCCAATGATGGAAAAAAAAGAATCTCATATATTTTCTTGTGTTGGGCATTCGATGTGGTTATGAACTTCACCCCATTACCCTTCTCCTCAGTATACTATTGGTAGCCATTTTTTGTTTCCTGAAGAGTCTACTACAAATTTTCTTTTCTCTAGTAAACAAATCAATGTCCAAAAAGGTTATAGACTTTTAGCTGTAACTCATAGCGAAGCTCACACTAAAGATGTTATCACTTATATATACAAAAAAGGGATATGGAGGAGATCGTATTCTGTGCTGGCAAGCTGAAATGCTGCTGGATTCTTGACCTATGCCGAGAATGTTTTTGAAAAGTCAGGAAGCAAAGCTGGGATACATAAACCTACTAATTATGGAGATAGGGCATTCACAGTAAATCCGGTACACATGTGGCTGTATTCTTGTGTAAATACTGACAATAGTACGAGAGTAGGATTACATGAGGGATATGTTCTTTTTTCCTCTTTGGTTTAGGGTATTTGTATGGTGAAGTTGGAAGATGTAGACTTACCAAGCCGGGGGATATGACGTCTGTGATAGTACTGTTTGCTCATTTTAATAATGACTTTATTATGTACTTGGAATCACAAGCAAGATATTTTAAAACAATGCATCACATTTAGCTTAGGTATCTCAACAGTGATGATGTTTGAATAACACAAGCAGGGGCAAGGAGAGTTGCCCCTCCCCCGCCAGCAGCAGAAGCTGCAAACCTTTCACAATGAACTATGTTTATTATCCTTTTATTGTGAAAGGGGTGGGCCATGGGGGATGATGGAGATGAGGGGAGTGCACTGTGCACTCCACTCAGTGCGCATGTATGCTTGTCCGGCCATCTCGGGCCGGCCAAACACCCATGCCACTGTAGCAACAAGAGTTGTGGCTGTGTAGAGATGGTGCGCACTTCCGGAAGACCACGGACATACGCATGCAACTTGACATTATAACTTGACACTTCCAAAGAAGTTTGGAGGTATGTCTGATTCTCTTTTTCCCTTGTCTATGCGTCTTCCTTGAATTTACAACTTTCCATCTCTAAATTCAACTTGACACTGAATGCTTTTGGAATCTTAACACGTTGCATGCGTCACTGTTCACTTATTAAATTTTTTTTTTTTTTTTTAACTACACATCTTTCACTGTTCCTTGCTTGTCATCACATACTATGCATGTTGGTACTGGCACATTGGTGCCAAGGAATTCCTTGCATCGATCATCAGTATGTTTTCTATTTTCACTGATGTCGTAGATCGGTTATGCATATGTCCGTGGTCTGAATCAGGCATATCACCAACTTGTGGCATCGGGCCACTTTCCTCACTCACAATTCTCATTCCAGTCTACACCAGGCATTGTATTATTTGATTGTACATGTAATACATGCAATACATATGACTGATGTTTTCCATCTGTATGACATTATGTTCACAGGCTTGAAAAAGTCATTTCTGACGAAACACGTGTCGGCTGTTGTTTTTCGGAATATGAGAACTGTGTTGGCCTATTGACACCGCACCCATTTGTCCCATTGGGTCAGGTGATGTCTTCTCTGATACACCACAGAAGAATAAATTGACATTTCTACGAATCTGCAGTGTGCTTTGGTTTTTCCTCTTTCTACAACCCATGCCACTGTGTTCTGTCCAGCTTGGCACTGTGTTTCCAGGCTGAAGGGAGCCGACACAGTCTCCCAGTCTGCCTGGCTGGGTGGGTGCTCTCAGCCAATCCTAATGCTGCTCCGAGCAGCGTCAGGATTGGCCACAGGGCCTGCCTGCCGTGACGAGGGAAAGAGGAGCGCTGAGGTGGCAAAGGAGCAGGTAAGTTTTTATTTTTTTAATTTCCTTTTATTAAATGTCCCCCCGCATGCGTGCCACACTCGCCCCGCCCCTTCAGAGTGCAGCAGGCCTCGACTGAACACAAGAGTAAAATACATTTTTACTTAGAAAGAATTTTAGGTATAACAGATAAAATAATGAAAAGGTAAACCTTTTAACAATTAAAAATAAAAACGTTGAATATAATAGGAATTAAAAACAAGGTGTTGTTTAAAATAATGTGGTGTGACATTATAATTTGTCTGACAGATATCTGGCTATGACCTGAAATGCGCATATTATACTTAAATTAATATTGCTACACGTGGGTGAAAAGAGACAAAATGATGAGTTGTTTTGAGATTACGAAAACAGTGGTGAGGGTTTTATATTTGAGGTGGTTATGTGAGTGTTGCAATATGCAGATCGAATACTGATGGATAAATAATTTATCACATTTGCATGTAAATTGGAAAAACATATCGACGTTTTTGAAATGGGGTACTTATAAAGATATACTTGTGAAGACTTTTTAAGAAATAAATTGATATTAGAACGTGCTTATACAGCAAAAAACATTTGGATTTGGGGACGCTATGGTGTAATTAATTAGTTTTGCATTCTAAATAATTGTATATTTGAGAATTTGCATCTTTTAGCTGTATTTATTTGTGTCTTGTTTTGGTAATATTGGTCATGGTGATTGGATATTTGTGTGTTTTATAGGTCCTGATGAAGTTCCTAAGAGGGATCGAAATGTGTTGGCTGGGTCTACTTGAAATGAGAGTTTAATAAAGGAAAATACTAAAACATGCTTTAGCATTGGATTGAAGTTATTTTCAGCCAGCATCCTCAAATGTTTTGAAAGTGGTATTACGCTTAACCACACCTCACTTGACCACTGAAGTATCTCCCTTTAACAGCTTACGTGGCAGGAAGGTTAGAACCAAGCGTATACCTAGATGGTTATAAACTACTTCCATAAAAAGTGATCAGAATTCAGGAGGTACATTCAATGATTATTCTATCAGGGATGAAGGGTTATCTAAACAGAAATAATACTATGATGAAAACAAATGTTCAAAATATTGATATACATGTCAGTGGTTGGGTTTTGATCAAGAAACTAACCATAGTTCTGAAAGGGGAATACAAATATACCTTATCCTGTTAAAGTAATCAGAACAAGCAAAGCTGCTGGATTACTACAAGGCAAGGGATTGTAGAACAGATACAGAATAATTCTCATTTCTAATACTCAAGCTGAAATCTATTTTAAGACATGTCACAACAATAATTTTAACTGTTGTATGTTGACTCCTGATGTACATTCTGAGAGAGTCTCTGAACTCTTTTTTTCCAGTATCTCATTGGGATGTTGTAGATTCTGATGATCATTCTGTTCCTGTTGTTTAGCACCAATGGTATGAGCATGAGTGTAAAAAAAAATGAAATCTGAAGATTCAAGGCCTGTAAAACTACCTGCCAGATTTAAGGATTTTGAAATGAATTATGTTTTGTCACTGTTTATTATTTGATGTTCTAAAAAATTTTTCTTGTAGGTTCTTTGTTTGCTCATGGAAGGGAGGTGATGTAAAATGTTGTACTCGCTTTATATGTGTATTCCAAAGGAAAATACACTCTTTACTCATTTATTTTCTAGTGTAAGCGCTGGTGCAAACTGTATGTCACCGTGATCAGTAGAATATTGCTATGGTTCTGAGAACTCCTTGAGTCATTCTGCCTTGTGTTCTTGGAGCCAACCAGCTGATCTCTGGCCTTTGATTCATTACATCTAAACTTCTTAGAAAGAAAGAAGAAATACCTAATTTAACCATACTCTTTTTGTTTTTTGCTTTCACCTACACCACACAGACAGGGAGATTTAGTACCATGCATGATTTAAAAAGCAACCTTTTTATCTACCTGAGGTCTGTATCAATGTGATATAATCACTAGAATAGAATGTAATAAGAGCTTGGTTTAGAATGTTGGAGTTCCCAGGTACACACTTAGGAATAAAGTTGTGTTATTTACAGCTCCGTGTGTGGCCTAGTCATTTAGCTGGTACCAAGCTCGAAAGTACTGTTGGAGGCAGTTAGGTCCGGTCGGCTAAAGCATGAGCCCAGCCAGGCGGAGCACACTACTCCTGTCTGAGGTGGTCTGACACACCTGCTCAGTAGCTTGTACTCGCCCTTGGGAAGCTTGGCACAGAACAGTCAGGCGTATCTCAGAGGCAATGTGTAAAACAACAGCACAGCATGTTCCCACAACACTTTGGCTGAACAACCCCAAAAAGAGACTTCACACAGGTTCTAGGTATAGAAAACTTGTATTTAATATCTACACATGCTCAACACAATTTGATTACAATGTGATCTCAGCCTAGAGGTCAAGGAGCACACAAAACACAGTATTAGACAATATAAACATGGGCATGCATGTCAATGAACAAAGCAACATGTTAATCGGCTCCACTCTATTGAACATCAATTACGGTTTATGGATTGGAGAAAACACTCCCTCCCTCCCCACATTCACATAAGATGCCCTCCCGCTGTCAGAGTTAGGCCCACTCTCACGTTCCCCCACAATCAGTGTAACACATGTATTTCAGGGTGTGCCCCGTGGCTGGCAGTAGCAGCAAAAATGTATACCACAGTACCAACACTCTCCCACCCAGACCCACAGCCTCAGATCGCTAATAAGATGCAATGCCAACCTTAGGATCTCCCTGTTCGAACCAGAGTACCCAGCAACACCACGGTGCTGCCCCAGATCTCACTTGTTCTTACTTTGCAAGGGGCCTGGTATCAGTTGGCACAGGTGCGCACACACACACTCTTGTATGCACTCGCTTCTGGCACCTTAATATGGTGCCCTGATAACTAGCAAGTGGATGCCCGTCTGCTTTCAAACACCCTGGGTCCCGTACCAACCACCACCTGCCAACCAGTACTCTAGTAAACGTCACCCTACTACAACCCACAGAGTATGGTACTTTCCTCTGGGCACCTAGTTGTTCCCGACTGTGTTACAACCCCCGGTGTCAGGGTTAAAGGGGGGGACAGGAAAAACTATGGCCAGCAGACAAGAGGGAGATGTTCAGGCTCCAAATAGGTGGTTCACTCAGGGGTCTACCAAAGACCGGGGGAGGGTCACCGGGACCAGCCAACAGACTTGGAGGCACCCATCCTCACCAGACAGTCCAATGTTGCAAAATTGTAACAAACTTCAGCACCTCTGGAACGGAGAGGTGCTGTTATGACAGGTTGTCTCAATTCACCCTAGCCAGCTCAGATTGTATAAAACAAGATACCAGGTCCATGCCTCTGGATTGGAGACACCCTGTCTGGTGCCCAGGAACTTTCAAGAGCCCACCTCAGACAGATTCGATCCGAGACAGAAAGTGCTCACTGCCTTAAACCTGCAAAAAAAGGACACTAGTCAGAGGTACGATGACTTGGGGAACCCTGATGGCGCAAGGTTGCTCCAACCAACTTCTGGTTCTTATACCCCTCTGGATTGTGGTACTCTACCCAGTACGCTATGCCCTTAGCCATAATGGACCCTCACTCCAGACAAACACACTAGACGTAAGCTGCGTTGTGCAGTACTAGTCCAAGTACCACACTCCTCGTGTTGTACCCACACCTCTGAGGGTGCCAACCTATGAACAGGCACAGCACACAATGAGCTGAGGGTCACACGAGAGAAATGCTTCCCACTCAACCTCTGCGATGCCCCAGCAGAGTCCCGCAATAGTGATTGGTTCACTTCGCAAGCCGTCCTGTGGTACAGTGGTCCTCACTTCAAAGGGCCACACACCAGTTGTGTGCATAATACTCTGCTATCCTGCACCTGATGTGCCTAGTCTTCCAGACTTCTTCCTTAGGCCCGATGCACACTTTTCCTGCCAGGTGGAATCTGGCACAGTATACACGCAAAAGAGGGCATCACCTTTCAGATATCACTGACTACAATGTAAGTACTACTCAGGAGGTCTTTCATGTCCCTGAGACCTCTGCCAAGAAGAAGAGGCAAGCCTACCTGCCCTTAGACAGTGACTTTCCAGATTCCACACAATGGCAGGCAATCTGCCACAGGACAGTCTCTAATATGGAAGGGTGCACAGATCCCCTCCTTGGATAGTTATCCTCCTGGGCACCCAGAGTCCCCTGACAGTGCGCCAAAACTGTCAAGCTGCACTGGTCCTGCGTGTCCATAGGTGTTACTCTCCATTGCAGATATTAGTACCCCTGTTTAGACCAGGTAAATGCACTTTAAGGGTATTTCTTTGAACCACAGATGTCTCCCCTAAATTTCCTCTGTGTCTGCCCTGGGGTCCTAGAATGCAGGTCTGTATCTTTATGGTTACCAGGCTCTGGCGGCCAAGTATCACAGCCTCTCCCCAATCTATCTGACCAGGCCCCAAATGAGAGGGATCTGTCAATCTCGATGCCCCGGTTTTACAGCAGTCATCTGGGGAATTTTCTCTTCCCCTGGGACCGATGGAATGAAACCTAATTTACGGGGTACCAGAATCAGTATCGACCTAGAAATGCCTGGGTTAACCTGATCCTAAAGGTTCTGTTTCTATTAGGGAATGTACAGGCATATGTATGCGCTCTATAGTCACTGCTGCCATGCATGCCCCCCCCAATAGGAACCACTCCACCCGGTAGTGACCATGTATGCCCATGGTCGTAGAGGTTAACCCCCTATCCATACTTAGCACTGCCAGAGTACTCTAACCCTGGTATCAATGCCAGTCTCAATTTGTATGGATGGCGTCTGTGCTTTCACTCTGCATTGCCAGAGGAAAAGGGCTCCGAGCCCTAGGCTCATGAATATAAGAACCGACTAAACCTACTGAGAGAAGCGAAAAATCTGAGAGAACTGCTGCCTATATGCATCAGGTCTAACAAGGATTCTACAGTGATTATTTTGAAATGTATGTTTTCCTGTTGGACTGAACATTTATCTATCCTAGACTGTGAGGGCATGATTTTTTCACTAGGACGTGCCAAGCAAGTCATGTTGTTGGGACGTTTGATTTATTGCCCTTCTGGTCCTGTTTTTAGGAAGAGCTCGCTCTTGGATTAGGCCACTTCCTCTTGCAAACTCAATTCTGCCAATTTCTCCATTCTTAGTGATAGTAATATTTATTTAGATGATGCTACATGCAGCTGTAGCGGTGGGCGTAGCGACAAGGACAGACACTACAACTCGGGTTTAGGGTGTGTGGAAGATTCCCGTTTATTAGTAATAGAGTTATTTTCCCGCTGCCCGTAAGTCTCTATCCCTCCATGAGTTTAATTCTCTCTTTCTCTTCTTTCTTGTCAGGTTCTCTTTGGTCCAGCCGAAGGTCTCGTGGCGGAAGGGCGTCGTCAGGGGGGGACCGGGAAAAGAAAGAAGCAAGGTAAGTCTTTACTTCGGGGTTGTGTTAGTGAGTGGGAGACTCTTGAGGGGGTGCGCTGAGGTGACAGGAAACCGAGTTGTAGAGGGGGGGTTTTAAAGAATAACCAATCGCTATAGTCTACTATGTGCGCTTGACCTCTCACGCAAACACTTAGATCTCACAATGCCCATAATGCCCGTGTAGGAAGGTAAGTGCTGGTGTTAGAGGGGGGGAAGAAGGAAAACAAAAGAGAAAAAAAATTATGTAAAAGGATAGGAAACCCTTTTTTCCCCCAGAACAACCATCAACAAATAATATATGAATATAAGTATCAGGTAGTTCCCCTTTTTTTTACTTGTGTAGGGAACCCCACTACGTTCCCTCCTCTTTTCCTCCTGTCCCTTGTTCAAATCCCTTCCCTCCTCCCTCTTTTCACTTTCATCTCCGCTCCCACCTCTTTCCCCACCAGGGCTTTAAGCCGACTTTGAAAGCAGGACCGTACCTGCTGGAGCCACGCCCCTCCAGGGACGTGGCGGAGTCCTCATGTCTCTGGGCCTCCTTGCCCTCCGTCGGGGGTTCCTTTTTCTTCTAGATCCTCTGGATTCTGTTGATCTGGCCATCGTTGCATTCCCTCTGTGTTCTTCTCCCCCTTTCCTTCCTCTTTAGGCCGCCGCGGACGTCCGTCCTTTGTTGCGTTGGGAATCCGGATATCCGGATTCCCAGCGCATTCCTTTTCCGGGTCGTCTGACGGTACCCCCGGGGTACTCGGCTGCCTGGGGGTCGCCATTGATGGTAGCCGGTTGTTCCGGCGGCCGTCTACATATCCCTCCCCTAGAGAGGGACTATTGGAGTACCGAGTTTATGGGGTAGCGGGACAGGTAATCCGCCGTGTATTGTTGATCACCCGGGATGTGGTGTACCTGAAACGAAAGGGTTGCAGCTCCATGAACCACCGCAGAATGCGGGAATTTGTGTTTTTGGACAACCAGGTGAGGGGAGCATGGTCGGTATATAATAAAAAAGGGTGACCCAAAAAGGTAATATTGTAAATTTTCAATGGCTCATTTGACAGCCACGCATTCCCTCTCAATTACCGGGTAGCGTTGTTCTCGTGACAAAAGTTTCCAGCTGATAAACACTATAGGGTGGTTGTGGCCTGATTCATCTGTTTGGAAAAGTACGGTGCCTATCCACACATGGGAGGCATCCGTCTGGAGATGGAATGGTTTTGTAAAGTCTGGACAACGTAAGACGGGTTCGGTGGTGAGACTGTTCTTTAAAGAATGAGTTGGGGTTAGACGTGATATTTTTGTCTGTTGTCCTTTTCTTAATAGGTCGGTAAGGGGGGCCGCCAAAGTGGAATAGTTAGGTATAAACCTTATATAATACCCTACCAAACCAAGAAAAGATTGAAATTCCGTCTTGGTGGCTGGGACCGGTACTTGAAGTATGGCTTCTACTTTGCTTTTTTGTGGTCGGATTTGTCCCTTTCCTATAAAATAACCAAGATACACGATATCATTGCAGGCTAGGTGACATTTGGTGGGGTTGGCCGTGAGGCCAGCCGAGTGTAATAAATGGAATAATCGGTCTAGGTGGTTAAGATGGTCTTCCCATGATTCGCTGTAAACTACTAGGTCATCTAAATAAGCTCTGGCATATTCATAGTGAGGTCTTAAAAGTTGGTCCATCAATCTTTGGAAGGTAGCGGGAGCACCATGTAACCCGAAAGGAAGCACAGTGAAATGGTACAGCCCTGAGGGTGTAGAGAAGGCTGTCTTTGCTTGATCTGCCGGGGCCAAGGGGATTGGCCAATAGCCCTTAGTCAGATCTAGGGTTGATAGGTAGTGGGCTTTACCCAGTCTCTCCAATAACTCGTCAACCCGAGGGATGGGGTAGGTATCGAATTGAGATATTGCATTTAGTCTCCTAAAATCAATACAGAAGCGAACCGAGCCATCTGTGTTTGGGACTAGGACAATTGGAGAACACCAGGGGCTGACGGATGGTTCAATAACCCCTAACTGTAGCATCTTCTCTAATTCCTGCTCTACTAGGTGTTTCCGGGCTTCTGGGATCCGGTACGGGCGAAGGCGTATGATTTGACCACCTGGGGTTTTAATATGGTGTTGTATCAGTGAGGTCCTCCCGGGTTTGGATGAAAAGAACCCTGCATGCTGTTGGAGAAGAGCGTTGAGTTGTGATTGTTGCTCGTTTTGCAGTGTGGGACTGGCTTGAGGTCGGTTCAACTCCAAATTCGGAGCAGTGGGGCACAGTTCTATTTCTAAAGTTTTGTTAGGGGTCACCAGAAACCCTGTAAATATCGGAGGAAGGGAGGTTTCTGGCTCTTCACATTTTTTTTTAACAACTTAATGTTGTAGATATGTGTCTTCCTTGGTTCCTGGGATATCTCAACCAGGTAAGTGACAGGGGTTATTGCCTTCACTATTTTATACGGGACCTGCCATTTGGCTAGCAATATATTGTCTGAGCTCGGGAGCAAAAGAAGAACCTTATCATCTGGTTGTAGTTGTCTCAATTTAGTACCTTGATCATAGTACCGTTTTTGCTTTCCTTGTGCCCTTTCCATATGGAAACGGACGTCTTCCCAGACCGTTTGTAACTGGGCTTTGAGTTGTTGGGTATATTCCAATATTGGCTTTTCGCCCCCCCCCCCTCTTCTTCCTCCCATAGTTCAGCAGCCATATCGAGAAGGGTCTGCGGTTGACGTCCAAAGATCAATTCAAAGGGACTATGGCCTGTGGACGCTTGGACGTGGGATCTTATAGCGTAGAGGACGAGGGGTAGTTTCTTATCCCAATCTCGTCCAGACTCCGAAATGTTTTTTCTCAATAAGGACTTCAGGGTATGGTTGTACCTCTCAACAAGACCATCTGTTTGTGGATGGTACACAGAGGTTTTTAGCTGTCTGACTCCTTGAATTCAGGAGATTTGTGCCATCAATTTGGACATATATGGAGTGCCTTGGTCGGTCAAGATTTCGTTTGGGAACCCCACTCTGAAGAAGAAACCAGTCATAGCATGAGCCACATTCTCCGTATACCCTTTCGTTGATGGAAGGAGGGGACCTACCAAGTCCATTCCCACCCTTGAAAAGGGTACCTAAATAATAGGCAATGGCTGTAACAGTGCTTTCTTTTGGGGCCCTGAGTCTATCATCTGACATTTAGGGCATTGCATACAAAAACTGGGGATTTGGGCATATACTCCCGGCCAGTAAAACCATTGTAGTAAATATTCTTCAATCTTGTCTCTACCATAATGCCCTCCTCCCAGTTGGCTGTGGGTGAGATGAGGTACTTGGACTCGATATGGCTCCGGTACGACCGTTGTCGTTTCTCGTGGTTGTTATGATTGGTAATTCTGTATAGGAGGCCTTTTTGTATCAAAAAATAAGGACCCACCTCGCCGCTGATCTCTGATTTTGCTGTTTTCCAAGCATTCTGGAGGGATGAGTCCTCTCGCTGGCTACTACGGAATGGGGGTAGGGAGGGGACGTTATATTCTGCACCTTCCTTGGTTCTTCCTCCTTTTCTCTCAAGAGGTACAGTTTTTTCTTCTCTCTTTTCTCCCTCTTGTTAGGTTTATACTGTATGGTTCCTGCCTTTATCGGGGTCTCCGAAAAGGGGGCCTCCTCCCACCATGAGTCCGGATTATTCCTTTTCTCTACGCTCTGTAGCAGGTCGGTGAAATGTACGTAATCTTTGCCCACAATACACTCCTCCACCAGATGTTCAATAATACTCATATTTACTGGATCCTGCGTCCCCTCCCACTCGAGGATAATGAAAACCAAGGGATAGTCCTTCAGTTCTCCATGGATGCAGCAGATGGAAACTAGTTTGTCGGGTATTTGGGCGCTGGGAAAAACCAGGTTGGCCCTAATAACAGACTGGATACACCCAGAGTCCACTAAGGCCATGATTCTCTGGCCATTAACAGTTATCTCCCGAGTATACCTGGAGCCGTCTTTCCCTGTATATAGGACGCGTCCTCGGGTCATCGCAATCTCCTTAGGTTCAACCCTTTCCTCTTTGTGGGGGCATAGCCGAGCGATATGGCCCCACTCCCCACAACTAGAGCATTGATTTTGTTGCATGGGGTTCTTTTCTGTAGTCCGGAGACTGGAAGCTTCCTCAGTATTCCTTCGGGTAGCAGGTCGGTAGGGTACGCTTGGGGGTCGACTAGTGGAACTCGTCGACTTTGAAGAACCTGCTTTAAACTCGGTTGATCGATGATACGCACAAGCCAGGTCAATCGCAATGTTGGTGTCCACATTGGGATGTTGTCGGATTCAATTGCGGATAACGGCAGGGAGGGTCTCTAAATACTGTTTGAGGAGAATGGTCTTTATGATGTCTTCCCGTTCTGTCCCAATCAGACCTAACTATTTGAGTCCTAGATCTTTCACTCTGTAATATAAGGTTCTGGGATCTTCTGAAGGTGTCCACTTAGTCTTCCAAAATCAAAGCCTGTAATGTTCTGAGTCATGTCCCACGCGTTCCAGTATGCTCTTCTTTATTTCTTTATATGGAGTGGTCCCATCTGGGTTAGCGGCTTGATAGGCGGCCTGCAAGTTACCCGTCAATAATGGAGCACATATTGGCCCCATCGCTCCTCGGAAAAAGCGGCAGAGGAGGCCACTCGCTCAAAATTTGTGAAAAACGCGGCAGTATCTTCTCCTTCCTGATATTTTGGGAGGACAGAATTTGGGACGTTGGGGTGAACTTTGCTGGTGGCTATAGTATCTGTCAGTTTTTGTAAGGCCATCTCATATACCAGCTGATTATTCGCAATAATAGTGGCTTGGCTCTTCAGGGCACTTTGGAGGGCTTCTCTATCTGCTTTAGCCTCTCTTTGCTGTGCCTCCCAAACTACTTGAAGGTGGCGTTGTCCCTCTGCCAGCTGTTGAATCATGTTTTCGATGGTTGGCTTCACCTCCATAGTTCTCTATCTTGGGTTATCTCCTCTTTAATCTGCCGCTACTTCAATCCCACTTCTGACACCACTGTAGTGGTGGGCGTAGCGACAAGGACAGACACTACAACTCGGGTTTAGGGTGTTTGGAAGATTCACGTTTATAGGTAATATAGAGTTTTTTTCCCACCGCCCGTAAGTCTCTATCCCTCCATGAGTTTAATTCTCTGTTTCTCTTCTTTCTTGTCAGGTTCTCTTTGGTCCAGCCGAAGGTCTTGTGGCAGAAGGGCCTCGTCATGGGGGGGACCGGTAAAAGTAAGAAGGCAAGGGAAGTCTTTACTTCAGGGTTGTTTGGGGTCGTGTTAGTAAGTGGGCGGACTCGTGCGGTGAGGTGACAGGAAACCGAGTTGTAGAGGGGGCTGTTTTTGAAGAATAACCAATTGCTATAGTCTCCTATGTGCGCTTTACCTCTCACGCACACTCAGATCTCACAATGCCTGTGTAGGAAGGTAAGTGGTGGTGTTAGAGAGAGGGGAGGGGGGGAAAAGGAAAACAAAAGAGAAAAAAAAAATGTATGTAAAGTATAGGAAACCCCTTTTTCTCCAGAACAACCACCAACAAATAATATATGAATAAGTATCCGGTAGTTGCCCTTTTTTTAAATTTATTTTTTTAAACTTGTGTAGGGAACCCCACTAGGTTCCCTCCTCTTTCTCCTCATGTCCCTTGTTCAAATCCCTTCCCTCCTCCCTCTTTTCCCTTTTCCCTTTCACCTGCCACTCCCACCTCTTTCCCTACCAGGGCTTTAAGCCGACTTTGAAAGCAGGACCGCACCTGTTGGAGCCACGCCCCTCCAGGGACGTGGCGGAGTCCTCGCATCTCTGGGCCTCCTTGCCCTCCGTTGGGGGTTCCTTTCTCTTCCAGATACTCTGGATTCTGTTGATCCGGCCATCGTCGCGTTCCCTCAGTGTTCTTTTCCTCCTTTCCTTCCTCTTCGGGCCGCCGCGGACATCCGTCCTTTGTTGCGTTGGGAATCCGGATATCCGGATTCCCAGTGCATTTCTCTTCCGGGTAGTCTCGGACGGTGCCCCAGGGTACTTGGCTGCCTGGGGGCTGCCATTGATGGTAGCCGGGTGTTCCATCGCCCGGCTACAGCAGCCTAGTTTCCTCTCTAGTTGGAGACCTCGAGGCTGTAGCTCCTAAGCAACTAGTTAATGTTCCTACTCACAGGGCTGGACATATTTTGAACCCCTTTTTTTCAAATCTGTCTTTATTGATTGTGGATTCCAATACACCATTTGTTCAGATTATTTTGCTATTCTCCTTACGGTTTGTGTTATTGATCATGATGTGCCTACTTTGGTACCACTTACTCTTTTTAGACAGCAGTCCAAATTTAACCATGAAGTGTTTTTTTCTCATCTGCTACGTACTGTCCCTGGGTTAGGTGGCACAGTGGGAAATACCATTAGAACTGTAGATATTTGGCTTCATCAGACTCTAGATTCTGCACTATCACTTAAATTTGTATCTAAACATAAAGCTAATAATTGAGCTAATTGATTCAGCCATTCTTTGTTATTCTTAAAGAAAAATTGCAACCATTTAAAGCATGCCAGGTGAAAGCATTATTCCAGGAGGATAAGATCAAGTTCAAACCAGCTACCAAGGATTATCACAGGGCTTGTTGGACTGCTCACTGAGTCAAATATACTAAAATAAGATTGACAGTGCCCTCATCTGAGGAGCTTTTTCAAATTATTAAGTCTCTCATGGATCATTCACAGGTGTTGCCACCTCCCTCTCTCTCTCTCGCAGCTTAACTGCCAATGAACTAGACAACTTTTTCTTTAGAAAGGTTATGGACATCTGAACCTCTTTTTTTTTTTTATCTATTGGCCATGGATTGGGGAAATGATCCACTTTGGCGCTCCAATGTCATGTTGGCCAAGTTCCATCATTTAAATATCACACGTTTCCTGGCATTTTTCGATGGCACCAGATCAGGCTCCTAGATCCTTAATCACCAGGAATTTTAAAAAAAGGTGAGCTCGGTGCTGGCCCCGTAGCTGGTTAATATGATCAGTTTTTCTTGACATCCCGGACATAGCTTTATCGTGGTTTTGCTCCTTTATGCAAGACCGGATGTTTTAGCTTGTTTTGAAGTCTTATGAGACCTAAGTTTCTCAGCTGCCATATGGGGCCCCGTGGGCTTGTCTTTTAGCCCTACATTGTTTAATGTTTGTTTCCCCTTTCGCTGATATCTTAGAGACTTGAGGCTTGACTCTGCTCTCATTCTCTGATGACATGCAGATTATTGTGTCTCTTTGTCTCAATGTTATTATGAATGCACCTTATCTTAGCCTCTGTGTTGTGGAGGTTTTAGGATGGATGAGGAATAACTGTCTAAAACTGAAGGGGAACAAGACTGAGGTCTTTCTGGTTGGCAATGATTGGTGGCCGGATGAATTGGGATTTCCTATCCCTCGTGAAGTGGTCTAAAACGGGGCTTCTGGCTGGACACTAAAGTCACCATGGACCTGAAAATAGATAAGGTGGCAGCTGGCTGTATGGTCCTACTTGATTGAGAACAATATTATGGCTTCTCTCGCCTATCTATTCAAAAGTCAATTGTGCAGGCCTTGATCATCTCCAGATTGGATTACGGCAATATTCTTCACTTAGGGGCTGCAAAAGCTATTGTACACAGGTTTCCAATTGTGAAGAATGCTACAGTTTGACTTTTATGTCCTATTTCTAAACCTGCCTCAGTTTCCTCTCACTTTTGTACTTCTCAATGTCTCCCCATTAATACATCCATCCATTCAAAGCTTAGTACCATATGCACAAGGCTATGTTCAGTTGTGGACCTACCAATTTTGTGTCAGCAGTTCAGCCATACACACCTAACCCTACTCTCCAATCAGGCAATCAGAATCTTGCTGTGATTCCTCGAGTGAAACTGATGAAGCAAGGAGAATGATGGTCCTTTGTTTCATAGGCCCTACCTTGTGGAATACTCTTCCCCAGAAGCTCCTCTATGTACTTCATTTTGGAAGTTTAGAAAGCTTTTGAAAACTGGACTATTCTCATTTTCCATCTTCAGTGTCAACTGCTTACTTAGAATTGGAAACCTTCAGTGGGCTAGTCATGTAACCCATAAATGAGAATAGAATAGAGTAACTTAGACAGCAGACTATTTTTTCAGGCTTATACAGACAAATTGCATAAACCTTACAGGTGCAGACAAATAGCCGACTCCATAACTCTTCTGGGCTCAGTTGTCAGACAATAGGAGCTGTAACGCCATAAAATATTAAATATCAATGGCAAACTGTCCTCACATGATACATGCATGTATTTACCAGTTTTCATAGAACTGCCTTTCACTGTATCAAAAAGAAAATCAAAATTAAAGTAAAACTGTAGTATCCATCACAAGGGTAAGGCAAAAAAGACACAATTTGCAAATCCACACTGTTAGCTCTGTCAGTCGTAGGGTGGTCTTTCCCAAAACATTTTGTCTTCCTCACTTTATTTCTGCTGATTTTGTTCTTGCTGGCCTTAGAACTCGGGGCAACTTTATCACTGCTAAACAGTGCTAACGTGCATGTACTCACTTGTTATAACATGGCAACTTTGGCTTATACCCAGTTGGCATACTTAATTTACTTGGTAGTCCCATGTAATGTGGTACTACCTCTGCCCAGGGCTTGTAGATTAAATGCTACTAGTCGGCCAGCAGCCACTTAAATAGCAATTTAAACATGTCCCAGGTCTGCAATTGCAGCCTATATGTGCAGTGTTAAACTGCCATTTTGACCTGCCAAAATAAACCTTTTGCCAGGTCAAAACCTTCATTTGTACTACCTATATGTCACTCCTAGGGTAGGTGCTGGACAGCCCAGGGGGCAGGGCACAATGTATTTAAAATGTAGGACATGTACTTTTACATTTTGCATGTCTTGGTAGTGAAAAGCTCTTAAATTCATTTTTGACTACTGGAAGGCCTACCTCTTCCACATGATAACATTGGAGTTACCTTATTGTATTAATAAGCTGATATTTCCAAATGGGAGAAGGTACGTAGTTCATGTTAGGTGTCTTTGGAATTGTAATGAAAAATCCCAAGTTATGGTGAAGTTGGATTTTAAATTACAGTTTTGAAAATGCCAGTTTTACAAAGTTGGCATTTTCCTGCCTTACCATTTAGTGCTTTTAGCCTAACTCTGGGTCTGACAGTTGGACTTTGTGGATTCCTGCGAGACAATCACACACAATAGAGCAGTTGGGCATGCCTGGATGTGCCATCATTGGCAAGGAGGAGCTGGGCAAAGCCCCACTTACACATGAATAGGGTGTGTCCTGCTTCCACACAATGAGCTGCATACTCTGTAGTTAGTCTGGATTCAGGACAGGGAAGGCAGGATGTATGGGGACTTCAAATGGAATTTCTTGAAGATTTTCACACCTTCCAGGTATAAATATTGGACGTCAGACACCACCTCTTCAGTATACTACATGGACCTGTGGATACTCTGCCAGGAAGAAGGACCATTGCATTGCTGAAAGGGCTGGCATTCTGCTGAATGGCTGCTTTGGAGGACCTGCAGCCTGCTGCCCTCTTGCCTCGGTGAGATGGTCTGGGCCTGTATCTGTTGAACCCAGAACCCCAGAGTGCTTCCAAGGGCTAGTTAGCTGGCCTCCTGACTTGATCCCCAAGGGCAAAAGGCCCAAACAACAGTAAATCCAGAACCTGGACTCCGTCATCTATGAGTCTACCCTGGAAGTGGGCCTAAGGTGCTCTGCCGTCCTCTGTGGACACAGCCAAATAGATGCATCACCTCTGCTCTACGGAGCTACCAGAGCAGAACCAATGCATTGCCGCTGCTGCATGGATCAGTAATGTTGCAAAGCTAGATATTGTAGCATGTTGCATCACTGAAACTGCTGCTGGGCATCCTCTGCACCAGACCTTGCATCCCTCGTCGACAGAAGCCTCAACGAGGATCCTGGACTCTGCATTGCAACCTTGCAGCTCCTCAGAACCGATACATCACTTAGGCAGCCTTACCCATCTTTGATGTGGAGCTCTGCAAAGCTTTGTAATCCAGGATTTAAGGTACTTTTTTCAGCTGGCCTAACTGAGTTCCTGTAGCTGGACTGTGATTCATCTTGGTCGACCTGAACTTTGTCCCAGTCCGGTACGACCAGATATCAACAGTTAGAGGTTTCTGCTTTGTGGCACCATCTTTAAACCTACATGTATCTGAAAGATTTGTTATTTTGGTCTTGATTTATGTATTAAAAATGATTATTTTTTGCCATTTTGATCTTGTTTTATTTACTAAAAATTACTCTATTTTTCTAACCTGTGATGTGTTTTCACTGTGATAGTGTTCAAAGTGTTGTACAACTACTTTAAACATTGCCTCTAAGTCAAGTCAGACTTCTCTGTGCCAAGCTAACAGAGGGTTGGGCACAGGTTAATTTGGGGTTGGCGTATGCCTCACCTTGATAAGGACTGTGGTTGTTGCTTTATCAGGGCTCACACCCCAGTCATTCAACAACCCAATTTCGTACACTCATAAAACATATAGGCTTTACATTTGAGGATCTGTAACCAATATGCTTATTAGGCATAAGTAATAAGGCTAAGAGAGGGTGAGGGGGCTTCAGTGCTCAGGAAATCATTAAACTCCAATTGCCTAGACGTAATGGTCATAGATCAATACTGTGATTTTTAAAGTGACCTCTTGGAGTGGAGTGGACTTTATAGTATTTTGTATATCTTAAAAGGGAACGGTCTTTTTTCTAGTTTTTTGGCACATAAGACATTGCTGTCCCTTTGCTAGACAGAATATTCAGAACTACAGTTGAATATTTGTTACCTCCTTGTTGAGCGCAATATCAAGGACGATTTCCTTTGCCTCATCCTGCCACAATGCATTTCACTAATTTACTTATACATGTGTTCTGTCGTCTGGTTTCAGGGTCTTATCAGGATAGGTCCAATCTTCAAATGCATGAAGAATACAACTTGAGGGTCCAGATTTACAAAACGTTGGTGCTGGGTATGTATCACAAAAGTGACACAAACCTGCACACATTTTTTTGGGTTAATTTTGCTTTCAGCACAAAACTTATTTTGTCCTGAAAAGTTGCCTGAAAGTAACGCAAACGTTACTCTCCATCAATGGAGAGTTCTGTAAGTGGTACATGGGCATTCCCGTGCAACCACCCATGGTTTTTTAATGCAAATCTATCTTCTAATAAAAGTAAACAGGGTTTTGCACCAAAAATTGATGCCAGTTGAAAGCAGGTATAAAAAAAGGAGAAATGTTTTTATTTCTCCAAACTTTTCCCACTTGGCTTGTGTGCTGCACTGTACAGCACACATCCAAAGTGTGAAGAGTTTTAAAGTTTGTCTAGACATAATATTTTTTACTGGAAGGGTACTCTTCCAGTAACTAGACTCAGGCAAACACCTTTGCTCCATGGTGCAAAGGTGTGTGAATGGCTCTCGGCAGCCTGATTGTGTGCAAGATATAGGGAAAAAGGAGGATAGTGCCAAATCTCTCTAGATATGGCATATTCCTGATTGCTCCCTGTCTCTCAATGCAGAAGAGCAGCTCTGGATGTTGTGCTGTGTTACGTGACAGGTTCATAAATCTGGGCCCATATTATAAGGAGACTTTAGTCACTTTGGCTTGGCTGATACACATCAACAGTTACTCCAGGGCAGATTTACTAACTTTTCATTCAAAGCAGCACTGCATCCAAAGTTGCTGAAACAGAGAGCAAAACCGCACATACTACTAAGAAATTATGCTGTTTTCCTCTCTCCCTGCATTGGAGCAGTTAAGGCTGGCACACTTTAGGCTGCCATGCACCAAAAAAAAGACACACCATTACTACATAGCACAAGGATGTGTGTGGGTTTTCTAGCATAGGTGTTGTCCAATAACAGAATAACCATTTTGCCACTTGTGTGCTGTGCAGTGCAGCACACATGCAAAATTTTAAAAGTTAGGGAAAATGAAACCATTTCCTCAAGCTAACGCAAGCCTCAAAGAGGCATTATTTTTTGGCACAAGCCCTGGCCACAATCATTGGTATATAGAGCTGTGTCAAAAATCATGGATGGTTGCGTGAGAATGCTCATGTACCACCCATGGCGCGTACCCCTGATGCAAAACAATAAATATGCAATGCAATGCATTATTTTATATTTGCTTTCTTTTGCAAATAACGTTTTGCACTGTAGAGCAAATTCCAAGTCAACACTTTGTGTTGGTTTGCATCATTTTTGTGATGCTAACAACTCACAAATTGTTAGTATGTCTGCTCCTCAGTTTCTATGGATATAAACCAAGACCTTTATCAGTTTTTTTTTTTAATTGTAACATCTGGATTTTAACTCCGTAATCCTCTCTGAGGTATTGCCTGAGACACATTTATAGTTTCCACCATTGATCCCGAGATCTTCCAACTTTTTATTTGAGTTTTTTGCAGTCTGGTGTTCGGGAGGCTTTCATGTCAGAATGATTGAATTGCTGGTAAATCTCCAGCATAGGGCCTCCGAGTGTCTGTCAGGCTTTGAGTCTTGCAAAACTATTATCTTCTATTTGTGCCTCAGGCAAGAGAAGGAGATGGAATCCAAAATAAAGTTGAAATGTTTTAATGTAGTTTTAGTCCTGTCAGCCTTAAAGTGGTCTTTCACCAAGCTTTTTGCCTTCACCCTCTTATTTGTCTGACATTTTTCTTGGGCTTAGGACTCTGTACACTTTACAACTGCTAACCAGGGCTGAAGTGCTTGTGCTCACTCCCTACAACATGATATAATTGACCTACACATCATTGACATATTTAATTAATCCCTAGTAAAATACTATACCATATGCTCAGGACCTGAATATTAATTGCTACTATTGGGCCTGCAGCACGTATTGTGACACCCACTTTAGTAGCCCAAACCATGTTGTAGGCCTGCCATCAGTTTTAAATAGCCATTTTGACTTAGCAAAATAAACCCTTTGCCAAGCTTAAAACTCCTTTTCAATACATATGTCACCCCTAAGGTACGCGCTAAACAGACCATTGGGCATGGTGCACTGTAATTAAAAGTTGGACATGTACTTTTAAGTTAATTTTTCACTACAGTGATGCCTACCTCTCACATGGGATAACATTGGGTTACCTTATTACATTTAAAAAGTGATACCTTTTGATTGGGAAAAGGTAGGAAAGTCTGGTAGGAAAGCATGCACTTACAACAAATGTTTTTTTACTGCGCATATGCCTTTACCACGAATACCATTACCACGACAATTTTGTTGTAAAGGCATGGTTGGTAAATGTGTATGTGTGGTAAAAAGTAAAGAGGTAAGTATATATATATATATATATATATATATATATATATATATATATATATATATACATACATATATATACACATATATATATATATATATACATACATACATACATCTATACACACACACATTTGAGACGAGCAAATCTAGAGTGGCGCTGGTGTTGCAGGGTGCTCCTTACTAGAGCGGCTCTCCATCTAAAATTGGGAACTTCTGAGAGTTCTCCTTTGTTTTTTGTGTATATATATATATATATATATATATATATACATATACACACACACACACACACACTATATATATACATACATACACACCCATGCACACACACACACACACCTTTCCACCCCAAAACCCATACCCATCCTAATCACCCCTTACCACCCCAAAACCCATACCCACACTAAAACTGCCCTTACCACCAATAAACCCATACGCACCCTAAAATCGAAAAAAATGCCCTTACCACCCCAAAACCCATACCCACTCTAAACCTCAAAATGCCCTTACTACCCCAAAATCCCATACCACCCTGAACCGTAAACACCCCTTATCACCCCAAAACGCATACCCACCCTAAAACCTAAAATGCCCAAACCACCCCAAAACCTATACTCACCCTAAAAGCTAAAAACACCCTTACAACCCCCAAAACCCATACCCATCCTAAAACCAAAAAATACCCTTACTACTCCAAAACCCATACCCACCCTCAAACCTAAAAATGCCCTTACTACCCCAAAATCCATACCCACCCTAAAACTTAAAAATGCCCTTGCCACCCCAAAACTCACCCCCTCCCTAAACCCTAGAAATGCCCTTAGCAGCCAAAATCCAATACTACCCTAAATCCTAAACACCCCTTACCACCCAAAAAGCCAAACCCACCCTAAAACCTAAAAAAGCCCTTACCACCCACAACCCATACCCACCCTAAAACCTAAAAATGCCTTTACCACCCCAAAACCCATACCAACCCTAATAAGGTCTTACCACCCCAAAACTCATATCCACCCTACAAATACCCTTATTGCCCCAAAACCCATACCCACCCTAAAACCTGAAATTGCCCTTACCAACCAATAACCATTTTGCACCCTAAACCCTCAAAACCATATATATATATATATATATATATATATATATATATATATATATATGTACATATATATATATACATACACACACAAACACTCAAACCACTTAATACTTACCTTGAAAACCTTTATCACACATATACCTTTACCATTCCTGCTTTTACGATGAAACTTGTTGTACAAGCATGTGTGGGTAAAGGCATATTCGTGGTAAAGGCATGCATGGTAGAGCCATGCATGGTAAACACATAAGCGTTGTAAAGGCATTGTGGCAAATGTATTGCGTTGTATTTGCTGAGTTGTAAGTGATGTTTGCCAAAAAAAGATTAACAAGGGGCAAGTTTTTGATCCAGAGCAGGGAAAGCAAAATAACAACAGTAATACATAAAAACTAAAAGAGAACATAGATACAGAGGCCAACATAACTGAACCAGATACCAATAGACAAAGCATTATGCTCATAACATTTCTAGTTAAAAGCTGCCCATATTTGATCACATTTTATAAGGGATGAGAGCTGTCTAGCTTTAACCAATGCCAATTCAGACTCATACACCTGTCGGATGAAGGCTCACCACTTAGCTAGCTTTGGAGGGGGTGGGGAAACCTGTGATCTAGCAAAAAAGAGTCAAGGCGAAACAATTATTATAGAGAGCAGATGTTTCAGACTCCACTCTTGTTCTGGCTTGACTCCCATCAAGATCTCTTTAGGGGATAATTGAACTTCAAAATCTAAACCAGATGAACATAGTTTGGACACCCCATACCAACATCCTTGAAGGGCAGGGCATGTAGCAAAAACATGAACAATATCTGCTGCTAACAAACCACACTTCGAGCATCTAGACTTGTCACTACCAGGGTCTCCCTCCCATTCTGAAATTCTCTCCGGCGTATGATACCTCAGACAAATTGTCCTTTTGTTCTGTAGCTTCAGTTTTATAGAAAGCACCGAGCGGTCAACTGTGTCCAGAGCCCTCTGAGTTTCAGAAGCCGAGATCTTGGAGGACAGTAACTTCCTCCACTTAGCTGCCAGCAAGATACTATCATTCATACTGTGCTGACAAAAACCTTGATAGATTATATTTATTGAAGGCTTCCTAGCAGTCTAATAAAAATATGATGCTAATTCGGTGCCTTAAAGATCAATCACAAGCTGACAGCCTAAAGGAGAGAAAAAGAAGTCCCTCAAGCTGCAGATAAAAAAAAAAAAATGCTGGAGGAGATCAAACGAGAACTGGAGCCCCGCAAATGAACAAAATCGATGTAAATCATAGACTTGTCCAATAGTTCCCAACCCCCAATCCAGGCCTTACACACATGATCATGAAAAACTTGAGGAAAAGGGGTTATCTCATATTGGCTTATCTTTATTTAGCACTGCCATATACGTATAATATCCTTTATAATTTTATGGCAGACATGTTTGAGATAATTGCGGTTCCTCAGTCTATAGAAAAAGAGCCTGTGCTCCGATCCTAATGCGAATTGATCGCCATGAGCTGATATGGCTGGTTCTGCCGGAGTTAACAAACGACCGGCAAATGCTGTAAAAAAAAATATAGCTTTAAAAACCGGGAGTTGTAACCCCTTGCTTGTATGGAAGTTTCAGATAGCACGTCTTGCCCTCATATCTCCATATGAAACTATGAATTGCACCTTCCAAACATTTAAAAAAGGAATCTGGGACCCACAGCTGAATTGCCCGAAATAAGTATAAGATTTTAGGTAGAATATTCATTTTGATGATATTACAACAACCCAAGATGCTAATCAGGAGCCCATTCCAAAACCTTAATTTTGAAATAACTGAGAGTAGCAAAGGTTCATAGTTCAATTTAAAGATATTATCAACCGGGCTGCTAAGTTTTATACCAAGATACACAGCTGTTGTAGTCGCCCATGGGGTTGGTATATCTGGAGCGAAATTCGGAAGTCCCTGAGTATTTGCTATATTTAGCTTGTAGCCCAAGTGTAGTCCAAACCTATCGGCCTCATTTACGATATGACCTAGTGATGGTTTGTGGAAAAAATGGCAACGTCATCCACACATGCGTGAATTTGAGTTTGCAGCCTCTGAACATCAGTGGCTGAAGACCCGCGTTAGTATGCAGTGATTGTCGAAATGCCTCCATATAGAGAGCAAACAGGAGTAGAGATAGCAGTCACTCCTGATAAGTGCCACAACAAATCTGAAATGAGAGTGAGTGCTTTCCAGCATATACTAGCTTGGCACGAAGGATCTTATATAATAACTGTACCAATTTACTGAATCTCTCTCCAATGGAAAATGCTCCAAATGTGGGCCACAAACAATCTCAGACAACACGGTCAAAGGCCTTCTCTACATCTAATAATATCATGCCAATTCTAGCATTTTTCAGGAATGTCAAACCCTGCAAACCCTGTGTTAGTGTGGCTAATGCGGTCCCTACCAGGTATACTAAACCATGCTGCTATTGGGAAACTAATGCTGGAAGGAGGGGGGCGAGTCAGGTAGATAACATTTTAGCAAATACCTTTCTATCTACAGTATATTGATCAAGGAGATGGGGTGACAGGAACCCAAATCGTCAGGTGGTTTACCTTTCTTCAGGAAGGCAATGATATTGGTTAGATTCCAAGTATCTGGTTCTAGACCCCCCCCATCATTGATATGTTGGATCACCCTTAAAAATTTCTGAGCTATTTTATACTTAAACACCTTGTATAACTCAAGTGGAATGGAATCCTCACCTGCTGATTTACCTTATGGGAGGGCAGTGAGAGCAGTCTCAATGTCACCCAGAGAAAAGCCCCTGTGAAGTATAAATGCCTGATCCTTCATTAAACAGGGTAATCTGCAGTCCTGAATATATTCTATCAAACTGGGCTGGTTAACTACCAGAGGCTGCATATATAGACCCTGATAGAATAGTATGAATTTCTTCATGATAACCTGGAGTTTAGAGTAGAGAGTTCCATCGCTACCTTTAATACCTTGTATGTACATCTTGCCTGCCTATCAGATATTTGATGGGCCAAAACTTAAAATCAGCCTTTACCCAAAGTCGTATTGTACAGCCTTTTTTTTTTTTAAGTATCTAGCTGCTATCTTCCCTCTTAGCCCTCGTCCAAGCAGGGATAATTTCTCAATTAATTTGAAATAGAAGGCCAGTTCATTCATGCCACCCTGAACTATTGCTCGAGCATGCTCTATTTCCAATTGACAAATTGCCTGAAGAAGGAGCCTGGCATCTTCCAGTAAATGCCTACTTTGCCTCAGACTAAACTAGAGCAAAATGTCTTCATTGCGTTCCAAACAGCGGGTGTAGCTTTGCCAATGATCGCTTCAAATAATTCCGTAAGCAAACCTGAAACATGCTTTTGGTAATCATGATTAGAGAGAAAATGATGAGGAATTGAGAACTGAGATCGTTCTACTCTACATATAGTAAGTCCCAGGGTCAATAAAATAGGATTATGGTCAGAGATGATTTTAGGACACACCTCCATTGCGGAGTCCTGAACTTGCAAACTCCTAGCAAAGACCATATCTATCCTTGAGTAGTGTTTATGCAGAGTATTTTTGCCCATTTATGGGGTAGCAAAACGGTTGGTGGAGTCCATGCCATAATCCATAAAGTAATTAAAATCACCCATAATGATAATTTCCCATACCAGTCCAATAATTCAAAATAAAGCATATCAAATACCCTGGGTTCATCAATATTTGGCCCATAAACAACACACACAACAAACTTCTGATCATGTAATACCAACTGGGCAGTTGCCAATCTACCCCATGGATTGGAAGCAGTTCTCAGGACCTTATCCTCTAAATTCTTTGCAGACATTATAGTGAACCCTGTATAGAAACCGATTGTGAGGTACTGACAATAATATAATAGCCAAGTTGCCTGAATAAAAGCCAGTCTTTGTGTGCTAGATGGGTTCCTATCAGGGATAATAGCTGTAGCTTACACATTTTTATTTCCTCCAGCACTAATTGCCATTTACTGGATACATTTGAGCCAGACACATTCCACCACATACACTTTATCCTGGCCATAAAATTGAGCAGTTACACCATAGTATAATCCAAATTTCTGGATCAAGATTCAATTGCGCCAACAAAAGTAAAGATTCAAGTAGCATGTTATAAACAAAGTGACTACTTTTAACCTTTACTCCACAACAGCAGATCACAGCGATTTTATTTTCTGTAGCAAAATAATGCAAGCCCGTAGAAAACCTACCCTCCCTCCAAATTGACCCTATCCCCCTGTATCCAAAGAAGGAATCATCCCACTCCCTGCACTGTTGTTGACTTGGCAATTGTGAAAGACTTCTACCTCGGTGCCCTCTTGTCCACAAACGCACCACTCACTTGTGCCTCATAGAGATGCAGACACTACAGTATACTTTAAATATGATATCGAAAATGCAACCCACTGAGTAAAAAGAGAAGCAAACCCAAGAAAAGAAATAGGAAACCTAAATATACATGCATCTTAGCACTAAGCTATTGTGACTCAAGTCCACAGAAAGCTGGGTTAGAACAGCAGCAAATGTTTCTCAACATTACAACTGTAACTAAGAAGACAACCCCTTGAAACGGCTTAAAACCTGAGTAGCATCCTGTCCTGAATAACACGTGTCTGTCCGTCCTTAATAATGTTAAGCCAGGCTGGTTCTTGCAAGAATACTTGGGCCTCAACTGCTTTGAGTAGATCTAATAAGTTGGTAACATTTCCAGCACCTACCCATGGTTGATTTACAAAAATCTGACTGAACCAACATTGACATAGAATCTACTAGAACAGGGGTAGTTGAATGAGCCTTTAGAGAAATTGCCTGACTTAGTAAAACATTCCCCAGATATATAAGAAGCAGATGGGGTGTATTGACTTGGAATCGGTTAGCTTGCAGATTCGATTGATAGGCAGGTGGTGCGCATGCTGGATTTGTGAGTCCTAATCTCAGTCCTTAAGATCTGGGAAAGCCTTTCCAAATAGCTGAACTATAAACTGCCAGGTATTATCACTCTCTTTCCCTTCCGAAACGCCAAATAACCGACAGTTGTTTCCCTCTCTGGCGGTTCTCCAGATCTTCAATTTTAGTTTGAAGATACATCAGTTGTCAGTCGTGATTCCCAATGGACTGTACAGTAGCTGTCCCAACTTCCTAAGCCTCAGCAACCCACTGTTGGAGCTCACCGACTTCCATAGAAAGGGATGTAACCTTGCCAGAGACTTCAAGCAATGAGTGCTGCATTTTCCCATTGTCTGCTCTCTTTTGGGCATCATGCAATTGTGCCTTTGCTCGCAGGGGCCAGAGCAGCTGCATGATTGCCACCAAGGAGAGCTCTTGGGTATCTTCCTCTGTATGGGTTTCCTTAGGAGCCACTGTTGTGGAGCAAACCGCAGGGGCACCGCATGAAGTACCAAAACTGTTACCAGGAATTCGCCCTTTCTCATCACCGGGTGTAAATGGGGACTGCCACTTGACAGGTTGCTTGATGGCGATGCTGGATGTATGAACTGCAGAGAGCTGATAGATTAAAGCTTTAACCCCTCCCTTTGATGTTACCTAGTTCTGAAGCAGGCTGCCTTTGGCAGCAGAGCTGCTAGCTGTGTATGCCTCATTTGTCTAATGCATAGTTACTGTTTTTCCAGACAGTGAGAGTCTGAAGGGCCCCATAGCTTTCTTTGCATTGCTCTAAATTTTTAGGGCACATTGCCTCTTTCTATGGGGTGCCTCAGTTTCAGTAGATAAAGCACTCAGGGATATAGCCAGGGTATGAGCGATACTATCGCTGGAGTGTGCAGCAGCCAGGGCCTGGGATGCCAGAGGCTGTAGAGGCCAGTCAGAGACTACTTTATGATGGAAGATAATGTAAAAGGGGTCTCTGGGTATTTAGGCAAGTCTACCCACTCAGCTTCCCACCTGGATCCCCCAGTCTCATCGTCCAGACTCTCCGACATAGCTGCTATGGCACTCACCTGTTTGGGAGAGATCTCAGAGGTCTGAAATTCTTCTGCAGGCAACACTGTGTTGCATTCAAGGGCAGACTGAGCAAAAGTGTCAGAAGCGTCAGATAAACAGGAGAGCTTAGAGTTAATACTATGTTGCCCACTCAGAGTATCAAGAGGTTCTACAACATTGTTTCCTTCGAGTATGGAGCATGTAGCAATAACATACATCGTCAAACCCCCTCACCGGACGTGGCTTCAGCCATCAATGCTTCTGCCAGAGAGCAGTCTTCACCATGGGCTGGCTGCTCTTTGCTGACTGCCTGGATAACACTGGTCACCACATCGAATTTGAGAAGTTTCAGTATGGTGCGGCTGACCTGGGAGGCAGTGTGATCCACGGGAGTAGGCTGAGGGCTGCCTCACCCTCCGAACTCTGGATGATGTCTGCTGCATGCACCTTTGTGGGGCTGGGGCTCCCAACCCATCACAGAGAGCCTGTTGCGGAGCCATGCTACACAGCTCCAAACAAAAACTGCATAGAACACAGCACAATGAAATAGCCTGCCAGTTCCAGCAGGAAAGCACAAGGAGACCGAACAACCCCAGCCGCAAGGCTGCAACATCAAAGCCTGTGGGTGTGAGGAGACAGAGTTCCGCTGCTCACTATAGACTCGCACAGCCAGCAATCAGTGGAATTGTCAGGTAAGGAGTCGAGGCAGGGATCAGCAGTGGTTTGAGGAGCACAGAGGAGTGAGTGCTCTCAGCTGTGGGACATCAGCCCACCATCTTCCCTTAATCTAAGGTTACAATTGTAAACATCTCACTTTTAGAAAGTTGACATTTTTGTGCCATAATCATTTGGTGTCTGCAGCCTGTTTGTGGGTCACATGAGTTGGTGTGGGTAGCAGTTGTCCTTTGTATATTCCTCCCAAACAGACACACAATAGAGGGGTTAGGTATGCTTAGATAGGCCATTGTGGGGAGGATGGGGGGCAGAGACATGCACAGCCCCACTTGCACTTCAAATGGTTGTGCCTTGCTCTCACACAAAGGACTTCATGTTGCACTTTTGTGCCTGTAGCCAGGCTGGAGCCAGGGCAGATAGGCAGGAAATTCGAGACACTTGTTAGGGGGGGGAGCCTCTAGATGTTTCTCCCAGTTCAAAGTAGGCACCAGGTATAAAAAAAAGGGACAGACAGACCCACTCTTAACTTTACTTGCTGGACCTGCAGAAGGACTCACAGCCTGCTGCTTTAGCCCGCTGATTACTTCAGAAGGCTGCTTTGTTGCATCAAGAAGGACTGTTCTGCTGCTTGAAGCCTGCTTTGCACCCCTAGAGATCTGCCCTGCTGCTTTAACCCTGTACATTTCCTTGAAACCAAGGACTCCATGTATGACTTCAAGGGCTAGTTGGTTGGCTTTCTAATCAGAGCCTCTGGGACAGAAAAGGCTCCAACTATCTTGAACCCACATCTGGACCCTACTTGAGTGAGTCCTGTCTCTCCAAGTGGTGCTTCTCCAGTCCTTGGAAGTGGTGCTAATGGTGACAGATAATCACATCGAAACTTTGGGACTGCAAAAACATGCTTTGAGAATCGAGAGGAGAATGGGACCTACATGTTTGTTGATCCACCCAAGATTCATACTCGGCCTGCTTCAGGTTCACAGTAGCTCCACTACTTTCTTCTCCACAGCAGCAAATCCTTTTCAGCAGCTCCTTGCAGAAGAGCCGGCCTTGTGGAGCCCTCATTGGCTACAGCCTTCAGTTTCACCCAGATGGAGATTTAAACTTTCAAAAAAAGAGACTAAGGGCCTTATTATGAGTTTGGTAGTCTTGCGATGACCAAACTCACAATGGCGATTGGACTATCTCACTCCAAGCAGTCCAACCATCAGATTGTAACCCTGGCAACTGGACTGCCAGGATTAGGGATCCTGACAGGCTGGCGGCAGTCGAAGTCGTGGTCAGCCATGGCGGTGCTGGCTTCAGCACCACTGTGCTGATCACAACTTGACTTTCTGCCAGCCTTTACATGGCGGGGTCCCCACCATGAAAAGGCTGGTGGAAAGGCAGTGCTCGGAGCTAGAGGGGGGCCATGTTGTGGGCAGTGCAGGGGGTTCCCCTGCCCAGCACCCTCAGAATGCACACTGTCTGCTGCAGAAAGTGCATATTCCGAGGATGTTGGGGACACTATGTGTGACGCCATTGGTCTTGGCTCCCTCAGGATCCAAGGCCAATGCTGCAGCACTGTTTCCACAAGGCTGACCGGTGGAAACCACCTAATACAGAGGTTCCCACCATTTAGACCGGCGGAAACATTGTAACAGGGCCTGGGGGAGACCGTCAGGTTCGCGAGTCTTGCAGACCAAAAGTTGGCCCACCAAATGCGCAATGAAGCCCCAAGTCTGAAGATAGGAATCTTCACTGCAACTTTGCCCAGCAGCTCTGACAACAATGCTTCATCCATTGACTGTCTTGCCTACTGACCTTTATCTTCTCAGGCAGTTTTTCTTGGAATTTCTTTTAAGACCGAAGGTAAGTGTAGACAGTGCCCAATCCGCCTTGTGTATCCAAACTGCGCTCCATCGCGGTCACCAATAACTTTCAACTTTGCCACGGTCTTGCACAACTAGATGTCTGCAGTTGGTGCATTGATGTTTTAAGGCTTATTTGCATCTTTAAACTTTAAAAAATCATAACTCTAGTTCTACTGATTACATTTTTTTCATTTTGGTGACTATGGTGGTCATTCCAACCCTGGCGGACGGTGTTAAAGCTGCGGTAATACAGCAAACAGGCCGGCGGACAAAAAAAGGGAATTATGACCGTGGCGGAAACCGCCAGCATAGACAGCCACTTTAACACTCCAACCGCCACGGCGGTACAGACAAGCAGCGTGGCGGTCACCGCCAACAGACAGGTGGAAGACAATGTACCGCCCACAGTATCACAACCCGCCAATCCGCCACCTTTTCCGGGGCGGATTCATCGTGGATAAAAACACGGCGGAAACAGCTTTTGCAATGGGAAAATGCTCACCTGAACACACGCCACGAGGAAGGAGGCTACCATGGAGCCCGAACTACAAATACTCCCTGCCTTGTCTTCCTGCTCATCTACGATCACCAGCAACGTAGGCGCCGAAGACAACAGTGACTACTGCACCTACGACATAGGGGAGGGGGAGGCAAAAGTCAGGGGGACACACAGGCAATACCCCCACCCCCAACCCGACCCTTGCACACTACAACACACACACCAATGCAGTTCCAAACAGCACAGTAATAACCCACAACCCCCCCGGAAGAATGCAAAGACAAAAGGAAATCAGTTCAAATATTGTAATGTATCAAAATACAGTAACCTACTATATACAGATATATATACACTTTCCAAATATATACATCACGATTAGTAGTGCAGGTATACACATTTCAATGTCCGTGGACCACTGGGCCCAAAATGCATGGGCGAGGCCCACACTAGATACCTGTCCACAAACGGAGAGAACACTGCAGGGGCATCAGATAGAAATACAACAGGCACCTCAGGGGGAAGGGAAGGGGGGGCACCTCAGCCGGATTACAGCACCACGTCAGATCCACAACGGAGCTCCATGCCCATTGATGTATCCTGGGGAGTGCAAAGCCACAGTCTCTCAAGTCTCTACAGTGGGTGGTTTGCCCACTGTACCATCCTGGGGAGTGCAAAGCCACAGTCTCTCAAGTCTCTACAGTGGGTGGGTTGCCCACTGAACCATCCTGGGGAGTGCAAAGCCACAGTCTCTCAAGTGGATAACATTCTCCACTGGTTCTGGAGGGGGACTGGTGCCCAGAGTGCTTCATCCTGTGAAGGACAGACAGAGTGGATGCAGGTCTCCACTGGTTCTGGAGGGGGACTGGTGCCCGGAGTGCATCACGCTCCCCTTGACAGTCCCTGTTCCGTCACTGTCCCAGATGCACATTGGTCAGCGGTCTTCACCATGGCAGTCTTTGGCCTGTTCATCGGTCTTCACCATGGCGGTCTTTGGCCTGTTCAGCGGTGCTTTGCCATGGCGGTCTGTGCCCTGTTCAGCGGTGCTTGCCTTTGCTGTCTCTGACCTGTGCAGCGGTGTGTGGCATTACGGTCCCTCAGTGCCCAGCGGGGCTGTGGCTGCCTGGGCCCTCCAGGTCACTGACGCTGGTCTCCGGACCAGTGACGATACTGGTGCCCTCCTGGGCACTGACTCTGGCGGTGGTCTCCGGACCAGTGACGATACTGCTGGCGGTGGCGTCCCAACGGGCGGGGAGGATGGCGGCCTTCTCCACCGTGCTGCTCTTCCCAGACTTTGGAGACTTCTTCTGCCCCTTCACCACCTTGGGAAGAGTCACAGCAGACTTGGCACTCCCCCCGGAACCCTTGTGAGCTGTTTTGCCGGCAGGAGTCTTCACCCTCTCCGTCGGCCACTTTCCAACTTAAGGTGCTTTACAGGGGGTGGACTGGCAGTGCTTTGGCTTTGTGTCACGCTGGCTGCCCTGGTGGCCGGTGCACTCCACACACCTTTAACACGCACCACTGATACCGTACTGTTTTTGGCTGAGGTGCTACTACAGGACCTATGAATTGGAGGGGTGGGGGTGGTGGGAAAGAAGTCAACGTCGCTGAGGAAGAGTTTCTGATGAACAGTGGGATGGGTAGCTGGAGGGGGTCTGGGAGAGGAGGATGAGGAGGTGGTTGTAGGAGGTGTAACTTTAGGTGATTTGGGTGCAGGTGCAAGTACTGGAGGCTGTCGTGAGGTGGATGGATGTTGGGTGTGTGGGTGACCGCGTTTGTGTACTTTGGGAGGGGGCGTCACAGACACACTGGGAGTGGACACAGGGGACGTGTAAATGGTAGTGGGGGTGGTGAGTGCAGGTGAACGGGGTGTGGTGCTGGGTGTTCTGGTGCGAGCCCTAGTGCCTGTAGATGTAGTGCATGCAGGTGAGAGTGTAGACGACACTGGGAGGGAGGAGGGAGACGACGAGGGGGGACGACACAGTGGAGGCAGTGGATGTTGCTGTGTCTGTATGTGGGTGATGCTTGTGTGAGTGTCTGTGGGTTGTGTGGTGCTTCTGTTTGCCTGAGCTACATTTGTGTGTTGGGGTGTGTGCATGCTTGTCTGATGGTGTGCTTGGGATAGGCTGGGGTACAGGGGATTGGGTCTGGGTGGAGGAAGTTGGAGGGGGGGAGGCTAGACACAGGGACAATGGCTGCCATCAGTGCTGAGGCCAGAGATTGCAGGGTTCGATGAAGGGCAGCCTGACCAGAATGAATGCCCTCCAGGAATGCATTACCGTGTTGCAACTCCCTTTCTACACCCTGGATGGCATTCACAATGGTAGACTGCCCAACAGTGAGTGACCTGAGGAGGTCAATGGCCTCCTCACTGAGGGCAGCAGGGGTGACTGGGGCAGGGCCTGAGGTGCCTGGGACGAAGGTGATGCCCACCCTCCTGGGTGAGCGGGCACGGAGCAAAGGCTGAGGGGCTGCTGGGAGGGCGGTGCTGGTAGGGGGGGCTGATGCGCAAAAGAACAGGGAGAGCACAAAAGGGGGGACGACGACAGAAGAAAGACAGGTTGAGTGCATGGCTTACCGCTACCGTTGGCGGACAATACAGACACAGCAGCCCCCTGCACTACGCCGTGCTCTTGGCCTCTACAGATGCAATTCCTGGGATCTGACCTACATGGCTATGGTGGACATCTGCACACATAGATGACACAGGGGCATGTATACCTGTACTTGGCACTCTACAGAGGTGGGGTGGAGTGCCACATGGCATGCATTACGGAGGGGCCTAGCCTACGTAACTCGTCCTGGCCTAGGGAAAGCCACAGCCCTCCTCCCCCACCCAGACCCCTCCACTGTGCGCAAAGTCCGCAGAATGAGAGTGTACTCACCCCCTTGTGTCTGCTGTGATGCCCTCAAGCGCCCATCCAACTCAGGGTAGGCCACCACCAGGATCCGGAACATCAGGGGGGTCATGGTGCGATGGGCACCCCTCCCACGTTGGGAGGCCATCCCCAGCTGAGCCTCCGCCGTCTTCTTGCTCCAGCGGCGAATTCCTCCCATCTTTTACGGCAGTGGGTGCCCCGTCTCTGGTGGACTCCCAGGGTCCAGACGTCCTTGGCGATGGCATGCCTAATGTCCTTCTTCTGGTGGGTGCTGACCTACATGACATATACAGGGGAAGAAGAGAAGTCATTAACAAGTGCACCGTAAAAGTGAGTGGCCCCCATCCCTACCCTTGCCATGTGGCACATGCAATCACAGTCCTTCATGGTCGCTGAACTCTGCCCCCTTGATACTGAAATCCAGCCCTCTCCAACCAGCACTCTCCACTCCATACATCGTGCTCCCTGTGTACTTACCTGTTGGTCTGGAGGACCGTAGAGTAGCGTGTACTGGGGGAGGACCCCGTCAACTAGCTACTCCAACTCCTGAGCAGTGAAGGCAGGGGCCCTTTCCCCAGACGCAGCCATTGTCTCTTCCAGACCGAGGTCACAGCAGCACTTGCAGTGTAGGTCCTCTCCTGTCGAAGATCAGGTATCGAGTGATTGAACAGATAGAAAATGGCGGTGACGTCCGCGGCGGTGCGTATCATCACCGCCGGCGCACTTCATCATTGGCTCCTGGGACCCATAGGGTCCAATGTTAACCAATGCAGCATTGCGCCGCGATCTACGACCGCCTACCGCAACGGTGTACAACGCCAGCGCAGATACCTCACACCCCATTGTCCCACTTTAGAGGTCAGGCAGCCGCCATTTCAGGGGCCCACATGGCTTCATTTACTACTGCGTCACATACCTAGGCCTACACTCAACACACATACAGGAAGAGTTTTGTATTTGGTGTCGTGTTCTGTGTAGCTGTGGGTACATACCTGGGACTTTGTTGACTCTGTGGTCGCTGTTGTCCTTCTTAGGCATCGTCAGCTGGGACATTTGAGGAGATGGCGGAATCCTTCAGTGTACCGACCACTGGTGGACCTGTTAACAATGGAGGAGCGACATTGGATCATCACCTACAGGTTTGACCGTGCCACAATCCAGGAACTATGTACCCAGTTGGAGCCAAACCTGATCTCACCAATCCGCCATCCCACAGGAATACCCCCTGACGTGCAGGTGCTATCAGTGCTCCATTTCCTTGCAAGTGGATCATTTCAAACAACAGTGGCCATGGCATCAGGGATGTCCCAGCCTATGTTTTCCAACGTGCTGTCCAGAGTGTTGTCTGCCCTGCTGAAACACGTAAGGAGCTACATCATTTTCCCTCAGGTGGAGGATTTGGCTACAGTGAAGGGTGACTTCTATGCCCTGGGACATATCCCCAACATCATAGGTGCTATTGATGGCACCCATGTAGCTCTGGTCCCCCAACGCAGGAGTGAACAGGTGTACAGGAACCGGAAGAGTTATCATTCGCTGAATGTACAGATGGCATGTTTGGCAGACCAGTACATTTCCCAGGTGAATGCTATGTTCCCTGGCTCAGTGCATGACGCCTACATCCTGCGGAATAGCAGCATCCCCAACATGGTGATGGGTGATGGTGGAGGAATGTCCATGGCAGAGTCCAGGCTATTAGTCTAACAGGTGCATTGCCCATATGGGCATAGGAAGTGGAGCTGGGGCAGTTCCAATCTGGACAGGGTAACAAAGTGGGACAGTGGGAGGACAATCAGGGTGGTCTCATTTCCTGGCAGGGGTCTTGCCATTTGCTCTGTCCTGTTCCTGTATCTCAGGGACCACTTGCGGGGTGGTTCTCCATCTGCAGGGGGTGGGGTGCTGGTGTGGTGGTCCTGTGGCGGTGCGTCCTGTCCACTAGCGCCGGCGGAGGTGGTGGGCAGTTCATCGTCCATGCTAGTGTCAGGGGCCCCTTGGAGTGCCAAGGTGTCCCTCATGGTCTTTTGTATGTCCTTCAGCACCCCTACGATGGTGCCCAGGGCAGAGCTGATGGTTCTGAGCTCCTCCCTGAACCCCAAATACTGCTCCTCCTGCAGGCGCTGGGTCTCCTGAAACTTGGCCACGACCGTCGCCATCGTCTCCTGGGAGTGGTGGTATGCTCCCATGATGGAGGAGAGGGCTTAGTGGAGAGTGGGTTCCCTTGGCCTGTCCGCCCCCTGTCGCACAGCAGCCCTCCCAGTTCCCCTGTGTTCCTGTGCCTCTGTCCCCTGGACCGTGTGCCCACTACCACTGCCCCCAGGTCCCTGTTGTTGTTGGGATGGTGGGTTACCCTGGGTTCCCTGTAGTGGTGGACACCGCTGATTGATGTGTCCTGGGTACGGAGGTATGGGCCCGCTGGGTGGGTGCTGTGCTGGTGTTACCAGAGGGTGGAAGGTCAGTGTTGGGCTGTGCCTGTGCAAGGGGAACCAACTGTCCCGAGGCCCACGATGGTCCGGGCTGGTCATCTGGACCCAGTTGGCCAGAGCTGCTGTCATCCCTGTGGGCCTCTTCTGTGGGTGGGGTAGAGATGTCTGGACCCTCCTGTCTGGTGACGTTGGGTAGTGGTCCTACAGGGGTAGGAAAGCATGATTATTGCATCTGTGTGTGTCATGGGGTGCAATGGGTGGGTGAGCGTGTACCCCAGTGCTAGCATTCCAGTGTGGGGGCTTGTGTGATGATGGTTGGGGGGGGGGGTGTTAAGGGTATGTGCTGTGGGCATGCTTTAGTGAGGGGTGACCATGCTTTGTTCTGTCATGCAGGGCTTGGTGTTGGGATGGGTGGTTTGTGTTATGAGTACATTAGTGATGAGTTGGAGTGATAGGGGGGGTGAGGGTGGGGGTGTGTGATAGCATGCAGGTAGGGTGGGGGATATGATAGTTAAGATTTGACTTACCAGTGTCCATTCCTCCACCGACTCCTCCGAGGCCCTCAGGATGCATGATGGTCAAGACCTGCTCCTCCCATGTTGTTAGTTGTGGGGGAGGAGGTGGGGGTCCGTCGCCAGTCCGCTGAATCGCGATATTGTGCCTGGATCTCACAGAACGCACCTTTCCCCCGTAGGTCGTTCCACCTCTTCCGGATGTCCTCCCGATTTCTTGGATGCTGTCCCACAGCGTTGACCCTGTTGACGATTCTTCGCCATAGCTCCATCTTCCTGGCTATGGAGGTGTGCTGCACCTGTGCTCCAAATAGCTGTGGCTCTACCCGTAGGATTTCCTCCACCATAACCCTGATCTCCTCCTCGGAAAACCTGGGGTGTCTTTGGGGTGACATGGGGTGGTGTAGGTGATGTGTGGGGTGGTGTATGTGTTGATGACTGTGGTGATGTGTGGTGGTGTGGGGTGTTTTGAGCGTGGATGTTGTATGGGTGATGGTGTTGTGTGCCTCTGTGTGGTGGGGTTGTCTATTGCTGTAGTCTCTCTCTGGCCTTCTTTCAGATTTTTTGGTCGTAGGGGTTTGTGGGTGTGTGTTTTATATTGTATTGGATGTGTGGGAGTGGTGAGTGTATTTGTATCAGGTGTGTGTATTTGGAATTGTCCAATGTGGCGGTGTTTTGGAGTTGTGTGTGTATTTTGAGCGCGGCGGTGTGTACCGCCAATGGAATACCGCGGTTGAAAGACTGCCGCGTGGATTCGTGGGTCGTGATAGCATGGCCGTGTTTCTGTTGGCGTGACGGTGGAGGAATTGTTTTCGCCAGCTTATCACTGACCTTTGGTGTGGCGGACTTGTGTGGGTGTCTGAATTTCGGCGGATTCTGAGATGTGTGTCATAATAGCTGTGGCGGAATTCCGCAGCGGTGTGTTGGCAGTCTTCTGCACGGCGGTAAGCGGCTTTTACCGCCAATGTTGTAATGACCCCCAAAGTGTTTAATAAAATTGACTCTTTCTTTCTAAATTGGTTTGATAATTTTATGTTGTATTTTCACATTATTACTGATTGTGTTCTGAATAAATACTTTACACATTGCCTCAAATTAAGATTGACTGCTTTTGTGCCAAGCCACCATACGGTTTAAGCATAGGTTAATTTTGTGACTTCTGTGCTTCATGCTGACAGGTTTTGACTGTTGTCTGAGTAGGGCTCACCCCCTTCTCAACCCACGACCCAATTTCTCACATGTAGGAAACATCTCTACCCATAGAGTGGATCTGCTAGCCAAGTTTGTCTACAACAAGTCCAGAACTTTGAATATATGTTAAATGATACCCAATACTAGGAGTCACAAGACTCCTAATAAAAAAAACTAAAAAACTCAGTACTCAAAACAAACAATGACATTACCACAGTTTCATCACATGATTGAGTTCTAGGCTAATCTATATGGATAATGGCTCATTTGGCCCCCAGTCTGGAAGGTCTATTACCATCTTGTGTTGGGCACATGAGATAGCTTCATTCGTTATAACCTCAGTATCTCTGACAAGGATACTAAGTAAGTCTATTGTATTTTTTCCTCTTATTGTAACATATAATGTTCTAGGAGGCTGTCAAAAAAATCCTTTGTCTTAATTATTTGATATCTTCTCATTTTCTGCCAGGTGTGTGTGTCCTTAATGAGTATTGAAGGAGTTTGATGCTTTTTACTGTGCACTGAGGTATTACCAAAATTGACCACCTTAACTGTAAGGCTGTCTGTACCAAGAACTACAGGGATTAAATAGATCTTGAGGTGCATAACAAACCTAGTGCACACTTGAGATGCTATGTTCTAGCTTCATGATTTGCAAGTTTTGCATTTAAATGAGGTCTTTCTCGTACTTGTTTTGCTTTCATAAATGATTCACTGAAGGCAGATGAAGGAGGAATTGGCCAGTAGGCCTTAGATTTCTAATAAGTCCACTGTATTTGGATGGCTAGGTGTATTTCTGATTCCTTTTAGTACTGTCAGTGATATTCTCCTGATGGATTTTTTTTAAGGAGGCTCTTGTAAAAGCACAGTTGATGTTTACAGCATCCCAAAGTCAACAGGACTTTTTGTAACTAGTGTAGAAAAATAAAGTACATCTTCATAATTAAATGACACTGACATGCAAAAATCCAATAAGAGGAACCAGATAAATTAATTTCTAAAGTTTAAGGTTAAAAATTGCACCAAAAGACCACCAAGCATGGTTAACTGGTCACAGTAGACCAAGACATAAGCTCGATTTGAGGTTGACAGTGTTGGAGTGTGGGTCTGCCACTGAAACCAGGTTTGACATGGTCAGAGCTTTTAACTTTTGACTTAGGGCTTGAATTAGAGTTTGGCAGGTGGGGTCACTCCTTGACGGATATTCCATCCACTGTATTACAATTCCATTATATCCTATTGACACTGTAATACAGTGGGTGGGTTATCTGTCATATGTATGACAGAGTAACCAGTCCTCCAAACTAAATCAGGCCCTTAGTCTCGCAAATGGAAATGGAAAAATCCTCAGTGGGGCAAGGTAGCAGGCTGTGGTCAAAGAAGGCTCCACGTCATTGGAGAGCCACTGGATGATATATCGGAAAGCCACTGACTTTATGGCAAAAAAGGCAGAGTGAGAAAAATTCGAATTTTGCAGCCAGAGTAGGCCCTCGTTAGCCAAATACTTTTGACCCCATCACTCGATGAAGATGTTTACCATGGGATTCAGTCACTTTTTGGAACTCGAATTCCTGCAGCCTGCCAAGCCTGGAGCTGTATCCAAAGAGGGCTCCACCAGTCCAGACACTTTCTCCACAAAAACTTGTTAAACCAAACTTACTGCTGCTGAAAATCTCTGAGTAGACGAAACTTGAATGCTCAAGTACCTTTGTGACATCACCTTTGCAGGTTTTTCCCGTACCTCAAGAGGTCTATGGAGCCAAAATATTGCTAATTCCCATGTTTCTCAGGATATTAGGAGGAGCACACTTTGACACAACCCAAGCGTTCAGGACCTCAGAAACAGCACTATCGGGTAAAGACTCACTGCAGCATAAGCCACCAGCAGGGTTGGCAGAGGTGTACACTTGTGTCCAAATAGGGATCACAATCCTAGTCATGGTAAGTCACACACAATCTAAATTATCTTGTGCCCACCCTCTGGTAGCTTGGCACTGAGCAGTCAGGCTTAACTTAGAAGGCAATGTATAAAGTATTTGTGTAATAAATCATGCAATAACACAGTGAGAACACCACAGAAAGACACCACACAGGTTTAGAAAAATATAGGATATTTATCTGGTTAAATTAAGGTAAAAATGATCAAGATCTGATAATCATAAGTTGAAATATTACTTTGGTAATGATAAGAAGAGTCTTAAGTTTTTAAAAGCAACAATTGTCTCTAGCAAGCACAAAATACCTGTTTTGCGTCAAAATTACATGCACAAGAACAGCAGAGGCGGAGATGCATGGAAAAAGGTAGGTGTGCTTCGGTTTGCCGGGTGCACACAGACGATGCGTCAATTCTTTTCCAAGCGGGAAGGACCGTGCGTCGATTTCCGGCACCCAGGCTTGAATTCTCTTTGCGATGCGGGGTCTTTTGATGCCCAGGGACGATGCATGGAAATCCTGGGCGTGTGGGGCGAAGTCACAGATGTTGCGTCGATCTGGCGGGTGATGCTGTGGAATTTCTGCCACATGGCTGGCACTGCGTCGATTCATCTCCCAAGAAGTCAGGCATAGTTTTTCTGGCTTGGCGATGTATTGATCCGATGGGCTGTGAGTCTAAGTTCCGGTCGCAATGTTGGTGCTGCTTCGATCTCCACTCAGACAGCCAGGCTGTGTTGTTCCGGTTTAGTGATGCAGTGATTTTCTCATCACTGGGCAGGCTGTGTGTCGATTCCGGCAGGCTGTGCGTCGATTTTCCTCGCACAAGGAGTTTCTTTGCAGAGATGAAGTCTTTTTGGCCCTGAGACTTCAGGAAACAGGAGGCAAGCTCAATTCAAGCCTAGAGCCAGAGGCCAGCAAGGCAGCAGCCCTTTACAGCAAAGCAGTCCAGGTGAGCTCTTTGGACAGCCAGGCAGCTTCTCTTGGCAGGTTGCAGGTTCTGGTGCAGAGTTTCTTTCCCAGGAAGTGTCTAGTTTGGTAGGGTCAGGGACCGAGTTTATATACCCAAAAGTGCATTTGAAGTGGGGGAGACATCAAAGAGTGGTTTTGAAGTGCACAAGGTCCCCTTCCAGTACAACCCTGTTTGCCATGGTCCCAGTAGGGGGTTTGGCAGTCCTTTGTGTGAGGGCAGGCCACTGTCCTTTGAAATGTAAGTGTCAGGCCCTCCACCCTTCCAGCCCGGAAGATCCATTCAGTATGCAGATGAGTGCAGGTGTGACTGAGCATTCTGTGTTTGTGGTTGTCTGGTTGAGATGCACAAGGGAGCTATCAACCAGCCCAGTCCAAAGATGGATTGGAGACAGGCTGTACAGCACAGAAGAATTTAAGTGCAGAGAAATGCTCACGTTCTAAAAGTAGCATTGCTAAAATTGTATAATAAAAGTCCAACCTCACCAGTCAGCAGGATTTTGTGTTACCATTCTTGCCATACTAAATATGACGTGATTACCCCTTTCTAATCAGAATATAACACTCAAACAGTTTATGAGGGTAGCCTTAATGTTAGCCTTTGATAGGAGCAGGCCTCACAGTAGTGAAAAAAGATTTGAGGAGTTTTCCACTGCCAGGACATATAAAACACACAGATACATGCCCTGCCTTTTACCCTCACATCACCCTGTCTTCTGGGTTGCCTAGGGCCTACCTTAGGGGTTATTCATATGTAGAAAAAGGGGAGCACGCCCACTAGTAGCATTCAATCTAAAGGCCCTGGGCACCTGTAGTGCACTTTACTAGGGACTTACAAATAAATCAAATATGCCAATTGGGTAAGAACCAATGTTACCATGTTTCAAGGGAGAGAGCTCTTTGGGATATGCTTACTATAGATTGGAAAGAACTAATGGGAGAGGGGGAGGTTTAGCTGTCATTTGTAAATCACACTTTACATGCCTATGGAATGGGATGACCACTCTCTCTGAGACATGTGAAACAATGTATTTTAAAATATATCAAAATAGCTCTATGCTATTAGAGGGACTGCTTGTCCATCGACCACCTGGCCCTTACACAAATTTCTTGCAACAATGGCCAACTTTACTAGAACCTCTAACTCTGTCTCCTAAAGCTATTATTTTAGGAGACTTTAGTCTTCACTTTGATGACACTCAGAACCTGCACATTAAGGAGTTTTTACACTTCATGGCAGCACTAGACTGGGAATTAAAAGTTAACACTGTCACTCATGTTGCAGGCCATCTGTTAGATGGGATATTTACTCGAGCGGAGGACCAGTTACTACTAACAGGCTCTCCTCTCAGCCGGACAGATCACCATTTACTAACTTTTAGGCTGACTAAGGCATGCCCCCCTAAGCCACATGAATCCAAAGGGAAACTGGTCAGACGTTGGAATCGCATCAAGAAGGAAGATCTTGGACCAGCTTTGGAGGGTGGCTGGGCGGTTACCCAAATTCTGCCCTTGTCAGCTACAGATAGTTTTAATCAGGGAATTACTATGGCCATTAATCAACTAGCTCCACCTAAATTTACTGTCTCTCAAACTAAAAAAAGATGAGCATCCTTGGTTCACTAAGGATCTCAAGATATTTCAAAGGAAATACCGACAACAAGAACGTCGATGGAAGTTAGATTCCAAGCTAATGGAAAAAGGAAAACTGAGAGAGGCTCTCAAAAACTATAAAAGAAGCAATCTTTAAAGCTAAATCTGTATACTTCACTGAAAAGATTAAAGAAGCATCTAAACCCCCAGAGAACTTTTCAAAGTTGTGCGTACTTTGACAACCATTATACCCTCGTTGGAATTGGAGAACTCTCAACAGTTCTGTAATAAGGTGGCCATTTTTTTCAAAAATAAAGCTCTACAAATTCATTCAACCTTCAAGCACTCTGATGAGACGGATGGTGTACCTGATACCATCAATAGCACTACAGATACTGACTATTCTCTGCTAACTAATTTCCAACCTCTTCCTTCTTAAAAAATTAAATAATTAATGTTAGGAATTAAATCAGATTCCCCTAAAGACCCTTGTCCTCCTTATGTTTTGCATCAGGTTGCTGATCCAGTTTCAATGGCATTAACCCTAGTTTTTCGTGAAATCTTATCCACAGGAGATTTTTGCCCCTCTTGGAAGGATGCAGTTGTGACCCCCTAGAAAAAGAAACCTCAGGGAGCAAGACATGACCTGAGTAACTTACAGCCCATTTCCTTACTTCCATTTCAGACAAAGATCTTTGAAAAACATTAACTCAGAACTAGCTAACTTTCTAAATGCCTCAGGAGGACTAGACTCCTCACAACACGCTTTAGGCAGGGTCATAGCACAGAATCAGCACTTGAGAATGCTGAAAAAGATCCTCCCTTATTTAACAAGGGAATGGAGAGTGACAGCCATTTTGGCACTGGTGATGTCCAAATTAGATCATTGCAATGCTTCATTGCTTAATCTCGATAATGCTTCACTCAGGAAGCTTCAGCTTATTCAAAATACAACGGCCCGGTTTATTTTAAAACTCCCCTGCTCAGCATCCGCCAGGGATAGTCTAAGACAATTGCATTGGCTTCCAGTAGCAAAGCGTATTAGATTTAAAACCTTATGCCTCACCTAGAAGGCTGTCCATGGCAGAGGATCTGAATATTTAACCTCTAGACTACATTGGTACAGACCTAGCCGACAACTCAGATCCATGGGAGCCTTTTGGATTCAGGTTCCTCGTATAAACAGAGTTAGATGATGATATGAGGCGTTCACGGTAGCGGCGGCCAAATGCTGGAATTCACTCCTTATAACCTTAAGGTGAGAACAACATTTCCTGAGTTTTAGAAAGTCAATTAAAACGTGGCTTTTTCCACGCTAATCCAGATTTCTTTCTCTTTTCTCTGTGATCTAACACTTACTTCTCTCCTTTGAGGGCTTCGATGCTTCTGCCGGAACGCGCTTTATAAATACCAAATACAAAATACTTTAGCACTGATTAGCATTGGTAAAGTGCGCAGAGTCCTAAAACCAGCAAAAAAGTGGAGGGAGGTAGGCAAAAAGTTGGAGGCGACCACCCTAAGGCTCTCAGGTCTAACATGTGTCCCCCCCACTTGAAAGTAGGGAGAGCTACCCAACCCCTTGGGAGCTCTCATCGCTAAGGCAGAAGTATCTGAAGAGACCATCAGCATTGGCGTGGTCAGTCCCCGGGCAATGCTCCACCATAAAGTCCACACCCTGTAAGGAAATGGACCACCTCAAGAGTTTAGGATTTTCACCCATCATCTGCATTAGCCATCTGAGGGGCCTTTGGTCTGTCTGAACCAGGAAGTGAGTCTCAAACAGGTATGGTCTCAGCTTCTTCAGTGCCAAGACCACAGCAAATTTTCTCTTTCAATAGCACTCCGCCTCTGTTCTCTTGGTAATAGTGTTATGCTAATAAAGACTACCAGTTGGTCTAGGCCCTCCACATTCAGCTGTGAAAGGACCGCCCCAATGCCATGCTCTGAAGCGTCTGTCTGCACAATGAATTCTCTGGAATAGTCAGGGGCCTTGAGCATGGGTGCCATGCACATGGCTTCCTTCAGGGAGTCAAAGGCTTTCTGGCAAGCCTCTGTCCAATTCTCCAACCTAGGTTGCTTCTTGGTTGAGAGTTCTGTTAAGGGGGGAACTATGGAGCCATAACCCTTAACAAATCTTTTGTAGTATCCAGTGAGACCTAAGAAGGCTCTCACCTCTGTCTGAGTTCCAGGTGGTTGCCAGGCCTTGATTGTTTCAATCTTGGCTTGGCGGGGCTGCACCTTGCCACCACTTACTAGGTGCCCCAAGTACACCACTGAACCCTGCCCAATCTGGCACTTACTGGCCTTGAGGGTCAGGCCTGCCTGTTGCAGGGCCTGAAGCACCTCCTTGAGGTGGAGCAGGTATTCCTCCCAGCTAGAACTATAGACGGTGTTATCGTTTAGATAGGCTGCACAGAAGGCATCCTTGCCAGCTAGAACCCCGTTAACCAACCGTTGGAAGGAAGCAGAGACATTTTTCAGTCCAAAGTGCATGACCTGGAACTTTGTTATGACCTTCAGGAGTAGAAAAAGCTGATTTCTCTTTTGCCCCTTCAGTCAAGGCAATCTGCCAGTGCCCCGACGTAAGGTCAAAGGTACTAAGGAACTTGGCAGCGCCTAGCCTGTCTACAAGCTCATCAGTTCAGGGATGGGGTGAGCATATGTCTTTGTAACAGAGTTGAGACCCTGGTAATCCACGCAGAACCTAACCTCTGGCTTGGCACCGAGAGCAGCAGCAGCCTTGGGAACCAACACCACTGGGCAGGACCAGGGACTGATGGACTACTCAATCACCCCAAGACCCAGCATCTTCACAACTCCTCCTCGATGCTGGACCTCACATTATCTGACACTCTGTAAATTGTATTCTTTACAGGGGGACTGTCTCCTGTCTCAATGTGATGAACACACAAAGGGGCTGATTCTAATCCTGGCGGGCGGCGGAGGCCGCCCGCCAGAATTCCGCCCCCATAATACCGCTCCGCGGTCAGAAGACCGCAGAGGGTATTATGAGTTTTTCCCTGGGCTGGCGGGCGGTCTCCAAAAGACCGCCCGCCAGCCCAGGGAAAAACTCCCTTCCCACGAGGATGCCGGCTCGTAATCGAGCCGGCGGAGTGGGAAGGTGCGACGGGTGCAGTGGCACCCGTCGCGTATTTCAGTGTCTGCAAGGCAGACACTGAAATACTTTGCGGGGCCCTCTTACGGGGGCCCCGCGGCACCCCCTACCGCCATCCTGTTCCTGGCGGGTGAACCGCCAGGAACAGGATGGCGGTAGGGGGTGTCAGAATCCCCCATGGCGGCGCAGCAAGCTGCGCCGCCATGGGGGATTCTAAGGGCAGCGGTAAACCGGCGGGAGACCGCCGGTTTACCCTTTCTGACCGCGGCCAAAGCGCCGCGGTCAGAATGCCCTGCGGGGCACCGCCGGCCTGTCGGCGGTGCTCCCGCCGACCCTCGCCCCGGCGGTCGAAGACCGCCGGGGTTAGAATCAGGGCCAAAGTGTGTGAGTCCAGGGTGTCACGTAGGCTCTCATTATTCTAATGAGACTACTGGATTTGAGCGGAAGAAACACCTGCGGTGTGGGGGACTGTGTCTCACCCACTACAGGTGACACCTGTTGGCCCAATCTGGGTTGTGCTCCGGCTAACTAGCAGTGCCTCATCTCTACCCAAGAGCAGGGATGATTGGGCAGCTGAGCGCATGACACAATTGACTCCTCAGGGAAATTGTGGTCACTCAGATCTCATCCATTTCTCTCATTTACATTAGTCTCCCATACACAAGGACAATCAGAGGCAGTATATGTTTCAATAAGGTTTTAATGAAGCAACTGCATCTTAGATAGTAAAGCATGTACTGCAATAACCAGGACAATGAATCATGACAAGATTAAAATTGTGAGTAAAGCATAAAAAAAACGCTTCCATATTGTCACTAGAAACATTTAAATAATTCCTACCTAGGCTATGTTAGAGCACAGCATGTTAAGCTCTAGTTCTGCCCTTCGGGTTCCCCTGGGAAGACATCATCCCTCATACGTGAGCAAGAGGCCTGTAGCCTACAGAAGCAGCTGTAGCGAAGCAATCAGCATACAGTCTTGGCCATCTGGCTGGAATCTCCCTCTAACGTGTATTGGACAGAAGTGTTTTTATAATAAAACAGCTGATGTTCTGAGAAAAAGTCCAAACGTAAGGATGTTTATGTGAACACCAGAGACAAAGCGTTACCACGTTTACCAGCAACCTATCTTACTGTAGCCTCGAGAAAAGCACAGAGGGAAAGAAATGTCTTGTTTAGGAACGCAGTGCTGATCTAAACAAAGAACTGCTATCTAGATAGTAATAAAACAAGACCGCAAATGTGGCTATTGTTAAAATAATAAACAAAGCTGACTGAAATATATCTAGGTTAAAGTGCACAGCAGCAGGCCTAGTTTGCTAAAATAATGTGTATGGAGCTATAACTAAAATGGCTGCACAACACCAGTTCAAAGGTGGTTTGAAGTCTAATTATATATAAAAGCTACTAAAATTCAACATAAGATGTATGCATAAAAATGTCACTAATGACAAGTTAAAAGACAATCCGGCATGTAAAAAAGGACAAATTAAAAATGTTAACTAGTGGCATAAAAAAGGCTGAATTTCAAAAGTCAGATTATTTTAGAAGTTGCCAATCGAATCCGTGATAATTGAAGATAGGAAATCTTCCACTTCGGCAGGTGGTAAAGTAGGAAACTCATAGCCAAAACGAACCAAGGAGATTCATGTTCCAAAGCCTGAGCTCCAGCCAATGCAGCAGCATTCCATGATGTGCCCAACAATGAGTTTAGAGCTGCATCCTCTATGAAGGGCAACTCATAAGCAGCATCCCATAGGAAACACACCCTCAATGTTCATGGCTGGTAATGAGCCCTCAGCGAGTACATCAACAGATCAATGTCCAATGAAAGCAAGCACTGCGCAGCAAGACAAACTTTCAGTGCATGTTCGAACGAGAACCAGAGGCACCGAAACATGTGCTGCACACAAAACCGGTCTGAATGATAGAGACCAGTCACACTCCAATTGCTCAAGGAGTTTTGCTACGAAGTACTGCATCATGCGTTCATGACACAGCTGCACTGGTGGGAGCGCTTTCAGTCCTCCTGGTTGCGGCGGGACAGCCATTGCGCAGAAAAAGTAGGAATAGCAAAATGCCACCTACTATAGCCAAAATTATCTGAAATCCCCCAAAAATACTGGAAAATATTGAGTGGATGGCTGATGGTATTAAACCGAATATGGAGGAGAAGGTGTGAACGAAACCAGAACCAACAGCCTTAAAGAAATTTGTGACTCCAGTAATACTGGACACATTAAATATTCGGCCCATGAGCTCACCAAAGTGTCTCGGAAAGTTAGTACATAAAAGGGACAGTATCTCTGCTGATGACCTTGCCACCTGAGGGGCATAGGTCTCGCATGCAGATGTGAGTGCCACATGTTATGGAAACAATAAAGCCTTGAGTCTGCTCAACTTGTCAAAATTCACATTTGAAGTAGTGATATGGGGCCAAATCTGAGCTACTTCCCTCTGTCTTGTAGGAGGAAAAAGTACGTTCCCGCAGCATGTAACAATCTTAGAGAATGAAACAACACAAACTATTCTGTTTCGCATCCCCAACAGTTTTCACTATTGAGGAGAACATAGCTGCCATTTGAGAGCACCTGGAACGCAGGTCTAATCAAGGGGATTGGAACTCCCTTCAGATAACAGGCCAAGTTCGCTGTCGAAGCGTTACATTCCCTGTGCAAGGACAGCTGTTTACAAACCATCAAATGGCTGAGAGAAGTCTTGCATTCACTACCACTAAGAAAGACCTCCTTCATGCCACAGACATTTGTATGAGAAGGGTAGCTTCCACACCACACCTCATGGATTTAACTATCTCCTAGCCTTTCATATCAGCCTACTGGAATGTGTTTTAAGCAGGATGTAAATTGAAGTGTTGAAATAGGCAGATTAATAACCCCGCGTATTAACCACTCAGTAGATGGTATTTCAGCCTCAGTAAAAGGCAACTTTTCTAACTTTACAATATTTAACATAACAGAAGTCGCTTCTTTCTCAGCCATTAGTTGTTGTTGTCGTGTTAAATTAAATGTGGAAACTATATCCAGGGAACGGGACCTGCCTTCAGTGTTTGTAATGTCCAACCCAACTGCATGATGGACCTTAATTGACTCTGTCCATGGTGCAACGAAGACATATCACTTTGTATTAAGTCTGCTGCCGAAGAAACAATGATGTTTAGGGTGTATATCCGGTTGGACAGGGTATTAATCCCATTATCTACAACAGCTAATGCCTTCTGTTTATACTTCATATAAGAAGCACTTTCTGCGTTGTATTCTGGAGCCTAACAGGAAATCGTGTAAGTCAGTGTTATTAGACAGGAGACTGAGGTGTTCTCTAACAGCATCTAGTGAGGAGCACTTCAACCATTGCTGGCATAGTTTCCCTACACTGTATGTTGTTACTATACCCGCATGTTCGGATGACACATAGCGAGGGTCCGGCCTACTAGTTCTAAAACCCCCCTGTGGATTTTATAAAACGTTTGACATCCATTGGTATCTATTGGCCGTAATAACCACCCACCAGGACGTGCCAGTGAAGCATTAAATGTGCCATTCTGGACTCATTCATCGAGCTGATCTTCAGTTGCACTTATATACTTTTGCCATTTGTAAAATTTTGCAGGGGCAGGAATACTGGGCTCATTCAAATCCTTAATTTTTGCTAACCCTAAACAACTTGTTTACTGTACAGTTTCATTTAAAAATATCATTTGAACAGGTATCAGGCATGCTCTAAATAAAGCTTCCTTCACCCTTATTTGCCAATTTCTTGTTCCCCACACACTTTTTGAGTCAATCGACTTCAGCCAATATTCATAGCCTTCTATAGCCAGCTGGGAAACAAAGGAATCCGAATAAATGAATTTTGTATCTGTCAATAATATATGTACATTTTCCATCGATGGCAATTTAAAATATTATGACTCAGCATTTTTAACATTGTGCCCAGAAAAAGATGCACGTTTTTCCAAATATATTTTAGAACTCCCTTGCGGTGGAGTTGGACAATGTTCCCATTGCGTGGAATTAAAAATAGTCTTTGGGGTACTTGCTCTGTGAATTAAATGGTGCTTATAATAATTATAGCAAAACATATCACCATAATTCTCTTTAGATTGCTAAACATCTTCACTTTCAAATGCAGTAAAATACTGCAATTCAGTCATCATAGAATCAACTGTTTTCACATCCCAGTCACCAGAAACAACTCCGGGTATTATTACATTGTTCATTGAAAGTTTAAACACATATGGTATTTGAATGACCTCCGTGGGGCCGTATATATCAAATTTGACTTTATCCCAAATAATCCCATCAGGAATTGGTATAGCGGAAATGTTCACGAAAGACAAGTCTCTGCGTACCTTGTGAGAAGAAAAATTGGGTTTTAGGACCTCATCCACCAGTTCAACTGTTGATCTTTCAGGAAGAAAATGACCATGTATTAATAGAAAGAATGTTATGACAAAGACAATCCAAAGGACGAAAGCTAATACAGTCAAGGAAAGCCACAGATAGATCCATGGAAAAACAAAGAAATTTGTTTTAAGTCAGTTTATCAGCTTATGTGCTTTTGGCAGTTCAGATGTAGACGAGGCAAATGAGTCCAAGAAAGTGTTGTTGATGTCGGCAAAGTATCCAGAAGCAGTTTGTGCAAAAACTGGAGCCGTATTTGTGAGAGGAGAACTGGTAGGGGTCTCCCGCGGAGGTTCATAGTAAAGGATGACATCTGTCTGTGTTGAAGTTGTGTGAAATCGATCAGTAATTTCTGTATTGTTTGTAGTAACAGATGTTAGTGGAACTAATGCAAGATCATTTTCCATCTTCCCCAAGCTCGGAGAGGTGTCAGTGTTGCTGCTCAAAACCTGTAGAGGGACATCTTGACCAGTAGTGAGAGGGATTCGGGAACTACTGACTGCTCCTCTTGGTCTGCTGTGCAGGATCGGCCACATGGTGGAACTTGACATTGTCGAAAGATACCAAGCGATTTTCTTTAGCACCAGCCAATGGAAGTAGAATGACAGTTCTGGTACCGTGTATTCCCAAGACTGGGACAGGTGCACAATAAGAAGGACCGAACTCCTTTTTCAAAGCGACTTTTTCACATACTAGATCCCAAACTTTTGCAATCCAGCCGGTAGGTGTTATTAGTACATACTTAATTCCTGTGGAGGCAGCACTGGCAGAAGCGTTATCATCACGGAACTGTTGTAATTTCTGCAAGACAGGGACACGTTCATTTATGTCAAAAGGTGTTTGTCACCTCCACGCCAGGACCATCGAGATCTGTAGCACACATTTGAGTTCCAAACAGGCACTTGTATGTAGTACGACCCCCCAGGGACCTTCTAGGCAGATTGTTAAGTGCTCTCTGGACTCCATACAGGTGATTAAGCCAACTACGACCCATACCTAAGACTCTGGCTGTTAAAGACTGCTTTAAATCACCATTTTGTTGCTCCACAGCACTATTTCCATAGGGATGAAAGACAGACGAGTAATGGAGTTGGACCCCTAATGAAGCCATGGCGTCCCTGAATGCCCTTGAGGCGAAAGCAGAGCCCTGGTCCAAGTGGAAAGCCGCAACTGCATATGTACCGATAAAGAGTCACAAATCTTTAATAACAGTCCGAGCGTCAGCCGAGTGTTGTGGCCACACCCATAGAAAGCAGTGACTAAAATATATTTGTATTCACTGTCCGGTGTTAGGGGACCACAATGGTCCAAGTACACACATTGTAATGGTTTGCTGGAAATTAGGAGAGATGTCTGTGGTGGGCGTTTGATGGTGGAACCCTTAATTTGTTAGCAGATATCACAACAAAGAACATACTGTATAGACCTGGGCTCCAATATCGTGCTTGCAATAGTGCTATTGTAGCTGCCACACCAGCATGGGCAGATGCAACCCCCTCATGCGCTGCTTTAATCAACTCTGATCTCATGTCTTTCTTCGGAATCACCCGAAGTTACCGAACGCCTGTTATTTTTACTTCGGCATCAAGGCAGCCTCTCATTCGGTAGGAATATTTAGCAGGAAATGCTTTTGGATAGGGGGTGCCTTCAGCCGTGGCTTTCACAGCAGCCCACATGTCATCGTCCAGTTTCGTTCCAGAACGGGTTACTGCAGCAACAGCAGCCGTAGCTACTGCTGATTTTGTGGCCTCATCAGTCAATGTATTTCCAGCAACATGTATTCCAATGTGCTGGTGTCCAAGTGTATGTACAACATGGACATTTGGTAGCGTTTCCTTTAGATCCACTACTTTCCCCCGCAGAAGTCTGTGTTTAATGGTGTTCCCTTTGGAATCTCTGAACCCACTCTGGTGCCAGTAATGCAGGTATTCATTGAAGGACTGGACACAGTAATACGAATCACAAACAATCAGTGTTAGCTGTGCAGGATCCGTAAGTTCCAGTGCCATCCTCAGAGCCTTTAGCTCTGCTAGTTGTGCTGTGCAATCCTCTAGGGTTTGCATGAATGTATGCTTGGGGCAAAATGTATTATCCTCCATGTAGCCACTTACGACTGCGCAAGCAGCGGAGTATTGGTGTTTTGTGCTTATTGCAGGTTGTGCTGAGCCATCGTTATACATGTCTCTTTGGTATTGATCAATATGCAGTATATTTGCGGGAACTGGGTATTCTAGTTCGTATTGCAAGAATTCTTTAGTTTTTAACTTTGGGTCGAAAATGTAGTCAACATCAGTGGCTGTCAAAGACATTGCCTCTTGAATCCAACGTGGCTGTAATGCTTTAGCATTTGGAAGCGTTTCCTTTAGATCTGCTACTTTCCCCCACAGAAGTCTGTGTTTAATGGTGTTGTCTTTGGAATCTCTGAACACATTCTGGCGCCAGTAATGCAGGTATTCATTGAAGGACTGGACACAGTAATACGAATCACAAACAATCAGTGTTAGCTGTAGAGGATCCGTAAGTTCCAGTGCCATCCTCAGAGCCTTTAGCTCTGCTAGTTGTGCTGTGCAATCCTCTAGGGTTTGAGTGAATGTATGCTGGGGACAAAATGTATTATCCTCCATGTAGCCACTTACGACTGCGCAAGCTGCAGAGTACTGATGTTTTGTGCCTATTGCAGGTTGTGCTGGGCCTTCTGTATATTTGACTCTTTGGTATTGATCAATAGGCAGTATATTTGCTGGAACTGTGTATTCTAGTTCATATTGCAAAAATGTTTAAGTTTGTAACTTTGGGTCAAAAATGTAGTCAACATCAGTGGCTGTTAAAGACGTTGCCCATTGAATCCAACATGGATGTAATGCTTTAGCATTTGGAACACTGGCTTTTGTAACAGCCTCAAGGGCTGGAATTGTTTTTTCTTTATTGGCAGCTATCTGAACAGAAGTGAGAATTTTCTCAGTGGGAGCAAAGCATTGTTCTGCTACTGAAAACAAATGTGATGTGTATGCAGTTGGGACTGTCTCACCTTCATTGAAAGTTACATAGGTGAAACCGATGGCACCAGCAATTACTCTGATGGCCAGATGTTTTTTGTTGTCCCTTGTGTGTAAGTGTTATGCTGCAAGCATGTCTGTTTGCAGAGCTCTGAGTCTGCATGTGTGTTTGACTGTCCAGAATTTACTTGAAAAGTCAGGACGTATTAAGTCATATAAGGGTTTTATGCGTGATGCGTAATCAGGAAAGAAAGTTCTGCCAAAATTTAGGAAACCCAATAAGGATTGGAGTTAGTTTTTTTAATTGCATTTGGAGGTTGTAGCTGCACACATTTTTCTAAGAATTGAGGCGCTAGGCTCTTTCCTTCACTCGATAGCTCTTATCCCAAAAACAGGACGCTAAAGAAGCCTATTTTTTTTATTTATTTTTTAAGTTTAATCTATAGCCAAATTCATAAAATCCTACAACAATGCGGGGAACCTGTCTTAGATGTTGCAGTAATTCATCATCCGTGAGATAGATATCATGTACATAGGACAATGCTTCAGGGTCAATGTCGTGCAATATTGAAGTCACATGAGCTGCAAACAGTCCTGGACTGCTCTTGTACCCCTGGGGTAAACAACAGAATTATTTCTGGGAGCCTAGTGCACTGAAACTTGTTAAGTCTCTACGTTCAGGCGCTATATTTTGGCAGAAGAAACCATTGCAAATGTCCAGTGTTGTTTTGTATTTTTTGTGCACTATGTTGTTCCTGAGCGCTGTGCTATGTGAGTTTTGTATAGCATATATGTGTGTATGACTGTTTAAAAGTCTATAGTCTAAGACTATTCTGTATGAATGGTCCGGTTTAGCTACTGGCAATAAGGGATTATTCATTGGTGAGACACAGGGTTTGATTACACCCTGGTTCTCTAGTTGTGTGAGGATTCCCCTCACTGGTGCTTTTGCATCATGTTTTATTGGACATTGGGGTTGTGGGTGAGGTTGATTTTTAATAGGGATTACATGATGGGGGAGTCTTTATCCCACCCTACGTGGTTGTGATATAACGCGGGTGCCTGCGCCAATGCCCAATCAATGGCGTTGAACTCTCTGAGCTCCTCTGGAACAAGGGTGAGAAAGAAGGTTTGATAACATCTTCCCCATATGGGCAAGTACGGGCAAATTCAGGTGGCCAATCCCTTTCGACCAGTAGAATATCACGTAAGTTTGCGATGCGGTCCCAAAAGAGTGCATTGATTGTGTGCTCAATATCTCCTTCTAACTGTAACGGTACTTTGTACACCCTATCAGGCATGGAGACATGAATGTCCGCAGTTTCTACTTGTAGGAAGTCATCAGTTGCTTTCACCTCCAGATGCTCTAGAAGTTTCCGGCAAACTATTGTGATCTCTGCCGTGCTGTCTAATAGCTCTAGTGCCCACTTCTTGTTCTTTAATTGAGCTCTCTTCTTGAGTGGCATGTCAGACTGCAAATGCTGCCACCATTTATTTTTAAATTGGGGAAGTTTCTCTTCTTTTTTAACAGAAACTTCTGTTGAGCGTTGTGATTCCTGTCTCAGTTTCACGTACTCAGTCTTTGCTCTGACCGCCCACCTCTCTCACTTGAGTATTTCCAGTGAGTCCTGAAAGGAACAAGATTGGCGTGTATCAGTATATTGATAGCGGTCATGTGTTTTAATATTATCTCTATTTCTGAGATTATATCTACTCTGTGGGGTTTCCGTATGCGGATATTCTCCCATTTCTTTCTTAGGTGTTTGTTGTTTTTTACCCCAGCGTTTCTTAGTACCCTCAGGAGCTTGCTTGGTAGAATCTTTATTAGATTTACCCTGCAATTGTGGTTTTGTAGGTCTGGCCCCCAGACTATCACGACCAATGCTAGAGTAGGTCTCCAAGATAATCTTTGGCAGCTCACTTTCTTGATCCTGTGGAGGGACATCCCAGAGCTGCATGCACACTGCTAGTGCGACCGCTTCCCCTTTAAGGTTACCTAGTATAATTGATGATACTGTGGCAAAGTTGCCCATTAGTTGCATCCCCACGTCCAGGGCCAGGGCAGCCCCATATTCGTCTTGAATTTGTTTCAACACTTCTGGTAAATTGGCAAGTGTCGCTGTACCATGTGCGGTAGTATAGAGCGTGGCAAATATGGTGCCCCAAGTATTGCTTTTGTATATTGTGGGACCTATCCCAAATGGCAAGCACATAGTTAACATTCTATGCTTATCCTGAGGTCCCGTATGGGGAAATACTGCTTTCAGTGCGTTTTATTTTTCTTCCCATTTGGCGGGTACCTTACCCATGATCGAATGTACAGTCGCAGGATTATTGCCTGATGTTACTGCATGTGGTTTGCACCGGAGCAGCACGTGCTGGGTTTGTATTTAATGTTTGCATTACAAACTGTATTTATCGTCTATAGATTTCCATCAGCTCAACGTATAAGCGGCAGACTTCAGCTTCCGCCAAGGTTGATGCATCAGGGTGAGGTGTATAAGTGGCCAACAGAGGCCAGGTAGGACCATCATTGCTTAGAGGACCTAACCTAACATGTAAACTTGTGTGAGGTAGGGCGCCATCAAGCCAATTATTATGTTCTTGATAAGATAGTGGTATTTCTAGATATGCATATGCCTTGTATTGTGCAGGTATATCTGCAGGTGTATAGTGATGAAATGTATTTGTTTTCCCATCAGCTGCTGGAAATGTGACCCAAGAATAAAACATTTTTGTTCTACTGTATAGGCTGGATGAGCCTCAACAACAAATGTGACTGGACCCCCCTGGGCCGTTAGGCCATGTGCCAGTAAATGTGCAGTAAGGGGTGGTTGCATATTAACTGCAATTCCTACCTGTGTGGGTTCGCCATAATGAATGGTAAATTTGGTCAGAGATAATCACACCAAATGGGGATTATCCTTTTAATGGTTCAAGCTTCAACAATTTACAGATTTTGTTAGGTACTACCTACTTAGCTGAGGAGGAAATTCCTCAGTACCACGGACGTCTCCGTATATAGCACTAAGGTGTCTTTGTATGTAGTGAGACAGACACGCAGAAGGACCTGAAAATTAGAGCCTGACCAAACGTTTGCGGCGCCATGTTGCATAGGCTCTCATTATTCTAATGAGACTACTGGATATGAGCGGAAAAATCACCAGCGGTGTGGGGGACTGTGTCTCACCCTACTACAGGTGACACCTGTCTGCCCAATCCAGGTTGTGCTCCGACTAACTAGCAGTACCTCATCTCTACCCAAGAATGGGGCCTTTAAGCTTAGGGACATTATCCAGAATGACCACATTTGGGCAAGAGGATGGTGGAAGATTTATAACCGGGTACTAGGGTAGGGGGTGGACAGCCTGCTGTTGTTCATGCTGGCTACCAAGGGATGGAGTACTATTTGCAATTTGAGGATTAAGCTCCTGTGTGTGTGAATTTACAGGAAGAGTGGCCAGCTGGTCAATTAAGCTACCTTCTCTACTACCATTCTGTAAGCCTGTAGAGATTTGTGTAGCTGCTCTAGGAAGGTGATTAGGTCTGAAAACCATCCCCCTAACAGAGGGGAAATTGATGGCCCCTGACTGAGATGCTACTGACTGTGCTTGCAAGGGGTCCTTCACCGACATTGAGACTAAATTACCCAAACTAGATTCTAGTGTTGCTAATCGAGTATGGATTAGTTGCAGCTTAGAGTCCAATAAATTATTGAACCAAATCTACAGCGAAGCCCAAGGGTCAACATTTGGGGGGTCTGAAGGCACAGAACTAATGAATATCTTGAGTCAAGGGCTGTGACTTTGGGGCAGATTAATTTTTGATTTAGCAATCCTCCTTCGCCTTTTTAGTAATGGGCTGGAGTCAAAGGAGCCACACAGAACATCTGGCACACCGGAACAATCAACAGTACTCACATCTACGTTCCCAGCTATGTTATCTGAAACCACCCCTTCCAAATCCACGCAAGGGGTTTGAGTTAGAGGGGCTGGGTTTGGAGTATCATGCAACATTGGTTCTGAAAAAAATACGCAGCATATGGTGGCAGGGCTCAAGGGCTTGCTAGGGAGCCTATATTCAATATCCTCTGCCACTAAAGAAAGGTGGCGGTCTGACAACTTAATTTCATTTAAAACCAAATCCATGGCGCGTACCAGAAAGTTATCAATGGAGGACCGGGAATGAGGTTGTGAAGTGGACATGGAACTTGTGGTCACCTTTTTTTTCCCTCATTATGCCAGAGGTCACTAGGGAAAAGGCTTCTAAGATCTAAAAAAGCCTACAACAGTAATAACCCAAATATATGCATCAGAAAGTTAAAGTGTAAAGAGTATGGGCCCAGCCCAGCCTCTGCCAGTCTCTGATGGGCTAAGACGGGCCAGTCTTGGCCCAGTCTTCGCTGGGGGCGCAGCCCACGCTGCGAAGTGCCCCCATGCGCTTTATAGCACTCGTTGGTCTGGTCAATTGGGGGCAGGTGGTGTGGAAAATGGCTGCCTCCTGGGGCCTCAAAGCAGTCTGGGATATGTAGTCCACTCAAAGTTTCTAGCACGTCCCGCGCTGCGAAGTGCCCCCAGGTGCTTTATAGCACCTCGTTGGTCTGGTCAAGCGGGTGCAGGTGGTGTGGAAAATGGCTGCCTCCTGGGGCCTCGAAGCAGTCTGGGATATGTAGTCCCTTCAAAGTTGCTAGCGCATCCTATGCACACTTTGTATGGTATACTAGGGACTTATCAGTGCCAATTAGTGTTATGTCAATTTCACCATGTTGAAAGGAGGAGCACATGCCCTTTAAACACTGATTAGCAGTGCAACTTCAATTCCTTTCTTTTTTATGCAAGTACTAGTGCATTAACTCTTCTAAGTACATGTCCGAGGTATCCCCCAAAGGATGAACTTGGAAGAGTGGACTTCTCTCTTGCATAGTTAGGAAAGTGCTGTTGATGAGATGTCAGCCAGATGGCAGCACCTTTCGACAGGCTTGTAGTGATTAACTATTTGAGGCACTTCCTACATTTTATACCATACTACTTCCATCATTTTTTCCACATTTATGTTTTTTTACCCTTTGGCTATCACTGCTATAAGCAACACTTGTTTTGATTTTGGGATGTAAATTAATCCTATTTTTCTAAGAATCACCATAAAAAGAAACCGACCCTTTAGTTTCAAAGCAAGTAAAGGACTTGTTGGGTACAGTGTGTGTATGAATGGTTTCTCTGTGGTGACAGGAGAGTGGTGATTTTTTGTTGTACATTGTTTGATTGACTATGCCATGTAAGAAAATAATCAGTCATTTTATGTAAAGCAGACCAGATGGCTTTGTCAAAGGCTCAAAGTACCGAAATATAAAAGTGTTTGGTCCTCTTGACATTATGAAGGGATCAGCACATTATCATATACACAGTAGGCCTATTGGCTTTCTCAAAAAGTCACCAATAACTATAATCAAATGCATATTTCATAAATTCACACATTGCATTGATTAATAATAGGGAGGGGCTAAAATTATTTATACTAAATCAGCTTTACAAAAAAATGTAGAGAGGGGAGCCAGATGGATACCGGATAGACGTCTGCTGGCCCCTCCCCTTGGATGCCGTGCGGAAGGATGGACTTCGGAGCACCACGAACAGGGAGATGGCATTCGCGCTATGCTGAGATGTGCCCCACGTTTCCCAGAGTCTTGCCCCCCCGCTGCTGCCGATGTTAGATGAACTTCGGCTGAGTTTGTGACCCTGGGACTGTCAGAGCGCACGGAGAAGCTCAAGCGATCAGGGGCACATCTGCCAATCTCTCACAGCGGCAGGTCGAACCAGGAAGGTAAAGACATTTGAATGCAGATTGCTGTTAAAGCGACGTCCGAGGGGGTAAGGCTAAGCCCAGTATGCATTCCAAGTGGTGGGCTGAAAGGTGCTGTTAAATTATTAAAAAGAGAAGCCAGACTTTTTCAAGAGACGATTTGCAAGATCGGTAAATTAATTGTGACCCCGACCTTGGTTTATGTCGGCAGAAATGGCACTAAAGATTGTAAGAAATTTGGCAGACAAGCCAGAGGTTGCACGCCAAGGGCGCGTAGGAAAATAAGGCAGTGATGGTCATCTGACCGGGAAGCGGCTCACGTGAGGATCAAGTAAGATAAGCTGCAAGACCAGCAGTGGAGCTGGGGCTGGAGTTGTTAAAGACAGGAGGGACCAGCTTAGAGGAGCCCAGTCAGACACTAAAACATGAGATAGAAGTCAGAGTAAAATACAGCCAATTATAACTGATTTCTTGACTCATGGGAATCAGGGAAGTGCTGCTGTGGGCCCTATCCCCCTCTCTAAGGATGTCCCAAGCATGGTGGCGGAGGCTCTCAGGGGGGTATACCATGATGAGAAAGGCTCAGAAAATGGCAAGGGGCTGACAGAGCAGCCCGGACTTGGACAAATCACAGGGCTACATGGAGGGGCGAGGAGATGGAATAAAGAACCCGGAGCATCAGGTGATCTCCGCCACTCTCCATATCATACGAGAACACGAAGAACGGGCAAAAGACACCCGTAATTTGATTAATGAATGCCCTGAGACTCAACAGGAAAAGGTTATAGAGTGGGAGAAGGAAAAGAGCACAGTGGGAGAGAATGTGGCCAAAGATTGGACATTTGAGACCAGAAAGGCGGAGAATGATGGGAAGAGCACTGATTGGTTTAAAGATGGAGGAGATACATTTTATTCACTAATGGAGGAGTCAGAAGCAGGGAGCAGTGGATGTAATTTGAGTGAGGAGGATCAAAATGCTTCATCGACGTCTAAAAGCTTATCCTCAGCGGTCGGGCCTACGGTGAGACCACAGCGGCGGCAGCGCAAGCTTATAAACTCCAGAATAGGTTCAGGAGATTCTCCGGGGGAGTGTGCTGAGACGCTTAACTGGGACTATTCAGGAATTAAACTATCGCAACCCAGGAAAGACTGCAAAGTCCCTAAAGATATGTCGCTTATCCTCTACTCAGTCGAAGACGAGAACATTACGGATGGGCAGACAAACAACATGGCTAGTGCGGATACAAAACTGCTACACTTGATATATGGCACTGTAAGAGCTGCAAATGGAGACACAGGCGGAGAGTCGAAGAGCCCGAATGGCCACCAAACAGCTACAGGTTGCAGTTCGCAAGATAGCTAAATCTGAAAGAACATGTGGAGACTCAAGACGGTCAACTGACAGATGTTATGTGGAAACTGGAAGATTTTGAGAATCGGCAGAGAAGAAATAATCTAAGATTCTTAGGGAAGGGGCAGAGGGAAATTATATTAGGGCATTCATGATTAAGTTCTTACGCAGTGTCTTTCCAGAGCTTGGGAATTGGGAATGGGAGACGGAAATTCAAAGGGTTCACAGATTCCCTCTAGGTAAACGAGGGGGGGGGGGGAAATCACAACTTGGGGTCTAAACATGCCAGGGCCATCCTGTTTTTTTGGTAATTTTTTGCTAAGACAAGCTATCTTTGAGAAAGCTTGCCCTGATTCCCTGATATAACATTTTTGTTGTGCGTCACGCCACAGTTGAGCGCTGGTGGCTGCTGCAGCAGATTATTAAACCTTTTCAGGGGATGGGGAGGGGAGGCTTTTCTGCTGGCTCCTGCTAGGTTGAGAATGGTGATTAATAGGAAAGTTAGAATGTTCACATCTGAAGTTCAAGCAAACTAATATCTGATGGAATTGAAGGAAAACGCTCAGTGAACTGAAGGGTCCTCCCCCTCTGTCTCTTTTATACACTGTCATTTCTGGCTCTTGTCTGGGGGGGTAAAGCTGGATGACTATACGATGCACGGCTGCGTGGGTAGGGGCCTTTGACCGGTATAAAGGGTTTCTATCATGCAGGCCAGCGGTGGTCTGACTGCTCATTTGGTAGGGCGTGGTGGGGGAGGTCGGGTAAATAGAGTTTGGGAGGAGTGGGGGGTGGAGAGAGGGAGCTGGGTTGGGGAATGGGGGTGGAAGTGGTGAGGGCAGTGTGGGGGGGTTGGGAGGGGATATAAAGAAAAAAGGAAAAGAAAGAAGACAGTTTGCTCGATGTTGAGGGAGCTGAAGGAGAGAAAAGAGATGTTCAAGATGTAAAAAAAGACAGAGGGATTGTGGTTGAAACGTAATATAAGATACAAGGATGGAATCAACGGAAATAAAAATAAAAAATATGGGTATATTTGCTGGAAATATATTTATAGGGTAAATGACTAGACTGCGAATAGCATCAATCAATGTCTGTGGTTTGAATGATCCCCGTAAAAGGCAAAAAGTGGCTGCAGACCTGAAGACTCTCAGGGCAGATCTATATTGTCTACAGGAGACGCATGTTGAATACGGGAATAGAGGATTGTTGAACTCATTAGGTATGAAGGTGGTAGGTTGCACTGAGCAGAATTTCAGGACAAGGGGGTGGCGATTTTGGATCGGAGTACTACATTGAAGTTTACAAGGAGGGCGGCAGACAGAAATGGTAGATGGGTGGCTTTAGAGTGCCACTATAGTAAGGGATGTTTTACCCTTTGTTCTATATATGGGGCAGTTATAGATGACCCAGCCCTGATCAATTTTCTGTCAGTGAAACTAGCAGAATGGCCCTCTCCTTATATTCTTTGTGGGGATTTGAATTTTAATGGGTCTTGGAATGGATTAAGGGATCTGCTCAATACTACCCTCAAGAGGTATTGTTGTTGCAAACCCTGGGTGTTTAAGGTTTTATGTGGTTTATAGAAAGAGCTTGGGTTGGTGGACGCTTGGGTGGAGCTTCGGACACCGGATCCCGGGTACACATGTTATTCTGCTCCCCATGCGAAGCTGGCTCGACTGGACTATTTCTTAATATATCCAGAATTAATGGCAGGAGCGGGCATGGAATTATATCCACGGTACATGGCAGACCATAATCCATTAGTATTGGAAGTTGAATTGGATGGTTTTGAACATAGAAGGAGGAAGTGGACTTTTGAAAGAGGGCTGCTTAATGATCCTGAATATTATAGTCATATGAAAAAATGGATAATGGAATTTTTAGAATTAAATCTGGGAACTGCCCCAGTGGAGATGGTTTGGGACACCTTGAAGGCTGGGATACGGGGGGAAGCTTTGAGCTTTAGCCTTAGGAGACGGAGATATGCTCACATTTTGATGAATGAGGCATATATAAAGCTTAGCGCAGCAGAAAACCAGCTGACTTTGGTTATCGAGAGGGGGGAGGACACGAACACTGCTTTGGAACAGATGACTGTCGCAAAGGTAGCAATCAATGAAATCTCAACGGAAAAATAAATCACTGAAAAATATCGCTCCAAGCATTCCGAAAGCTATGAATATAGTGAGAGGTCCGGTCGCCTGCTAGCTGTACGTGCACGCCATAAGGCAGCAGCTGGGGTTATTAGGTAAATCAAGGACCAGCAATGACAAATCGTGGTGGACACGGATGGGATCAGGAAGGTGTTTCGGAACTACTATGCTGAACTCTATAAGTCGTCTCCCTCCTTTACAGAAGAAGCAATGCTCGGGTTTTTAAGTACCATTAAGTTTAGCAAACTACCGGAAAAGGAACAAGGGGTTTTAGAGGAGTGTATTATCTGTGCGGAGATAGAGGAGGCAATGGGGGGACTCTCCGTGGGTAAAGCTACTGGGCCTGATGCAATCCCCTTAGGGTTTTATTAATGCTTTAAAGCGCAATTGTTACCGTTGATGCTGGAATTATTTACCCGGGTGCAGAATGGTGGTAAACCCCACCATCTTGGGCTTTAGCTGATATAGCAGTATTCTTGAAGAAGGGGAAGATGCCACAGAATCCACGCTCATATCGACCAATCACCCTAATAAATAGCGATGGTAAAGTGTATTCAAAAAATTTCGTAGCACGGCTCTCCAGGGTTATTGGGAAGTTGGTAGTACCATATCACCATGGGTTTATACCCAGAAAAGACACCACGGATTACATCAAGCTTAACAACCTATGACGGTCATATTGCTGGATGCTGAGAAAGCTTTTGACAGAGTGAATTTGGATTATTTGTGGTGAATAATAGAGGTCTACGGTCTTGGGGGAAAATTCCTTTTGGCAATTAAAGCCCTCTATAAATCTCCTGGCGCTCGGATACAGTTAATGGGGAGGGCAATTGGATTACATCCAAATAGGGCATGGTACCAGGTAGGGATTTCCATGTTCTCCATTGCGGTTTGCCATATATATAGATCCCGTGCTCAGACAGCTAGAAGGAAATTTTGCTATCTCGCCAGTTCAGAGATGGGGATGGGACATGAAAGTATTGGCATACGCTGACGATATAGCAATCATAACCCCCACCCCATATGTATTGAAAGAAATAGAGGAAATAGAGGAAGAGACATGAAAGTTTGGGAAGTTTGCTGGGTATTCACTAAATAAGGAAAAAAAAACAGTTATTGGCTAATCGACTTGTGATTACACAGGATATTCGTAGGGTGGACCATGCTGTATATCTAGGCATTGATATTGCCTCGAGGGTAGAAGAGATAGTTAGTATAAACTTGGACCCAATATTAGGTAAATCTAAGCAGGATTTTAATAGGTGGAATCATCTGCATATGTCTATAATGGGTAGATGAAATATGGTGAAAATGATTTTTTTCCCCCAAGCTGTTGTTTCTCTTTCGGGCAATCCCACTGGTCTTCGAAAAAACATGGCTGGGGGAGCTAGATCGGCTAATTATGAGGTTTGTATGGGCATATGGCAAGTGTAGAAGGGTGAGCAAATTTATGTCTTTATCTAGATAAAAGGTGGGGTGGGCTCTCCCGAACCTGAAACTGTATCAGATGGCAGCGGCTTTCCAATATATGTGCCCATTGCTGAGGGGGAAATATGGTGAGGCACATTATTACCCAGATATCTATGAGTTGCTGATTGGGCCACTAGCTAATGGGGGCTTGTTAGTTTTCGCGGAACCTGGGTATTACAAGAAAGTACGATTTAAGGTTATAGAAGTTGCCTATAAATGTTGGCGACCGTGGCAGAAAATGGTAGGACTTGGACTGTTTAATCACTATACATTAATAGATAATAACCCCTCCCCACCCGAGATATTTAAAGATTGTTATTTCACCAATTGGGCCCTCCTGGGGACGCAAAGGTTAGGCGATTTTTACGATGGGTCTGGGGTCAAGGCATTTGAGGACCTTCGAGAGCAGTTTGGATTGGAGCAGAAAGATTTTTTTTAAGTATTTGCAGATAAGAGATTTGTTGAGAAAAAAAACTGGGTGGGGGTACAGGGGTTTGCAAAGAATCCTTTATTGGAGAACATAATTGAAAGGACTAGTATTTCAATAAGATCTATATATTCAATACTCATGTCTGAGCAATCTAATGATCTTGAGAAATACAGTAAGAAGTGGGCTAGTAAATTTAATAAGGGAGATATTACGTTTTATTAATCTCTGGAGCTTGGGCACACCATGCTGTCGTCCTCAGCATTACAGGCACAGCATTATAAAACATTGTACGATCTATACTATACCCCAGCTCAAATAGCCAAATGGGGAATGTTGGAGGGAATGCATTGCCCGAGATGTGGTGTATTTGGTGCAGATATTATACATATGTTTGCTACGTGTGGGAAACTGACATCTTTGAAAGAAGGGGTCCAGCAGGTGCTAAGGGGGGGGTAACAGGATAGGAGGAAGACCTTACCTCTGATATGGTGGTTCTAAGGATCCCAGAGAGTAGGGTGGGAATGCACTGGGTGTTTATATTTATGGCAATGGCGGTATATCGACTATGTATATCATCGGCATGGCTGGACCCATGGCCCCCTACGCGTCAGCAGTGGCTGGGTAAATTATTATCTATCATTTGGAGGTTGCCCTGTATAAGCGGAAGGGAAGGGGTGCCAAGAAGAAGGGGCAGGCGATCTGGGGGTGGTTTGGGGAGTGGGTACGGACACGCTAATAGGTTATCGTGGGGGAAAAGTTCGCTATGGTAGGCAGATTTGAATTATTATGAACATTGAATATGATTTTTTTTTTTTTTTCTGGATGAATTGCTTTGCTCTGTATTGTTGTTGCAATTAATTTTCTTTCTTTTTCTGAATAAAAAATCTTCACAAAAAAATATGTAAACATATCTTTAACTATTTAGTTAACATTTACCATGACACAAAATGGAGCCATATAACCAACCACAAGGGCACCTCACACTCCAGCTGAAGAGCATATAGCTCCAACTTAGAGTGCTTCACAGATTATAAAATCATCACCCACGAGACTTACAATGTCTTTGTAATGTTGCTGGGGGCTGCTGGGATCCAGCCCCTCACAACATTAGAACAATGGTTGGTGGTGTCCTTGACCCTTTGAGGAAGGGGCACCACCAAGAAGGAATAATATACTTTATAAACACCAGCGCAGGGCACCTTGCAGGAGCAGAGAATAATAAAGAGCAGCTGCTGGTGCTCATCTATTACTAATTTTGTGTTTTGTTTTTTTGGGTGTCCCGTTGATCACTCTAGACCCCATATACCCTGCTGGCTTCCCAGCTAACATCCATTGAGTTGCTGGCAGGAGATGGTCATTGACTCGTTCTGTGGGTGGCCCATTGTCCACATGGGGTACCCACACATTTTTTTTTATTAGTTAGGGGCCTCTGCCAGCTCCCCAGTCCGAACCCATAGTTGCTGCTAGGAGGAGTGCGTGTCCCAGGTCATGCACAGCTCAAGTTGCTGGGGGCCAGAGGGGAGTCCCAATGTCCACATGGCCCCTGCCAGAATTGATGCTAATGGGAGCTGGTTCTTTTACTTTGCTACTTGGGAGCAGCATTTTTCTTTTCTCTAGTTCGGGTGTGAGCGAACTTGTGGTCCCTGGCCTGGAGAGTGTACATGTCCCCACATGCATGGTCCCCGGGGCCTGATTTTCCGTGTTGCTATATTGTCCTAATGCCTTCTGTCTTAATCAGACAGTGTGTGGCGCTGAGCCCAGTTATGAATCAGCGGAATGCTTATGGTATTTCAAAAATGAAAGCAATCTATGCAAGTGGCAGCTTACTGGGGCCGACACAGGGGCACACTATAGTATGAAAATAACACCAGGAATCGCCCCTTCACGGTATAGCTCTGCCACTTTCTAGAGAAAGGAAAGACTGAGATACTCTTCCCTACAAGCAGCAAAGATTGCACCTGTGATAGGAATATAAATGTCTCTTTGTTTTAGACGGTCAAAGTTTTGATACGGCTTTTCCCAAAACATTAAAAGCAGAGTCAATGATGAGAACAAAAACGCCATTATGCCCAGGAATAATGAATACTGTAAAAGCTCTAAAGTGTAATGCAGTATTGTCAGATTCTTCTGTTTCGTTTCTTCTCTATCGTGCCCTTTACAAATTGTTTAATACAGATGTTACCATTAAGAATTAATGTGTTGAAACTGAAAACGAAAATGGGAGAGAGTCATACAGTATCAGAATTTAAAATGAACATGTAGTGCAAATTAGATGTGCGCTTTTACATTTACTTTATAAGGGCAGCTAGCTTATCATCCCGAGCAATAAAATGAATAATGCCATCCATTACATACCCTCATAAATATATCCTTGGAGTGGCAAGCACTTAATTTGCTACAATAAAATAGGCATAGTTTTCTTAAGTTATTATGCATAACGTATACTTGGATTTTACAAAGAATTTACAACGTGGACTTTCTCTCAATAATTCTCAGACTCGCTTTGCGCTGCAATTACCTGAACTACCAAGGGAGCAGTTTTTTCAATGCATTCTGTATTTATGAAACCGAAACTACTTCTCAAGTAATGTATAGCTTTCAATAGTATCAGGTTTAATACATTACTAATATTTAATTATACACAGTTCGTTACCCTACGCCTATTCTGCCTATTGCTTATCAGAATGCATACAGTTCAATTGTAGCTCAATGCGTACATCCTTTAGCAAACATTTATAGCAAATATTTTTGTAGCGTGACAACTCTGTGCACTTTAATCACGAATTGTAACTGCTTTCTTTTGATAATCCTGTAAATAAATGGTATACATTTTGGTAAATGGCAATCATTTCAAAATTGTTATCCATAAGAAATTCCAGTTCATATGTTTGACTTGTCACCTGCACAATTTTTAATGGTTACTTATTCACAAGACGTTATTAAGGCTCGAGAATTACCGAATACAACGCAAGGAAGAAGCACAATATTCCATGGCATGACTATTACATAATCGTCCAAGCAGTTATCTCTTGCCTGTTTCTGCCATGACATTCATTTCTATTTTTGTGAGGGGCAAGCCCAGGGCTAATATTTAAGTTATTTCAATGTTGCAATATGTTCAAGGAGCTGGTTTTAACAAATATGGTGAATGATATCACTTAATTGATTAGTACTACATAGATCTTTGGCAAAGAGGTGCATATTTTTCAAAATATTTTATCTTACATAAACGTCACTATGCTGCTGCACTGAAGGAATGACCTGAACTAATATTCCAATATTAAAATATAGTGGTAGCTAATCAGTCCATGCCCTAGGCAACTGACTTAACGGTAATGAACCTGTTGATTTCTGAAAAACAAAAACAAAACGGTATCGATGTGCTGAGACTTTTATCCCAGTGCATGGAATAGGTTTTTGGCATTCGTTCCTCTTTCGAGTGCCAATCAATTTTTCCAGGCGATCCCAGAGAGGAAAAACATACATTGAAAGGAAAAGGTACATTCATGGGTAAATGACACACATACAGAATTAAAAACATAGGGGCCGATTACGACTTTGCTGGTAAGGAAACGATGTCACTTTTCGGCAGTCCGACCGCCCGGTTAGGATGTGGGTGGGAACACCGCCTCTAGACCTTCACCACTGCTAATATCAGAGCTCCTGCTGCGGGATAGACAGAAGTAGCCAGTGAAGGTACCACCAGCATTTTTCTCGCCAGGATAATCAAGACATGACTTTCTGCCAACCTTCTCATAGTGGGGACACCACCATGAGAGAGTCGGCAGAAAGGCAGGTAATGTGCCAAATAATTGGCTCTAGGGCAAATGTGCCCATGTGTAACATAGCTGGTGACCATGTAGTGGCCTCCAGTGTTTTAAGATTGGTGCATGCACTGTTTTACTTGCACAACATGATGCAATGTAACAGTGTGCCCCACTGGCTAGAGGCACTGCAGTAGGGCCTGCATTGGCTTCCGACTCTTTTCTAGACATGAAGCGTGCCACTGCCAAGACTGTGCCACCCACACACCGCCAGCACTGCAGGAAGCTCGTAAAGCGGAGGTTAAGATGCTGCCTGCTTGCCGTCATTTTCTCGACTGCCGCAGGCTGGTGGAATGATCGCCAAAGTCATAATCAGACCCAGAGTGTGATTTAAATATCTTGTCAAAAATACTGTGAATGCCAAAATACTGTGAAACAAAATACCTGAGGTAAGAATACTGCTTTCTTACTTAATATATAGTATTTTTAAGAATATTGTTACATTTAATATTGTTCTTTTTAACATAGATGTAATAAATATTCTTTATTAATTAAATAAATATATGTTAGTACATTAAATGTGGTGCTGGTAGTGTTCGTATAATTATACATTTTTATTGTTAATTCAGTATTTAGTTGGTTATTATAAATGTCAATTAACTGCTATTTTATTGAAGTTTAATTTATTAAAATTCATGTTTTTCTAATTTGACATTTTAGGTTAAAATGTATATTTTCACAGGGGGTTGAGCTTGTAGGAATGTGATTACATTTTAATTAGTTTTAATTCATGTGTTAAATATTTATTGTAAATTAAACATGTATTCATGTTTTTTAAATTGCATAATGTTTTAATTGTTATTGTATTAAAGTTTAATGTGAAAATGATAATTTCAATTTTTATACTTTTGTTAGTAATTTGTATTATAGTAGTGGGTTGTTGCCTTTGTAGTAGGAAAAGGTCAGGAAGGTAATTAAAATATTTTTTAAAGGTAATTGTTAATCTTAATTAATATTTTATTAATGTTTCTATTTTTAATCTTTTGTTTATTATTTTAATGTTTTATATTTGATTTTGTTATTCATTTGTTGCTACATCTTTTTAGTAATATTTGTAAAATGTATTTTTCATACTATTTGTTTTATTCAAGTCATATTTTAATTAGAATGTTTTTCTTCTGAAAGGGAAGTGAATTTAATTTCACATAGTTTAATTTGTTTTTAAAAGTATTTTGTATTTGTAGTTTATATTGTATAAATTTTTATATAAAATATGATGTACAAATTTGTTACTAGGTATTCTAATGTTTTCTAGAAAATAAGTCTGAGTTACAATGGTATGTGTAATCCGTGTGAAGTTCAGCACTTTCCCTACTGCTGCACTCATGGGAGTTGCTTAAACTGGAGTGAGAATAGAAAAACTAACCCCTCCAAGTTCACCACCTTCCCTACAGTTGCAGAAATTGTAGTGGGAACAGTGAATAAAACCCCTCTCAGTGCTAATCATTTCCTTTATATTAGGGAGAGTAGAATTATATTATTTTAATTATCGCTGTTTAGTTTATTTATTATAATATTTAGTTTTTTTTAATGTTTGTATTTTTAGGTAAAAAGTTGTAATTGTTATTTTATTAATTCTATTAGTTCAACTAATAATGTTTACGTATATATATTTTTTGATTATTTTTGTTTCTCCTACTTTTTCCATAAATTGTTCAAATTCTTAAAATATTATTATGGGCCTCATTAGGAGTTTGGCGGTCTTACCGCGGGTCCGCCAAACTAGCAGGGAGGACCACTCCCATGGCGGTGACCCCCGAGCATATTACAATGTTCCTGCTGGGTTGACCGGTGGAAACATTCGAATACATGGTTCCTGTCTGGCTTTCTGAAGAGAACAGTGCCACCATATTGGTCTCGGGAGCCAAGGCCAATATTGTAGCACTCCAGGACCCCCGGAATGCACACTATCTGCAAAGCAAACTGCACATTCCAACGGTGCTGGGCAGGTGCTGGCCCCTGACACTGGCCTTCCACCAGCCTTTCCATGGTGGGGTCCCACCTCGGGATCAATGTTCCTGGTGGGGATGGCGGTCTTTAGGTGTGTTCCCCTGCCAGGTTTATAATGTGGCCTGGAGTGTGGCGGTCCGACTGTCACTGTGAGTGTGGTGGTCCTTTGACCGCCACACTCATAATGAGGGCCTATGTTTTTAAAAAGTATGTGTATGATATTTTCATATTTAGTGTCATTTATTAAATAAAAGTATTTCATATGTTTATTTTAAAATTAACATTGGGTTAAATATTTTTGTGGATTGTATGCTAAATTTCAAGTTATTTCATGAAATGTGTTTAAAATTAAATGCAATTAAAACAGTTTAGTTATTGTTGTTATATTTTGTATGTGTATATGTACATACAAAATATATTTAAACATACAAAATTCTAAAGTTGCAGTTATAATTTAGTTATAATTTACGCCCCTGGTAAACTTACTATAACTCGCAGACTTCTGTATACAGTGTTTTGAATTCACTAGGCAGACAGCATTAACTATAACTCGCTTCTTTACTATGCACAGCTAACTAATAACCTTTCATATTGCATCATTTATACCACGTTAAATCATAGTGTTCATAGGAACACTCATGACATCTAAAATGACATTATTTCCGAGAACACTGTGCAAGACTATTACTAGTTTCATATTGTAACGAAGAAGGGGCATTGACCACCTGATTGAGGTGCTATACAATTAGAGTAAAGTAAATTAGATTGAGTGGAGTAATCAATACGCAGTGTTTTAAATGATTAATGCATAATGTACATGGAATGTGATTCAAGGGAAAATAATTGATTTATATAAATACTTCTTCTAATGATCAAAACAACTTTCTATTAATTGAAATATAAGCTCTTGGCAGTAAGATAAATGAGTGATATAAATTATATGTATTGAAATACCATTGGAGATAAAAACCTGTGCTAGCTTTTGCGGATAAATACATTGTAAGCATCAATAATACCTTGAAAAAAAGTAGCATGAATGAGAAACAACATTTTAGCAGATGGTGGCGAGTTCGATATGGTGGTGAAAGGGTCCAATGAATTTCATTTAGGTCTCTTATACTGTTGCTGTCACTTGAGCACTTTACATGGTGGTGGTTACTCTTGGTGATTGAATCTGATTCAGGCTTTGGCTGAAATGTGCTATTACCTGTGCTGCAAATAAACACTGGTTCACTGGTTTGTGCACCTGCAACTGGGAGTATGTTCACTTCTTCTGAGGAAAGTGGAAGATATATATATATATATCCTGCTTTGGATGCATGGAACACCCACATTATCTTATGGCTGAGGTTTATAGATGACATATTTGTCATGTGGAAAGGTGACAGAGAGTGCCTAACAGTTTGTTATAGAAATAAAATGCAGTTACCTGAATCTGAGTTTTAGCAGTAACATAAATTAAAGGGAGGTGATGTGAAGGTTAGGGTAGAGAAACAAAAACTAGAGACTTCACTATATATGAAGACGAGTGTGAGAAATAGCATTTTACATGCGACTAGTTTCCACCTAACACCACTGAAGAAAGTATCCCATATAGAGAGCTCCTCAGGGCAACGAGGATTTGCAGTACAAAAGAAGATGTTAACCAAGTGAAAAACGATATACTACAGAGACTGAGGTAAGGGAGTTATGATAGCTCTACCCTAGTGACAACAAGTAGGAAAGTAGAGATCAGAGAGAGAGAGGGATTATAAACAAAAGAGCAAAGCAGTAAAGACACAACATAGATTCATCACTACTTATACTGCACACCAAGAGTTAAGAAGTGCTCTTAGCAGGCATTGGCATGTCCTGAAATGTGACACATAATAGGGGAGGAGCTGTCAAAAGGCCCCTTTTAGCTTTTAGGAGAGCTAAATACCTAAGGGTCCAACTAGTGAGAAGTGACATCAGGACAGAGGGAAGTACTTAGTTGAAACCCAATCAATCAGATACTTGTATAGCGCAGCTTATCACCTGTGGGGACTCAAGTCACTGTCGTGGGCAAGATGATCATTTAAAGAGCCAGGTCTTGAGGTCCTTCCTAAACTGTTTCAGTGAGGGGCCTGTCTGAGGTTGAGTGGGAGGGTCCTCCAGGTCTGAGCTACGAGGTAAGAGAAGGCTGTGCTCTTCCTGATTCTGGGGATGGCAATGAGGGCGAGTTGAGGGGATTGGAGTTGTCTGGCAGGGTGTAGACAGTCAGGTAGTGGTTGAAGTAGGCCGGTCCAATGTTGTGAGTGTCTTGTAGGTGAGACTCAGTAGCTTGAAGGTGATGCATCTGTTGATAGGGAGCCAGTGGAGGTCTCTGAGGTGGGCAGAGATGTGGCTGTGATGGGAAATGTCCAGGATGAGCCTGGCTGCTGCGCTCTGGATTCTATGTAGTCTTGCTTGTAGCTTCTTTGTGATGCCAACGTAGAGTGCGTTGCCGCAGTACTGCTGACCAGTGCATGGGTGAACGTCCTTGTCTTGGTGGGGATCCACTTAAATCTTCTGGAGGAGACGGAGTGTGGGGAAACATGACGATAAGACAGTGTTAATCTGATGGATCATGGATAGCGTGGAGTCCAGGATGATGCCCAGGTTATGTGGGTGGGGGTGTTACCTATGGTGGTAGGCCACCAGGAGTTGTCCCAGGCAGAGTAGTAAAGAGCCTAAAGGGCTTAATTATGGACATTTATAGACTTGATATACTCGGTTATGGATTTAGAACTTGATAAACTTAATAGTTTCTTATTTTGCCAAGTTACTGAGAGATTGTACAACGGGAAAGCTATTCTGTTGTTTCTAATAAGGTGTTTTATATGTCTTTACAGAGCTGTAATAAGTAGGCTAGGAAAACGAGACGAGCAAAGGAGCTAATAATGTCTATTGGCGGCCAGCTAGAATTTGCAGGGCCAGTGCATGAACTTGTCACTATTTGGGCGGGTAACAATAGTGATGGTGACCAAGTCCACTAAGGCTTAATGACAATATTGACATGTCTGGCAAAGTAACATTGAGCATAATTGTAACATCAAGAGGAACAATATTGGAAGAATCGTAGCACGAAGGTTGTGCTAGTGAAATGTATAGTTATCTCACTTGGAAGCAATGCAGATGAGAATTGTTTCACATTGTTATGTGGTATTGGCACCAACTGACATCTGCATCCTACTTTTAAAATACTGTTTCAGACAGCATCAGTATTTAAAGGTTATGAAATAACAACTCAAGCAAAGACATGTATAAGAATTGTTTTTCTTTGTTATAAAAAAGTTTAGAAGCCGTTTTTACTGTTTCTCACTATTGTAGCACATTGCAAAATGTATAACGTAGGCAACAGGTGATGATATTTATGTTGAAACAAAATATAGACTTCCAGGTTAACAAAGGCAGACAACTGCTAAAATGCATCCTGTTTCTCTGTAATGATGCTGACGAATTAAAATATTTGGTAGCATGCTGATGGACTGCCTGTCTTCCTTCAGGAGTGGCGAGAACGTATTTATTACTGTCAGTCACCAGTAGGCAGTTAAAGTTAGGACCTAGTTTCCATAGGAAAAGCGTTTTCTGTTTTAACAATACCTTTGGCACTGATTAATGAATCTTCACAAAATTTTCAAAACTAGTTTGCCATTCACTTCAGCTGCTGCCTTGAACGTTGCGGGGTTATTTGTCAAGCAAGGGCTAAGAAAAAGTGGGGTCCCAAAATGCATTTTCCCCATCAAACATCCCAAAGGATTTTTAGACATGCTTACATCCCAAACTACTGGACGTAATTACACTAAATTTGGCAGGAAGGTAGCTTTTGGCCCAGAAAGCTGCCTTTTTGTTATTTGGTGTGAATCCATTCAGTAGTTTCTGAGATATCTGAAGAAAAACAAATTTGTATATCTAATGGCAAGAACACTTCACAAATACTTCCGATCTCGTGCAGAGATCTAATTGGCTGCCACCACTTCAACCAGGAAGTGTTGTCAGCAATTTTGCGACTCAGACTCAGCTGAATTCCAAAAGAAAAGGAGGCGTGGTAGGAATACCATGACCCCCTAATTTTGGTGCTGTGGTCCCTTGGGATCCCCGGCAGGGCAAAAAAAAATGTTTTAAAGTTTTTGCCACAAAACTGCAAAGGACTTGGGAATTTGTGTCAAAAATTAGAAACAAAATACCAAGCACAGTCTCCTGTGCTTGTTAAATTTTCCCCCAAGGTGGGCAAGGTCCTGGGGGCAGATTCATATATTAAAATAAGGAGGGGGTGCATGAGGACCCCTTAAGGATCTTGTGAGTCGCCGGGACCACCAGATCCCCTGGGCTTTATGTTACTATCAAAGGAGGGACACACGGACCCCCTCCACTGGGCTATTTGAAGCCTTGGGGACCACTGCTTCCCTGGGATTTATTCATAAGAAAGGATGGGGCCACGTGTATGGCTCCGGTAACCACCACCTCCCTGGGGCCAGCCCATGCACAAGAAAGGAGGGAGGTTACGTGGCTGCATGCTGGAGCCATTAATTGCCCCAAGGACCACAACCTACCAGGTTCACCTCCTGGTGCCAACCCTCAGGAGATAACTGTTTGCTTTCGCTTAGCAGGAGCTGTGACAGCTCTTGTCAAGTGAGAGCAAACATTAACTCCGCTCCCAGCAAGCAGAAGCTGTCAAACTACTCCCACTGTTATGTGGGCAGGGAAAGAGATGAAAGATTGCTCCCTCACAAGGGAGCTGCATATTTAGAAGCTCCCTGCATGCGGGAGCAATACCGGCTCCTGCAGGAGGCACGGAGATGGCTGGGATTGCAGGGACCTTGAGGCTCCCAGCCAAAGTCTCCACCTCAGCACTGATTTACTCATCAGTGCCATACTTTCTGAGTTCAGAGTGATTGAGCCATGCACCTGAGCCGTCTCAAAAAGGTCACCACTCATGATACAGGAGTTCTTATATGGTCACTATAGATATTCACTGCCCTCATCCTGCACAGTCTTGTCAATAATGATGTAATTTCAGATGTCATGAGTGATGTTATCAACGATGTAACCGAACATGGTAAGAGTGATGTAACATATAAGGTTATAAGGAGTGATGTCGAGGGTTTGAGTTATATTAACTTCAGTTAACTACAATCTCTCTACCACCAAGTGGCAGTTACCACTGGTTAGGTATAGTTAGGCTTGTGTTTCCATAGAAATGCATTTTTTGTTTTGCTAATACCTTTGGTGCCATTTCACGAATCTCCACAAAACTTTCCAAAAAGATCCTGACAGAGTTCACACTGAGATCCGATTGGCTGCCACCACCTCAACTAGGAAGTTGTGGCAGCCATCTTAGGACTCTGGACTTGGCCCTGAATCCTAAGTAAAAACTCAAATAAAAGGCAAAAAGGGCAGGGTATAAATATCCTGACCCCCTAGGCCTGGTGGTGGGGTCCCACCTGGGGCTAAAAATGAATAGATAAAAAAAATATATATAAAAAAAAAAAACACCACAAGCAGTCTCATGTGCTTGATTTTTTAAGAACCCTGGGTGGGCCAGTTCCTGAGGAGGAAAACATTCATAATGTGGGGGAGGAGTGCATTTCATCCCCCTTTCTGGGCCACTTTCAGACCTAGAACTCCCATTTCTCGGGGCTCAGCCAGCCACCGATGGGTGTGGAGAGTCAGCTGGGGCCCAAGGGGCCTTGGGGCTCCCACCATGGCTCTCAACGATTGTGTGATGAGTACCTGGATAGGTACCAGGGTACCCACCCTTTGTTAGCCAGTCCCTAGGGCTGAAATCAGCCTGAGGAGGGGGCCGCATTCCAGTGTGAGGACCTGGAGAAGTAGTCCCCAGGGCCAAAGTCAGCCCAGGGAGGGGGTGGGCATGTGCCCCTCTCCTAGAAGAAGAGTACTGAGCTCCTGGGAATGGGGTCACTGGGGCCAAACACAGGTGTCAGGTGTCCTCCTGCCCTCAAAAAATGTGCTGCGCCCCAGGAGATGGGATTCCAAGGGACAAAAGCAACCTGCCCCATCCCACCAAAACATGCACCAAGCCCTCAGGAATAGGGGCCCTGGGGCTGCAGTTGGCTGGGGGGGGGGGGCTGCATGACCCTCCCCTAAGTTTTAATTAGTGGCCCCTCAGTGATGGGGTCCCCAGGGCTTATCAAGGTTTTGGGAGTGGGCCTCATCGCCCGCCCCATTCTTCTTAGAAACAGCCGAGGAATGAGGTCCCCGAGGCTTAAAAAGGCTCAGGGCGGGGTGGTGCACAGCCCCTCCCCTTTAAGATCAAATAGTGGCCCTGGGTGATAGGGTCTCCAGGACCTACGGAAGCCCAGGACGAGGGGACATGTGGCCACCTTCCCTTTATAATATATCTGGCCTCAGGGAATATGGTCCCCAGGGACATAATACGTTTGGAGAGGGGGTAATGCGGCCCCCCTCCGCTTTAGAAACAAAACAAAAAAAGGCCCTAGGGTCCCCAGGGCCAGGCTTTGTGGCCAACACCCTAGTGCACACAGCTGAGGGCCATGTGCAGTTGGCTGCATTTGGAGATGATGGACCTGGCCAAAGGCTAGACCATGTGGCCAACTCCTCACTGCATATGGCAAAGGGCTGTGCGCGGTGTGGGGTCAGCTGCATGCAGAAGATTGGCCACAGTGCTTGGCTACAGGCCAGGCCCAGTCTTCAACACCCACCATGGATGATGAAACGCCCCGTGGAGCTTGGAGTTGACTGTGTGTGGGGGCAAGGACACAGTCAAAATTCAAACTCTAGAAAATCACTGAAAAAAAAAACAAAGGTTACAGTAGCATTGTAGTTAGGTAACATTTTCAGTTTTAAACTCTAAAAAATTTACCAGTTTGAGTTAATTAAATTAACCATAAAATCTTGCCCTAAAGTAACTATAACTCACGCCCTTGCCATGCACTGCTAATTACCCTACATATTACATCACTCATGACATGTTCTTTGACTCCATTGATAATATCACTGTGCATGGTAGGGGGCGGAGTCATAGTTTCCTTAGGGCATGAGTTATAGTTACTTGAGATAACAAACTATAACTGGTAAATGTACATTATATATATCCAAACACAAACACAGTCCTGGTCAGTGACGAGGCGAATTCTTAAGCGGTCCGGCACGGGTTCCAGGAGCCCAAAATCTCACGTGTAGCAATTTCATAATCCAGAAAAGAATAAACGGACACTATGACCATGCAAAATTACATTTATTGACGCGTTTCGGCCGTAGCCTTGCTAACATATATATATATATGCATATACATATGCATACACACACACACACACACACACACACGTATATATACACACAAACTCCCAACCACAAGTAAAGGATGTCACGGACACCACTGAATTGCAGCAAATATTTATTCACAAAATATGTCCTCACCAACACATTTCGGCAGTAGCCTTTATTTTGTGAATAAATATTTGCTGCAATTTTGCTGCAATTCAGTGGTGTCCGTGACATCATTGTTGTGTGGATGGGAGTTTGTGTATTTATGGGCATCCAGAGTCCGACACAGACAGCTGCCTGTCTAAGCCCCTGAACTCAGACTTTTTATGGGCTTGAACGAATCAAAATCAACCCGAGAGGTGGCAATCGAGTTGCTCAACTGAGAAGAAGGGAATCTGAATTAATAATTGTTCTCCAGACCCTTGTGCTGAATGGGCTTCACCTTGATGAGGAATTAAGTGTGCATTTACAAATGTAATTCTCAATTTTTAGGAGAGAATAGTGAAGTACGGAGAACATGTAAGGTGTAGGATTTGTTTGTATAAGTAATGTGTTGTGTTTCAGTATTTCATTAAGGATGAAAACAAGTGGTTCATATGTTGGCTCACGGGGATGGGAGTCTGTCCTATGTAAGAAGAGATCCTTAAAATCACTGGTGTTGGTCACCATATTAGTGGGAAGTGTACAGATGGAAGATAGGCCGATAATCAAATCCCACAGATTCATAGCTATCTTAAATTTTCTAGTAACAACTGATAATATTAAAACTAAATATGTATGCAGCATTATCTTTAGATAGGTAGCGCTAAGGGAAATTAAATGGTAATGAATTATTTAGATACTAACTTTACAATGTGACATGCAGTTAGATATAGGTCTCTTAGTCGCTCCAAATACTCAACAGGGTATAAATATGTGGATAATTATAGGAATTTTTAATTCCGATTATAACAAGAATTGCCCAGGAAGGGGGAAGGAGAATAGAGTGTATAAACATGTGTATTAGACCACATGCCAAGATGGCACCCGTGAACATATTTTGTTTATTAAAAGAACGGTAATAAGTGTACATATCAAGAAGAGACCCCTGAGTTTTCTAATGTTCATTTTTATATTTTGAGATATACGAGTTAAGATATAAGTAATAACCATGTTTTGAAACAGGGAGGGAGAGTAGAGTATATGTTTATGTGCATTCACTACATTCTAAGATGGCACCTGTGAGCGTATTTGAAAGTCCCTTTTCAGTGGCGATATGTTTCCCACAGCGTATATAGATTATTTTTTTCCAACATGGTGATTATGTGAACAAGGCCACGAGTATGGCCAAAACGCATCATGGAGGGTGATTAAAAGTTTGTGATCAACTTTACGCCTGAGTGAGTGCTTCATTTACTATTTTTGATATTTTAGACCAGCGTGCTCGTCTGGCCCTGCACTCCACTCTTCTTGGGAGCTGGACCCAAACTCCTGCTCGTACGTCGGTCCAGCTTCCAAGAGGGGTGGAATGTAAGGCTAAACAGGAAGCCACCTTAGGACCAATATACATGATTGTACCAGTATACATTATAAAACCCTATTGAAATTCATTGTAGCGAATGGTAGATTTTGATGGTCACAAAAAGGAGAAAATATAAAAGGTGAATGCAGATTTAAGTGATAATATAAGTCATTTGTTTATGGCACCACGATTCTTGAAAGTAGTTTGGCGTGTTCTAAGGTGATTTTACCCTGTGAAAAAGCCTTCTGCTGGGATTTCAAGAATCATTTTGAGAGCAATCTGTTCTCTCATGATTTTCTCATAGAGGTTATGGAAGGGTCTCCAGATGCTAAAATGGGAGCATATTTTCTGTAAATTAACACCATCTTTTTCAGCCATATTAGAATGAATTCTGACACTCTCAGTAAAACATATACCTCCAACAGAAGCAGCCTGTCAGAAGATTCCCTTGTCTTCTACTGCAGTGTCCCAGAGTGCTCTAAAGAACAACTAGAGCATTACGTCTTACGTATGACAAAAATGTGGCACACCTAAAGCCATCTTGATTGACTTAAGCTGTCATGGAAATTATGGATAGTGCTGTAGAAAGAAAAATTAGACCATGTTTTAAGTGAATTCTTAAATATCTTTGCCTTCTATTTTATTAAAACATTTTGACATGTAAACTGAAACATGCACTTTCAATACCAGTAGCAGACTGTCATTTAACTTACGGGTGATCAGCAGCTTTACTAGAGTGTTCAAATAAGAAGCTAGAGTCCTAACATTCTGAATTTATGCCAAAGGTGTGGCACATCTGGACACCATCTTGATGGAACCAAAGTGGAAAACTGAAAGCATTTTCCACTAAGGATACTGCAGTAAATGAGAAATTTAGGAAGCTTCATTACAAATAAGTCTCCCAAGATGGCCACCAGAGAAAAAAAGCCTAAATGTAGTAGTTTTATATAGCGCAGACCTGACCCAAATGTATTGGAGTGCTTTACATGAGCACCAGTTACATTACAAAAAGACACACTAATTTTGGTTTTCGGCATGGGGAGATTAAGGGCCTCATTACGAGGCTGGCGGTCTTCAGACTGATAGCCTTGTGGTAGTGGTCAGACCGCCACACTGGAGGCGGTCCAATTTAGGTCCGCCTCAAATCCGCCATCCCTGTCAGGAACATTGTTCGCAATGAGCTGACAGCGTTCGTATTCATGGTCAGCCATAGCAGCGCTGAACTCAGCGATGTCATGCTCATCAGGACTCCACTTTCCACCAGCCTTTCCATGGTGGTGGTGTCACCACCATGGAAAGGCTGGTATGATGCTATCGTCCTCCTCGTGACATTGACTGTCCCGCTGTGGGACAGTTAATGTCATAATGAGACCCTAAGTGATTTGCTCAGAATTACAGGATGTGAAGCTGATGCCAAAACTCAAACCTGGTTCCCCATGTGTAAAGTCTGCAGCTGTGGCCATAATGTCACATCCTCTCCCCTTAGTCTAACATATAATCAATTGATCAACTGGGTAACAAAACAAAAGGATAGCAACTAATTTATAAGTACTTTGTCACTATTTGAGAACTCACAAAATATGTCCTCATTTTAGTTTTTTAGTGCACTAACCATAATTCCTGTGAGACTAAGACCATCTTTTTTGTGTAATTTGTAAGCAAATGCTTCAGGTATTACAGCTTTGATTACATCAAGATGATGTCAGGCATGCCACACTGGTGTAACAAATATAGAATGTTGGCAATCTAGCGGTTCATTTGAATGCTGTGGGGAGTCAGAGATCAAGGGTTCAGATTTGGATAACCAAGGGCAGGAAGGAGAGTGCAGAGGCAGAAGGTTGTCCACGCAACTTTCCCTCTTTCCGCTCTGCTCTGGGCATCCCACCATGGGACATGCACACAGACATCAGAGGGCAGGGGGAAGGAGGGTAGGGACAGCAAGCTATGCACAGAAAACACTTTTGTAACAAATATAGAATGTTAGCAATCTAGCTGTTCATTAGAATACTGCTCCCTCCTTCCTGCTCTCAGTTATCCGAATCACTGTGGAGGATCTGTGATAGAGCCACAGTGCTAGCTATAAAATAATTTTGAACCTTAATTTCTCAAAAACTATTAAATGGATTTACATGAACTATAAAAATCACTTTCTGGATCAAGGTGTAGCTTGATGCAAACTTTGGTTAATTCCATTCAGCCGTTTTGGATGCAGCTGTGTCATGTCTAATTTACCTATGGAAAATTAAATAGGAAAAAAATATGCAGGTCTTTGAGCCCCCTGAGGTCATTATGGAGCTGGACCAGCACATTGTGCCCAGGGGCCAGGAATGCCCAGATCACCTGCGAGTTCTGTGGGAACCCGTAGCTGCGGAACGCTGTGCCCCTCGCTGCGGGCCAGAGATGGCCTCTCCCAGAAGTTACTGCATGTGATAAATGCGGGACCGGAAGATGACGGCATGTACCAGTGCTTGGCGGAGAATGAGGTGGGGAATGCACAAGCCACAATGCTGCCCAGAATCATGAGTCCATGTAAGACCCACTCCTCAAACCATCCTCTCTTAAGGCACAAGTGTCAATCCTAGTCCCTCCATTGTCATCCTTACCTTTCATTTTTGTCTTCCTCCCATTTTTCCATTATTTAACTGTTTGCCTTTTAGCCTGTCTTTCAATACTGGTATTGTTTTGTTCCTTTACATTTGTGTGTCACCATAAATACTGTTATATTATAAACTCCCAATTAACACTTCTGGAATCTTCCCTCCATTATTGTATTCAAACCTACTAACAAACTTGCATATCCTCTACTCAAATCAACTCGTACTTATACTGTACTCAAATTTCCCTATACTAATCCACCACTAATTGTTTTGGGTTCCAGAGTAGCGTGCTACTCTCCGAAAAGCGCTTTGACGCCTTGTCTGGAGTAGTAAGTGCTATATAAATACAATTACAATTTTGGACCGACCCCCTTTCTCTTTTTCTTGACCCACACTTAACAGATTACCCTAAAGCTTTCCAGGAAGAAACTGAAGTGGATGAGTCTTTTTTTTTGTAAGTTTCATGAACATTCAACAATACAGCACCAAAAATATTAGCAAACCAAAGAAAAACAATTTCCTACGGAATCTTGGTCCTAACTATAAGTCACACTCCATGTACAATGTTGTCATCAAATATGTTATTTCAGAGGTTGGACAGATATTAACAATAATGTCATATAACATGTCATGAGTTATGTGATATATGAAGTAACTAACAGTGCGTGGTGAGAGCGCAATTTATAGTTACTTTAGGGCACAAGTTATGGTTAACTGATATAAATATAACAGATGAATTTCAGTGGTTTTGTTTGTTTAAAATGGTATGGTTTAACTGACATTTTGACCTAATTATAACGTCCCTTTGACCTTAATTAATTAATTTATTTTCAGTTTTTTTTTATATAAAGACAGACAATAATACAATTCCTAACTATGACGTCACTTTAACCTTGACCTTTGCTTTTCTCACTGAAATTCTATCTTTTTTAATGTAAAGTAAGATGTCCATCATTTTGGGCCACATGGGATTGAGCGCAGGGCCTGGCCTGTAGCCAGGCCCTGTGCTTTACCCCCCACCCCCTGTGGGTTACCAGATGTGACTAAGTGACGCAACAATCTAAAGGGTGTCATTTAAAGTAAGGCAAACCTACTGACTGAGTAAGGGTCAGAACACCAGACTATAAAAAGCATGTCTGTTGTCTTTAACAAGGGGTTAGCACATACAGGCCTATTGTCTGTCAAAACGTCACCAATAAATAACTGTAATCAAATGTATATTTTACATATTCACACATTGCAATTTTTTATGAAAGTGATTGCCATACAATATTTTTAATAAAGCCTTACTGAAGAAAAAAAATGGCCCTTCTTGCAGGGTCATCCCCAAACTTTTTGCCTCCTTCCTCCTATTTTTTCTGACCAGCTTTTCTTGGCTTTAGGACTCTGGGAACTTTACCTCTGCTAACCAGTGCTAAAGTGCATAAGATCTTGGTCTCAATTGTATTGGTGATTGTTAATCCATGATTGACATATTTACTAGTAAATCCCTTGTAAAGTGCACTAGAGGTGCCCAATGACTGTAAATCAAATGCTACTGGTGGGCCTGCAGCACTGATTGTGCCTCCCACATGAGTAGCTATGTAAACCTGTCTCAGACCTGCCACTACAGTGTCCGTGTGTGCAGTTTTGCACTGCCAATTTGACCTGGCAAGTGTAGCCACTTGCCAGGCCCAAACCTTTCCTTTCATTATATATCGGTCACCCCTAAGGTAGGCTCCAGGTAACCCCATGGGCAGTGTACAGTGTATTTAAGAGGTAGGACATGTACTAGTGTGTTTTACATGTCCTGGTAGTGAAAAACTGTGAAATTTGTTATTCACTATTGAAAGGCCTATCTTTCCCATAGGTTACCTTGGACTCTGCCTTTAAATGTTGTCTCTGAACTCACAATTTAAAAAAATATCTTTTGGTAGAGTTGTTTTTTAGATTGTCTGTTTAAAAATGCCACATTTGGAAAATGGGCATTTTCTTTCTTAACCATTCTGTACCTCTGCCTGCCTGTAGAACCCACGTCTGGGTCAGACTGACAGTTTGGCTATTTGTGAATTCCCTCTACACAGTGACACAGAGAGAGCTGGAAGTGTGGCCTGCATATCCTGATGAGTCTCCTGGGCTAGAGTGGAGAGGGAGGAGCTGACACCAGCACCTGAAAGGGCTGTGCCTGTCCTCACACAATGCAGTCTCCAAAACCCTGGTGTGTGTCTGGGACCAGGCCTGAGTAAGGTGGGATCTTGAGAACAACAGAGACTTTCCTTTGAAGTTTGCCTATTTCAAAGGCTGAAATGAGTATCAGTAGTGGACCCAAAACCCCAGACTTTCAGAACACTTCCGGATCAAAGGAACCTTTGTCAAGGAGAAGAGCTGGGGGAGTATTACCCCTTTGCTGTGTGTGCTTTGCTAGGTTGGCCTGCAGTTGCTGCTTCTGGCTGAAAGAGGACAAAGACTGGAATTTGCTGTGTATCCTGCTTGGGAAGTTTCTCCAAGGGCTTGGACTGAGCTTGCCTCCTGTTAGGAAGTTTCAGGGACATCAAAGACTTCATCTGCAAGCACTTGGACTCTCTTGCTGAGACCCCCCCGACTTGCCAAGTGGTGCCACATCCAGTCCCTGGGCCCATGGAAGGAGAAGCAGGGAGAACCAGAGTGATAATCCACAACTCGGAGTCGAACAGCAGAAAAATTGACGAAGCACCTGCACTGCGGTTGAAAAATTGAAGCAGTGCCGATGAAATTGACGTTTTGCCAGCTCATCGCAGATTCGTCGCTGCTGTGCATCCGGATTTTTCAAGCATCATCTCTGAGCATCAAAATCTTCAACGTCACTGCATGGACCTGAGGCTGCTGGTCCAGAAATCGATTCAGCGCTTGCCTGACTGAGAAAGAATCGACGCACAGTCTCACTTGCGAGTAAGGAATCTATGCATCGCTTGCTTTTCCGAGGCCTGCTCGCCCGTGCTGCTTAATTTTTGCCGCATACCAGGTACTTTGTGCTAAAACACAACACATCCATTGATTTCTATGGATTAAGCCTCTTTTTCCTTTGAAAATTCATATCTTTGCTTGTGTATGTTGGATTTTTGGTGTTTTGGTCTTGTTTTACTTGCTATGTTTCTACACTGGTGTGGAGTCCTTTTGTGATGTTTTCACTGTATTACTGTGTGTGTTGGCATAACTACTTTACACACTGCTTCCGAGATAAGCCTGACTGCTTGTGCCAAGCTAGCCAGGGGGTGAGCAGGGGTTATCTGAGCTGGGTATCTCCCTTGCCCTGACTGGAGTGAGGGTCCTTACTTGGACAGGGTGTAAACGGACTGCCAACTAGAGACCGCATTTCTAACATTGGTGATCAGCGGTGAGGATAGAACTTGTATCTGTACTTGTCATACAGTGATTGGTGTACACTACTGTTTTATTACAGACCATCACGCAACCACATACTGTTTTGACCTTTTTATGTTCACTAGTGTCCTCCTGGATGTATTGTTGATACTTGAACTCTCATTAGTGATTGCACCTGTGAGGCCTTTGCAGAATAAAAGTGAACTTCTGACACCTGGAGATCTATACAATGAGGGAGCTAAATGTTTTCTGCAAGGAAAGGGGGCTGACTGAGAAGGTACACAAGCAGGATCTTGAGACAGCCCTGTATTGTTATGAGGAAACATGCTGGGTAGCAACACTATCAGATGATTCTGAGGAGGACTGCTCTCAAAGTGAGGGCAGTGGCCCTGAGATGGGAAAGAGAGAAAAAGGGATGGCTTCTAGCTTGTGAGCAGAGACTGAGAGAGCTGAGTCAGGAGCTCGAGAGAGCTGAGGCCGAGGGAGACTTAGTCAAGGAAAATAAATGTTTGTAGCTCAGGAATTGAGCTTTGGTAAGCTGAAGCTGGAAGTCATGAGAGCTGAGTCCAATTCAGATGGTGGCACCAAAAGTGTAACATCCAGTACTGAGGGAGAAGTGTACATGCCCAGAGACTTGTTGCCTCACTTCAAGGACGAAGATAACATACACCAGGAGGTTTAGGTTTATGAGGTAGCTCCAGTGGTGCGCAGGGTACCTGAGGTGGATTGGGGAACTGGTATGGAGGAGTCATATACATAGTGGTGGGAGGGGTAGTAAAGTATGGAGACACCCCAGAAGAGTGTGGGTTGAGTGTCAGGGACAGTCCGATACTATCTCACCAGTCCCAGGAGGGTGATGTGGGGTACTTTTTCAAGGCACTGGGTGGTGAGGTAGAGGGTAGTTTGGTTAACACATATGAGGGGCTGTGTGATGTGATTGCTGGAGAGTATATGTTCAGTTCTTGTTTTCCAGAGCTATGCCAACACCAGGTGGAGTGTGGGCACTCAGACCCCAGGGAACCTGCACTGGATGCAGACCCTGAGTGAGTACCAGAGTCTGAAGAGACATTTGGGCATACTCAAGAGGGGAGTGGCTCAGGTTTTCCACAACCAAGGGAAGTGGGGGAGGATCGCAGTGACCCAGGTAGGTCCCCTGTAGTGGGATGGATGGTTGAGGAATCCCATGTCCTGTTGCAGGAGAGAGGGAGTGGGGGTGGGCAGGGGCCCAGGTTGTCCATGACCCAGTCCAAGAGCCTGGGTGGTTCCATGAGGGAACACGAGGGGGGGGGGGACCTAACCTGCACCAGGAGGCCATCGACTGAAGAGGACCCCATAGTGTCAGGAGGATTGTGGTGGCAGCTGTCATCCCATCAGTCCTAGTGTCTGGCAGTACCACTCCAGAGTGGGGGTACAGGTGACCAGACAGAGGTGAGAGGGGAAGGTAGTCCCAAGTGGAGAACCTGGAGGATCAGGGGCCAGCTCTGAGGTCAGAGCTCCCCAGGAATGATCCTGGTGAAACCACGTCTGGTCTGGGGGCTCCAAGTCCTGCCAGATGGGTAGGGATCAGGAGACCAGCACCATATAGACTCCTGAAGAAGGTGCTTCCCTTGGGGAGGGGAGCAATACTCCCCAGGAAGTCCTGGGTTGCCAGGCAGTGGCCCAGTCTAAGGGTACAGACCCTAGGCTGGATGGCCAGGTTCAGGGGGAAAACTCTGGCCTGGTGTGTGGGGTGGTTAGCCCAATCATCCCCCCAGGTGTGACTTCTAGGGGTACTCTTCATGGTGGGGGGGTGGAACCCTGGAAGTGGGGGAAGGGAAGGAGAGACTCACCTCTGACCCAGGTCCAGCCTCAGGATACAGACCCTGGGCTGGGGGACCAGTGTCAGGGTGCCATTTCTGCACTGATGGGTACATTGTGCAGGACTGCTCCCTCAAGCACCCTGACAATTCTGGATTCCGGTGGAGGCACTCCTGATGGAGGAGTGCAGAACCCCAGAAGAAGGGGAAGGGAAGCCTTGCCACGACCCCGGTCCAACCGGAGCATACAGACCCTAGGTTGGAATACCAGTTGTAGGTTAACATCCCTGCTCTAGAGGCAAAATTGTGCAGGGCTGCTTCCACAAGCACCCTGACAATTCTGGACCTGGGCTTGCCGCTCCTAGGGGAGGGTAAAGAACCCCAGAGGGGAGGACCAGTGTGAGGCTGCCACCCCTGACCTGGTGGAAGGGACAGTAGACAAAGGAAACCAGGCACCTGGGGCTACTGCCCCTCAATCTCCAACGTCATAGTGGTTAAAGAGCCCTGAAAGGCCAGGGGCCTGGCTATCATCCCTGACAGCTGTCAGTGGCCACTGAGGCTTGCTGTCCTGGTGTCACACCCTAGGGTAGAGTGGGCCACACCACTGTGTTTGCAATGGTGGTACTGTCTGCCCATGGGAATACATATGTGAGCAAAGTAAGGTAAGGTGCTGCACAGATGGTATCAGCAGGTGATCAGAGGGATCCAACTGGGTTCAGAAAGGGGTAAAACTGGAACATGCCCCTGCTGGTGTGGGCCAGGGTCCATGTTCTATGGCCCCAATCATGGAAGTCCTTCAAGGTATTGATTGGCCTCCCCTGGCTTTAGGCTGGTGGGGGTTTGTTGGACCTGGCCCTTTTTGAAGGGTCATCCCGAAACTTTTTGCCTCCTCTATCCTATTTTTTCTGACCAGTTTTTATTGGCTTTAGGACTCTGGGTACTTTGCCACTGCTAACCAATGTTAAAGTGTATAAGCTCTCTGTCTAAATTGTATTGGCAATTGGTTTATCCATGATTAGCATATTTGATTTACTAGTAAAGTGCAGTAGAGGTGCACAGGGCCCGTAAGTCAAATCTTGCTGGTGGGCCTGTAGCACTGATTGTGTCATGCACATGAGTAGCCTTATAAACATGTATCAACCCTGCCACTTGGGGGGAAGGGGGGGAGGGAAGAAAGAAAAAAACAGACAGAGACAGAGAGACAGACAGACAGAGAGACAGAGAGAGACAGAGAGAGACAGAGAGAGACAGACAGACACAGAGACAGAGACAGACAGAGAGAGAGGGACAGACAGAGAGAGACAGAGAAAGAGAGAAAGAGAAAGAGAGACAGAGAGACAGAGAAAGAGAGACAGAGAGAGACAGAGAAAGAGAGACAGAGAGAGAGAAAGAGAGACAGAGAGAGACAGAGAGAGAGACAGACAGAGAAAGAGAGACAGAGAAAGAGACAGACAGAGAAAGAGACAGACAGAGAAAGAGAGAGACAGAGAAAGAGAGAGACAGAGAGAGACAGAGAGAGAGAGAGAGAGAGAGAGACCGACAGAGACACAGTTTGTGTGGGTGTGTGTGTGTGTGTGGTTTTGCACTGCCAATTCGATCTTGCAAGTGTACACACTTGCCAGACCCAAACCTTTCCTTTTACTACATGTATCACTAAGGTAGACCCCCATGGGTAGGGTGCAGTGTATTTAAGAGGTAGCCCCCGTACTGGTGTTTTTGTTGCGAAAGGTTTGGCATTTCTTCATGCTAAATATGTTTAGTTTACATAACATTATCAAACAAAGGAGCAGTATGATTCTCTACTATCACAGATCGCTTAACAATGGAGGTGTGACCTTCTGCTGCCAGACAGCAGATAGGATGTATATGTATTGCTTTCAAAGAGCAGCTTAACCACAGCACATTTGCTCTGTTAGAAGTGACAATTTAAATTATTGTGTATATAACTATCCATGCTCTGTGAGCCTAACACATCCAAACTAAAGTTTGTTTCCCTGAACCACTGCTTCACTTTAACCTCAAACTACAAGTGGTTTGTGAGAAGTTCTTTGCACTTTCAAGCTTCTATCCTTTGTACCCCTCTGCCTTTGTGAGTTTGAGAGACAGGGTACAGAAAGTGACCCAAATTATTTAAAACCCTGCACTTTCAATAAGCATCTTGCCTGGGCACAGTATAATTAATTAGATTGTTATTTCAGGGCGTAACCCTATCTTATAATAATATATTTCCTTGAGCACTATGAAGCTACTCCTGGGTTGTGTCACTGCTACTGAAAATGAATAAATAAAATTAATGTAACTAATTACCATACTGCAAGAGAAGAGGTAAATATCTCTTCAACCATGAAATATATTTGACATATATCATTACTTGCTCATCATCAACTAGAAATATCCATTATCATCTCAGCAGTTCCTATCACATTCACCTTCTACCATTTTCGTAGCATGTATACTACTCGAAGAGACAGCCTTCATCTTTAGAAGAGGTGTATTCACTTCCTATTTAAGTTTTAGGTTTCGATTGGTGCATAGAGGTAGAATATCATATAATTAGACTATCTCTATGAAATGTCAAAATATTTGTAATTAACCCTTCACAAGTCTTCAGTATTAGCATAGGGCTCATGTCCGGAAAGATATTTTTGCCTTTTCTTCCTTTAGTCCATCTCAGCTTTATGTCACCTCTGCAGACCTCCACAGACAGCATATAAAGAAATAGGTGGAGCTATGGTAGGCACTTGTTTCATATTTAGTCTTGATCAGAAAAATATACTAAAATATTTGTGAGGAAATGGCAGGGAAGGAAGGATATTTTTTGTTAATGCAGATGGAAAATACAAACCACAGTGATGAACTGAGTTTTGAACCCTCTCCATGCTCTACATAAATGTAGACTATTTGCATGTTAATTCTCCTCACCCAGACTTAAAGGTAAGTGTTCTAGCTCACATGAGAAATAGTGCATTTATATCTCTGGTAGTGGAAAGCCTGCTATGTATTTTCGTATCTAAGTCTAGCCAAAGCAAATCTCAGTTTCTTACTTTCACCACGATAAAAAGTGCTAATTGTTTCATTGACTTTTTAAAATTCTTGTTTCTCAATATATAATGAGTGCTTGGACAGAGTGCAAATTGACTGCCAACCAGAGACCCTATTTCTAACACAGAGACCCTCACTCTAGTCAGGGTAAGGGAGTTACACTCATAAGACAACTCCTGCTCACCCCCTTGGCAGATTGCCATTGAGATAAGCCTGACTGCTTGTGCCAATGTGTGAGGTATTTGTACCAACACACACAGAAATACAGTAAAAACGCTACAAAATGGACACAACACCAGTTTTGAAAAATAGGCAATATTTATTGGAATCAAAATAGAGCAAAATTACAAAAATCCAACATACGCAAGTCAAGTTATTAATTTTCAAAGTAAAAAGAGTCTTACTCCATAGAAAACAATGGAAATGTTTTTACACAAAGTACCCGGTTTGCATCAAAAATGAAGCTGCACAGATGAGAGTGCATCAGAAATGTCAGCAATGCATCAATTCCTTACTCGCAAGTGAGGCAGTGCGTAATTTCTTTACTGGTCAGGCAGGTGATGCGTCATTTTTCTCTCTTGCAAGAGAAAGGTGCGTCGATTTCAGAAGGGGCACCTCTAATCCGCGCAGGTTCATGTGGATTTTGACGCCTAGCGATGGGTGTGAAATCCGGCCGCACGTGATATAAAACCATGCAGTTTTTGGCAGCCGCAAGCGGGTGTTGCATCATTTCGCCAGCAGCAATGTAGGTGATGACCCGAAATCAGTCGCAAAGTGGGTGGTACGTCGTTTTTATAGCCGTGTTGCAGGTGGTGCTTCAAACTTTTCCCCACACAGCTTCCTGTGAGTGCATTTCAGTCCTTGTTCTACCAGCTTCATCTTTCAAGGGACAAGGGGCTAGATAGCACTCCACTTGGCATGAGTCTCAGCAGAGTCCAGGTGTTGGAAGAGGAAGTCATTGATGGCCCTGAGACTTCAAAACAGGAAGCAAGCTCAGTCCAAGCCCTTGGAGATTCTTCACAGGCAGGAATATACCATAAAGTTGTCTTTCTCCTCTTTCAGGCAGAAACAGCAACTGCAGTCCATCCCAGCAAAGCACAGTCACAAGTAAAGGGGCAGTACTCTTCCTTCAGCTCTTCTCCTTGGCTGAGGTTGCTCTTGGTTCCAGAAGTAATCTGAAAATCCAGGGTTCTGGGTCCAGTACTTATACCTCTTTCTGCCTTTGAAGTAGGCAAAATTTTAAGGAAAGTCTCTGTTCACAATATCCTGCCTTGCCAGGGCCTGTCCCCAGACACACACAGAGGTTGGAGACTGCATTGTTTAAGGGCAGGCACAACCCTTTCTCCTCACTCCAACCCAGATGGCCCTACAGGATATGCCCGCTACTCCTCAGCTCCTTTTGTGTCACTGTCTAGTGGAGACTCACAAACAACCCAACTGTCAGTCTGACCCACACAGGGAATACACAAGCAGGCAGAGTAACAGAATGGTTTAAGCAAGATAATGCTCACTTTCTAAAAGTGACATTTTCAAGGTGACAATTTAAAAAACAACTTTACCAAAATATGTATTTTTAAATTATGAGTTCAAAGGGAATCTATGATTTAATCATATTTAAAGGCAGCCCCATGTTAACCTATGAGAGAGATAGGCCTTGCAGCAGTGAAAACTGAATTTGGCAGGATTTCACTGTTAGGACATGTAAAACACATCAGTGCATGTCCCACCTTTAACATACACTGCACCCTGGCCATACTACCTAGGGCCTACCTTAGGGGTACCTTAGATATATACAAAGGAAAGATTTGGGCCTGGCAAGTGGGTACACTTGCCAGGTCAAATTGGCAGGTTAAAACTGCACACACAGACACTGTTGTGGCAGGTCTTAGCCAATTACACATATAGGCCCTCATTCTGACCCTGGCGGTCGGTGATAAAGCGGCGGCCAACCCGCCAACAGGCCGGCGGTCCAAAATATGCAATTCTGACCCTGGCGGGAACCGCCAACACAGCCCGCCGCATTAACACTCCGCCCGCCACGGCGGAACAAACAAACAGCGCGACGGTCCCCGCCAACAGCCAGGCGGCAGACAATGTACCGCCCACCCTATCACGACCCACCAATCCGCCACCTTTTCCGGGGCGGGAGCACCGCCGATAAAAACACGGCGGAAACAGACTACGAACGGGAAAACGCTCACCTCCACATACACCACGCGAGATTCCGGCAGTATGGAACCCGAGTTGCAGGTCATCCCCGCACTCCTATACCTGCTCCTGTACCAGGAGCACGCCCGGCGGCGCGGAAGACATTGGTGAGTACTGCACCTACGACACAGGGGAGGGAAAAGATCACCGGCACACAACCACCCACCCACACCCACTACAACACACACATCAATGCATTCCCACAGATCACTGTCACAACCCACGAACCCCCCCCTTCCGAAATAATGCAAAGACCAAAAGAAGAGATCTCAAACGGGCAGATATATTGAAAAATGGACAGCAGTAATCCAAATAAATAAATAAACTATGTACAAAATATATACAGCTACTAAATGTAGTCCAATCACTGTCCGTGGACCACAGGGGTCCTGAGCAAAGGGGCAAGGCCCAGTCCCACGACAAGAACTCCACGGAGAGAACACTGCAGGGGCATCAGAAAGAAAAAAGGACAGGCACCTCAGGGGGAAGGGAAGGGGGGGCACCTCAGCCACTTGAGTACACGACGCCAGATCCACGAGGGGACTCCATGACCACTGGCCCATCCTGGGGAGAGCAAAGCCACAGTCCAAACAGTCCATACAGTGGGTGGCCTGCCCACTGGGCCATCCTGGGGAGAGCCAAGCCACAGTCCAAACAGTCCATACAGTGGGTGGCCTGCCCACTGGGCCATCCTGGGGAGAGCCAAGCCACAGTCCAAACAGTCCATACAGTGGGTGGCCTGCCCACTGGGCCATCCTGGGGAGAGCCAAGCCACAGTCCAAACAGTCCATACAGTGGGTGGCCTGCCCACTGGGCCATCCTGGGGAGAGCAAAGCCACAGTCCAAACAGTCCATACAGTGGGTGGCCTGCCCACTGGGCCATCCTGGGGAGAGCCAAGCCACAGTCCAAACAGTCCATACAGTGGGTGGCCTGCCCACTGGGCCATCCTGGGGAGAGCAAAGCCACAGTCCAAGCAGTCCATAACAGACTCCACTGCCACTGGAGGAGGCATGTTGGCCAGAGGACATCCTGCAGCCCTGCCCGAGACAGATCCTGCCCTGCCACGTCTGCCAAAGGGCCAGCGGTTCCTGCCTGGAAGGGCCCAGTTCAGCGGTTCTTGCCTTGAAGGGCCCAGTTCAGCGGTTCTTGCCTTGAAGGGCCCAGTTCAGCGGTTCTTGCCTTGAAGGGCCCAGTTCAGTGGTTCTTGCCTTGAAGGGCCCAGTTCAGTGGTTCTTGCCTTGAAGGGCCCAGTTCAGCGGTTCTTGAGACGGCGGTCCCCAGCGGAGTGGTGCTGGAGACGGCGGGGCCCAGTTCAGCGGTTCTTGCCTTGAAGGGCCCAGTTCAGCGGTTCTTGCCTTGAAGGGCCCAGTTCAGCGGTTCTTGCCTTGAAGGGCCCAGTTCAGCGGTTCTTGAGACGGCGGTCCCCAGCGGAGCGGTGCTGGAGACGGCGGGGCCCAGTTCAGCTGTTCTTGCCTTGAAGGGCCCAGTTCAGCGGTTCTTGCCTTGAAGGGCCCAGTTCAGCGGTTCTTGCCTTGAAGGGCCCAGTTCAGCGGTTCTTGCCTTGAAGGGCCCAGTTCAGCGGTTCTTGAGACGGCGGTCCCCAGCGGAGCGGTGCTGGAGACGGCGGGGCCAAGTTCAGCGGTTCTTGCCTTGAAGGGCCCAGTTCAGCGGTTCTTGCCTTGAAGGGCCCAGTTCAGCGGTTCTTGCCTTGAAGGGCCCAGTTCAGCGGTTCTTGAGACGGCGGGCCCCAGCGGAGCGGTGCTGGAGACGGCGGGGCCCAGTTCAGCGGTTCTTGCCTTGAAGGGCCCAGTTCAGCGGTTCTTGAGACGGCGGTCCCCAGCGGAGCGGTGCTGGAGACGGCGGCCATTCTATGGCCAACTGCTCATTGCCTGGTGGTGCCCTCCTGGGCAGCGGGGATGGTGCTCCTTCAATGCCCACCTGGGCTGTGGGTGGTGGGGCCCTCCTGGCCAGCTGGGCTGGGTCCTCCCTGGGCAGCGGCTATGGGGGTGGTGGGCTCTCCCGGGGCAGCTGTGCCGGTTCCTCCCGGGGCAGCGGCTATGGGGGTTGCGGGCTCCTCCTGGGCAGCTGTGACGGGTCCTCCATGGGCAGCAGGCCTGCTGCCTGACTTCTCCGCCTTGCTGCCCTTGCCCTCCTTAGTCGGGAGTCTGTGGCCCTTTCCTCTCTTTGGAGTTGTGGCTGTTGACGGTGGCTGGCTAGTGTCCTGGGGGGATATCGAATCCGGGCTCCGGCGGCGGCCCTTCCGCCTTCTGCTCCTCTTCCCAGGGGGTGGGCTGGCTGTCCCCTTGCTGCTGGGCGAAGATCCAGACCTGCGGGCTGGTGGGCTCCAATACCCCTGCACCCTTGTCAAGGGGGCTGCAGGGCTGGTGGTGGCTGAGGTGCTCTTTTTACCCCGACGAGAAGGAGGGGGGGGCTCAGGGTCAGGAAAGAAGGTAGCAGTAGAGAGATAGATTTTCTTGGGACAATGGAGAGTGGTAGGTACAGTGGGTATGGGAGTGGAGGGAGAGGATGTGGTTGTAGGCGAGACAAGTTTGCTGTCTTTGGGTGCAGGAGCGGGAGGCTGTCGTGAGGTGGATGGCTGTTGGGTGGGTGGCTGCGTTTGTGTGGTGTGGAAGAGGGGGTGACAGACACAGTGGGAGAGGACACAGGGGACGTGTAAATGGCAGTGGGGGTGGTGACTGCACGTGTGCGGACTGGAGTGGAGGGTATGCTGGTGATGGAAACACTGGCTGATGGTGAGGTGAATGAAGGTGTGAGTGTAGACGTCACAGGGAGGGAGGAGGGAGACGAGGAGGTGGGGGTCACAGAGGTGGTAGTGACTGTTGGCATGTCTGCATCGGAATGTTGCTTGTGTGAATGTCTGCGTGATCTGTGGTGCTTATGTTTGGATGAGCTGCTCTTGGGTGTTGAGGTGTGTGCAGGCTGGTCTGATGGTGTGGGTGGGACAGGCAGAGGAACAGGAGACTGGGAGGAGGGAGTTAGTAGAGGGAGGCAGGAGACAGGGACAATGGCTGCCGTCAGTGCTGAGGCCAGAGCCTGGAACGATCGCTGATGGGCAGCCTGACCCGAATGAATGCCCTCCAGGTACGCATTGCTGCGATGAACCTCCCTCTCCACCCCCTGGATGGCATTCAAAAGGGTAGTCTGCCCAACAATGAGTGTTCGGAGGAGGTCAATGACCTCCTCACTGAGGGCAGCGGGGGTAACAGGGGCAGGGCCTGAGGTGCCTGGGGCGAAGGAGATGCCCGGCTTCCTGGCAGAGCGGGCACGGGGCGAACGCTGAGGGGCTGCTGGGAGGGCGGAGATGGTGCGCTGGGTGGCGGCTGTACCTGTAATGGCGGGGGGCACGGATGGTGCCACCCCCGCAAGGGAGCTCCCTTCCGAGGACGTGTCCGTGTCGCTGCAGGGTCCAGTCGTCCCCGTTGTGGAGCTCCCCTCGCCCTCCGTCTCACTGGTCCAGTCAGACTCTGTGGCATGGCCCTCCTGGGCCATGTGAGATGCAGCTCCCTCCTGCCCCGATGCCACTTCTCCTCCGCCTGATGATGCTGATGCACACAAGCACAGAAAGACAAACAAAAAGGGGGGGGGGGAGAGAGAAATAAAGAGATTTTGAGTACATGGATCACCGGTACAGTTAGCGGACATGACAGACACAGATGCCCCCTGCACTAAGTTGCGCACTTGGGGTCCGCTACGCATTCCGTGGAACATGCCCTACACGCCTAGAGTTGACAACTGCACCCATGGATGACACGGCCCAGGGATGGCTGTACGGACACACTACTGAGGGTGGTGGCTGGGGACACAGGGGTTTACGGGGGTGCCCAGCCTACAGATATCGCCCTGGCCTAGGGGGACCCACAGCCCTCCTCCCCCACCCAGACACCTCCACTGTGCGACAACAGAGTAGATGATGCTTGTACTCACCCCCTTGTGTCTGCTGTGCTGCCCTCACGCGCCCATCCAAATCAGGGTAGGCCACCGCCAGGATCCGGAACATCAGGGGGGTCAGTTGACGGCAGGCACCCCGCCTACGTTGGGAGGCCATCCCCAGCAGAGACTCAGCGGTCTTCTTGGTCCCGCGGCGGATGTCCTCCCACCTCTTGCGGCAGTGGGTGCCCCGTCGATGGTGGACCCCCAGGGTCCGGACTTCCTTGGCGATGGCACGCCAAATCCCGATCTTCTCATGGGCGCGGACCTATGTGACACGTACAGGGAGGGAGAAATACCACGTTCAAGTTTGTCTGCATTTTCGTTGCCAGTGGCCCAACGCCCCCCATCCCCGCCAGGCCCCCGCCAGGCCCAACATGCCCCCCATCCCCGCCAGGCCCCCCGCCAGGCCCCCCGCCAGCCCCAACATGCCCCCCTTCCCCGCCAGGCCCCCCGCCAGGCCCCCCGCCAGCCCCAACATGCCCCCCATCCCCGCCAGGCCCCCCGCCAGGCCCCCCGCCAGGCCCAACATGCACCCCATCCCCGCCAGGCCCCCCGCCAGGCCCAACATGCCCCCCATCCCCGCCAGGCCCCCCGCCAGGCCCAACATGCCCCCCATCCCCGCCAGGCCCCCCGCCAGGCCCCCCGCCAGACCCCCCGCCAGACCCCCGCCAGACCCCCAAGCCAGCCAGTGGCCCCAAATCCATATTGAATTAAACTCACTTGTTGGTCTGGAGGACCGTAGAGTAGCGCATATTCGGGGAGGACCCCATCCACAAGTTTCTCCAACTCCTCTCCAGTGAAGGCAGGGGCCCTTTCCCCAGTCGCAGCAGCCATTGTCCCTTCCAGACCGAGGTCACAGCAACACTTGCAGTATAGGTCCTCTCCTGTGAAAGTTCAAGTCGCAAGTGGATAAGTAGATAGGAAATGGCGGTCACGTCCGCGGCGGTGCTTACCGCGGCGGGGCGTACCGCCACCGCCGGCGCCCTTCGCCATTGGCTCCTGAAACCCATAGGCTTCAATGTTAACCAATGCGGCTTCGCGCCGCGGTCTTCGCCCGCCGACCGCCGCGGTGTGCCACGCCAGCGCATTGACCTCACATCCCATTTTCACACTTCACAGGTCAGGCAGCCGCCATTTCGAAGGTCCACATGGCTCAATTTCAACTGCGTCACACAGGCCTAGGCCTTGCATAGCCACTCAGACACGCCATTCACAGAGAATCGTTTACTGTGCAAGCTGTGAGTACGTACCTGTGGGTTGCTTGACTCTGTGCTCCATGTTGTCCTTCCTAGGCACCGTCCGCTGGGTTTGGCGAGGAGACGGATGAATCCTCGCGTGTACCGACCGCTGGTGGACCTGTCGACAATGGAAGAACGCCACATTATCCTGACCTACCGGCTTGACCGTGCCACTATACATGAACTGTGTGCCCAGCTGGAGCCCGACCTGATGTCCCCCATCCGCCAACCCACAGGGATTCCCCCTCTGGTGCAGGTCCTGTCAGTACTCCATTTCCTGGCAAGTGGGTCATTTCAGACAACAGTGGGAATTGCTTCTGGGATGTCTCAGCCCATGTTTTCGAAGGTGTTATCCAGAGTGTTGTCTGCCCTGATGAAATACGTGAGGAGCTACATCATTTTCCCTGAGGTGGGCGAATTGGCTACAGTGAAGGGTGATTTCTACGCCCTTGGACATATTCCCAACGTCATTGGTGCCATTGATGGACCCATGTGGCTTTGGTTCCCCCAAGAGACAGGGAGCAGGTGTACAGGAACAGAAAAAGTTACCATTCCATGAACATCCAGGTGGTGTGTTTGGCTGACCAGTACATCTCGCATGTAAATGCCAAGTTCCCTGGGTCAGTGCATGACGCCTACATCCTGAGGAATAGCAGCATCCCTTACGTGATGGAACAGCTAGAGAGACACCGTGTATGGCTATTGGGGGACTCTGGGTACCCCAACCTGTCGTGGCTACTGACCCCAGTAAGGAATCCCCTGACCAGGGCAGAGGAACGGTACAATGAGGCCCATGGGCGTACTAGGAGGGTGATCGAACGCACCTTTGGCCTCCTAAAGGCCAGGTTTAGGTGCCTGCATATGACAGGTGGATCCCTAATGTACTCACCTAAGAAGGTGTGTCACATCATCGTGGCCTGCTGCATGCTTCACAACCTGGCTTTGCGCCGCCAGGTGCCTTTCCTGCAGGAGGATGGTCGAGACGGTGGTGTAGTGGCAGCTGTGGAACCTGTGGAGAGTGACGAGGAGGAAGACGACGGGGCTGAAACAGACAACAGGGACAGAATCATTGAACAGTACTTCCAATAGGACACAGGTAACAATTCAAACATAATTTAGTGAATGTGAACTACTCTCCTGCATCTCTGCTGCCTGTCTATTTGCCCCAGTGTATGATGACTGAGTTGTGGCTTTTCCCTCCCTATTTCAGATCTGGGGTCCCCACTACGAGTCCTGTGCTTCGTTTCCCCATGGACTACAGCTTTGTGGCAGCTGTTTGTTGACTTCACTATGTACAAGGACATATTTGCACTGTCATGTCAATTACAATATTTTGAAATCACAGCCAGACTCCAGATAGTTTTGTGCTAAATGGGTGTTTATTTCAGTGCTCAAAATGGGATGGGTGGTTTCAAGTGGGTGGGGGCTATGGTGAAGGAATGTCCATGGCAGAGTCCAGAGTAACAGTCACACAGGTGCATTGTCCAGAGGCCTGTGGAGAGATGGAGCATGGGCAGTTCAAGGATGGACAGGGTGACAATGTGGGACAGTGGGATGACATCAGGTGGTATCCTTTGCTGGCGGGGGTCTTGACATCCTACTCGGTCTTCTTGCGAGATCTCAGGGCCCTCTTGCGGGGTGGTTCTTCTCCTGCAGGAGGTGGGGGTCTGGTGGGCTGCTGTTGTGCGGGGGCCTCCTGACCACTAGCGCCGGCGGAGGTGGTTGGCTGTTCTTGGTCCAGGCTAGTGGCAGGGGCCCTTTGTTGTTGTTGAGTGTCCGTCCTGGTGTTGATGAGGTCCTGCAGCAGCCCGACCATGGTAACCAGGGTGGAGGTGAGGGCTCTGATGTCCTCCCTGTACCCCCGATAGTGTTCCTCCTGCAGTACCTGGATCTCCTGGAACCGGGCCAGTACCGTCGCCATCGTCTCCTGGGAGCGGTTGTATGCTCCCATGATGGTGGTGAGGGCCTTGTGGAGAGTGGGTTCCCTGGGCCCGTCCCCCCCCTGTCGCACAGCTGCCCTCCGAGTTGCCCTGTTTCCCTGGGCCTCTGCCCCCTGGCCGGTGTGCCCACTACCACTGCCCCCAGGTCCCTGTTGTTGTTGGGGTGGTGGGTTATCCTGGGTGCCCTGTAGTGGTAGACACACCGCAGATTGACGCGCCCTGGAGACAGAGGCATGGGCCCGCTGGGTGGGAGCTGTGCTGGTGTTCCCAGAGGGGTTTGGGTCTGTAGTGGCCTGTGGCTGTCTGAGGGGAACCGACTGTCCAGAGGTCCCCGATGGTCCGGGCTGGTCATCGGTGTCCAGGTCGACAGAGCTGCTGTCATCGCTGACGGCCTCTTGGGTGGGGGGTGTGGAGAATTCTGGGCCCTCCGTGGCGGTGTGTTGGCGGTCGGGTCCTGCAGGGGTATAGAGGTATGGTTATAGTTTCAATGTGTGCCATATGGGTGTATCTGTGGGTTCCCGTGTCCCCAAGTGCTGGCATTCGTGTGTGGGGGCTTTGGTGAGGGTGGCTTGTGGGGGGGATGTGTATATGAATTGGGCATGCTTTGGTGATGGGTGTCCATGCTTAGTGGACGCATGCAGGCCTAGGTTTTGGGATGTGTGGGTTGTGATGGTGAGACATTGGCAGGGAATAGGTGTGCTGGGGTGGGGGTGAGGATGGTGGTGGGGGTGAGGATGGTGGTGGGGGTGAGGGTGAGGGTGGGGTGAGGATGGGGGTGGGGGTGAGGGTGGGGTTCGAGGATGGGGGTGAGGGTTGGGGTATGATTTGGCATGCAGGTGGGGGGGAAGCAGTAGTGAAGCTTCAACTTACCAGTGTCCATTCCTCCGCCGACTCCTGCGAGGCCGTCAGGATGCAGGATGTTCAAGACTTCCTCCTCCCATGTTGTAAATTGTGGGGGTTGAGGTGGGGGTCCTCCGCCAGTCTTCTGCACGGCGATGTTGTGCCTGGATACCATGGAACGCACCTTCCCCGTGGGTCGTTCCATCGCTTCCTGATGTCTTCCCGATGTCTTCCCGATTTCTGGGGTGCTGTCCCACAGCGTTGACCCTGTCGACAATCCTCTGCCATAGCTCCGTCCTCCGGGCAATGCTGGTGTATTGGACCTGTGTGCCGAAGAGCTGGGGCTCTACCCGAACGATTTCCTCCACCATGACCCTGAGTTCTTCGTCTGAGAAGCGGGGCTGTCTTTGGGGTGCCATGGAGTGGTGTGTATGATGTGTGGGGTGGAGTATGTGTAGTTAAGTGTGTTGAGTGTGGTGGTGTGTGTTGTTTTGTGTGTGGATATTGTGTGGGTGATGGTGTAGTGTGCCTCTGTGTGATGGTATTCTGTGATCGCTGATGTGTCTCTCAGTGCTTCTTTCTGAATTTTTTGTCGTAGGGGTTTGTGGGTGATGTGGGTGTGTGTTTTATATTGTATTGTGTGTGTGGGAGTGGTGTGTGTATGTGTATCAGGTGTGTGGAATTCAAATCGGCCAATGTGGCTGAGTTTTGTTCGTTTGTGTGTATTCTGACCGCGGCGGTGTGTACCGCCAATGGAAAACCGCGTTTGAATGACCGCCGCGTGGATTCGTGGGTCGTAATGGCATGGGCGTATTTCTGTTGGCGTGACAGTGGAGGTTTGGTCACCTCCACTTTTCCGCCGACCGCTGGTCTGGTGGTCTGTTGTGGCTGTCGGATTTTCGGAGGTTTGGCTGCTGCGGGTCAGAATGACCGTGGCGGGTTACCGCGACCGCGGCGGAATTATGGAGGATTTCTGACCGGCGGTAGGCGCCTTTTAACGCCGAGGTCAGAATGACCACCATAATTTTCCCAGAGAGCACTTGCACTTTAGCACTGGTCAGCAGTGTTAAAGTGTCCAGAGTACCAAAAACAGAGTCCAGCACACAGTCAAAACATGGGAAGCAGAGGTAAAAAAAAAAAAAAAGACAGGTGAGACTATGCCAAGGATGCCAGGCCTAACAGAGAGATTCTGAAATAAATAAAATTTTCACATAGTTTGACCACCTTTTGCTACCTAATAGAAACTGAATGTAGTCAAAATTGCCCCCTTTTTAAGGAAATATTAAATGTCACCTTTAAGTAGACTTTGGAGCCCACAAGGTCAGTGCCCAATATTTATAACTGGTACATTCAATAATTTAGTGTTGGCATGGTGCCTACAGTGACTACCCTCTAAACACTTTTTTTTTCACTATGCAGGGTAGTAGTGTCTCTTATGTGAAAAACAAATAGTCAGACAAAATAATAATTCCCTTATCGTTTGTTTAAGACACGTATAGTGAATGATTTAACCTCTATTTTTAATATAATATATCCAACTTTACCAATGAATTGGATTTCAATAATGATATTGGGATAAGTTACTTTTAAAGAGTTAGAACTTGTATGCCTGAACCTTCAGCAGGCTAATTAACCCCTGTCAGTGACTCCCTTTAGTGAGGTGTCAAAACTGCTCCCAGATCATAAAGAATGGTTTAGACATTTTGGCAGGAAGGCCTGGTTGTGAGGCTTGTGACTCCTCTCTAATCAGGAAGGCAGCTAGAAAGGGATCAAGGACTTCATTGACTTGAAAGGGACCAGAATGAAGCTTGCCCGTTCATACTTGAGTGTAAAAGGAGACCAGGGGAAGAGAAGCCTTTGTTTCCTGAGATATCTGTAGCCAGCTTGGCCCTATCCCATGGGAGGGGGAACTGGTCCAAGAAACAATAATATTTGTTGAGGAGGAGGGTACTGCTCATTTCTTAAACATCTCCCTGGCTGGCACAAAAGAGACCTCAAAGACAAATGTGCTATTATATTGGATGTGTTCCAGAAAAAGTGCTTTTTGGGGTAGTTTGAGGTAAGGCAAACAGGATGTTTTGCAGAATTGGGAAGGTTTGCCCCTGTCCCAGGGACCCAGTAGGGTTAAGGAGGAACCAGTACTGACCCCCCCCGACTGCCTATGGAATGCTACAAAAGTGTCACTTCACCCACAGCTCATCGTAACATATCTGGACATGAGGAAGAACAGAAGAGGACTGAACCTGCTGTCTGTATCATGCATGGATACCAGAGAACTAGACCTGTTCACACAGGACTACTAAATCTACATCAAGGCTCAGTTGACCGTCATCCTGTGTGGTTACAGAGACACAACAAGTGGCAGTGACCAGTTGCGACTGGAGGAGGACTGGATCCTGCTGGCTGCCTCTACTGGAGTGGGTCCTGACCCCTAAGTGCTGCCCATGAGGTCCGTTCAGCCTTATTGCTGTCCAGAAGAACTTATTCTGATATCACAGTTATATGTTAGCTCAGAAAAATGTTGGACTTCCAGACCTCTTGAGGACTGAGATCAATCATTCGAGTTAATCTGCCCAAGGTGCGACCTCACTGGACAAGCAAATGAGTTCTCAAAAGTGCCCAGCTGAATAGTAGAAACTGGGCATGAATTGGACGCTACTAGTTGCCTCTGCTGGAGTGAGTCCGGGCTTCTAAGGGCTAACACTGAGGGTCTGCGATCCTTAGAATTGACCAAGAGATATTTCAGAAATATTGAAAGGTTGGGACTTTCCCACCAAAACCAATTGCTCCAGGTGGTCCTTTTTCAGTGGCTATCCAGCTTTGAGAGAACTTCAGCAGATACAGCCTGCAACCTTGTCCTGCTAGAGGATTCTGCCTTCTGTTTCAAAGACCTAGTCAGAAGGTAAATTCTTGGTGCCCGATAATGAATTTGGTGGGCTGAGAACCACTATGGTGGCAGTGGTCCAACTGCCGCCGTGTTGGCAGTCTGACCACCATATAATGATACATGCGGTTTCATAGATGAAAGACCGCTTCGGTCTTAACCACACCACCAGCAAACACGGACCGCCGTGTTGGAGAGATAGGCCAATGTGGCTATCGGAGGGCAGACCCCCAGTGCAACCGCCGTCCCAGTCATGATGTTGCTTACTGCTGACGTGACTTGCCAACCAGCACATTTGATCAGGCAGAAATGGGGGATATAAGGCTGAAACTCACCTGCAGGCAGTCTCAAACATCCGGGGCCACCATGGAGCTGATCCTACATGTCCTGCCGCTGCTTGTGCTGCTCGATGGTGCACAAAATCGGCGTCATGGATGCAACCAATGGTAGACCAAACACCTATCCGTTCCCTCACACTCCACAGCAACTCAACGGGCCGCCATTGGCCTGGCATTTGGGCTGTACTTCTCGGTCCAAAAGATTGCCTGTGACCTGGTCTAGAGTCCTACACAACATAGATCACAATCACAGCCCCATGGTGCGCCCTTTGGCTAGGTCACTGACACTGTAGAGCCACACACTACATAACTTTCAATGTGTGCACATCCCAGTCACAGGGAAAGTGATGTGTCAAGAACATTGTGTCACACACAGCAGATCCTCATCAATCTTAGACCCACAAATTGACCTAACACCCTTACATTGTTCACATGGCTTGGCCTGTCGTGACATAACAGCTACATCTGCATGAATGTGTCACTGAAGCGAAACACACCTCCCCGCAAGCACTGTTGTAATTGACTCACACATCACCAACATTGTTAGAGAAAGTAAGATAAATGGGATGCATAAAAAGTTGTCCAAAGCACACAATGTAAACAATCCCTGCACAATAGGTAAGGTGGCATAAGGGGGAACCCAGGAAGGCTGCTACCTGGGGGCACATTCCACTTTGCATGTGTCTCTAAACAACTATTTGCACAGGAACTGTGGCCTGATGCATGTCACTAGCAAGGGTCACACAGTTAGATAAAGTAGGTGTAAGGTACACACATTAAAATGGACACATGTCCATTCAATTGCATAGGAAGGTACCACAATTGAACACCATCCATGTGTGAACAAACAAACCTCTAGCATGCACAATACAAAATTCCAATCTACATCAGGTGGAGAAATGAAACCCAACAGATGTTGACAATGGCCAAGCCAAGATGAAATACGCACCGTATGAAACACCACCCAATGCAATGACACCCCAATTGGATCACATCCTACACAACCATCCATCCAACGTCTCCCCATGTCCTGAGTAACTCCAGCAATGATTCCAAAGTCAGATCTTCACCACTACTTCAAATGGATCATCAATCAGGGTTAAACAAACACAACTGTAGTTATACATCACTAATTATACATGAACATCAAAAAAGTACAAACGTAATGTCAGGAACCTTGTTTAGAACAGCAACCAAATTAACTTTATTTGTAAAACTCTAAAAATGGAGTGAAGGCCAATGGCCAGTCCATGAAAACAGGTGCATAGCACACTGCTATGCATCAATACTTGCCTCACTAATCACTGCCAACAGGAAGGGGAATCTAAAAGACATTCCAGCCACCTCAATTTTTGCCTTTGGGTGGAGTTTAGGATGAATGGATTTTGAGAGAGGTGGGCTTAACTTTGGGAGGTGTGTGTTTCGTCTTGGGTGTGGGTGGGGTATGACTGGGTTCAGGGAGGGCAGGTGTCACCGGGGAGGACTTGGACATGGAAGGTATGGGTTGGGTTGTGGGCAGAGTATTTTCGGGTTTGAGAGGGTGTGGGGGGATTTCACAAGGGTAAGGACAAGGACAAACAGAAAACTGTTCTTAGGAAAATGGGGAAGGTGTACAGGAGGGATGCTGCGGCTGTGTCTGCTGTGGCTTTGTGTGTTGTTGGTGCTTGTGCGTGTGTCTGAAGTATGTTGTGTTTTGATGGTGTCTGTTGCATGTGAGAATGTGAGAGTTTCCGTTTCTTGGTGGGCTGGGATGTGGATGTGATGGGTAAGGTGGTAGTGGTGGATGTGTGTGTTTGTTGGGGTGGTGTCTGGAGGTATGGTGGATGTAGTGGGTATGTCTATGCATGTTGGGGTCGTGTCTAGGGGCATGGCGTGAGTGGTGGCTAGGTCTGGGTGTTGGGGTGGTGTCTGGGGGTATGGTGGGAGTGGTGGCTGCATCGTTGTGTGTATGAGAAATAACATGGAGTAATGGCTTAGGCTGTGTCTGTGTTGGTATGGTGGGAATGGTAGCTGTGTTGATGTGTGTTGGGGTGGTGTCTGGGGATATGGTGGTGGTTGTGATTGTGGTGAGTGACAGTTGAGTGCTTGCATGTTTTGTGGTGTTTTTGCTTATGTGTGCTGCTTGCGGCTGTTGAGGTGTTTGCATGCATATGTGTGCTTCAGACAGATATGGGAATAAGGAAACTGTATTTGGAAGAGGAAGGTGGTGGGGGGAAGAATTTGGGGGGGGTGGAAGGCTACCATGGGGCAGGAGGCCAGTACCTGAAAAGATCTTTGTAGGGCAAATATTGCACTATTAACACAACTATCTGTTGGAGCTGGCTGCCCTGCACCTGGATTGCATTCAGAATGGCAGTCTGATCTACAGAGATGCTCCTCAGGAGGTCAATAGCCTCCTCACTCAGGGCAGGAGGGATAACAGGGCAGGGAGTGAGGTGCCTGGTGTGAAGGGTCGCCTACCATCTTGGGGGAGCAGGCCTGGCCAAATTGGTGGGAAGCAACAGGGAGGGACGAGATGAAATTGGGGATGGCAGACAAGGATGGAACAGGAGCAGGTCCTGAATGTTCCACCACCACTAGGGAGTGTCCACTGGAGATCGACTCTGAAGATGATGATGCAGAGCCAGAATCCTTTGTGGGACTACCCTCACCCTCTGGGCCACTGTGTTCCTCCGTGTCTGTTGTCTTGTGACCGGAGGTTCCATGGCCAGCTGCTTCCCCACTTATGCCAGCCCTGTCTCCTACACTTGCCTGGGATGATGCTAAAATCACAAATACAAATGGGGTCATTCCATGTGCTTTAACTCACTTGAACAACAGCTTTGATCACAAAACATTACCAAAATGTACAGTAGAGCCCAGCCACAAGGAATTCCAAAGTGCCTCTAACATTTGCTACAGCACATGCATGCATGCTACATGAACTGTAAACATGTGCACACAGGAAATTCAGTTTCACATACAACTGCAATTGCATGAGTGAAGTTGTAATATTGCAATACCAATGGATCAAGAAGGAGACCTTGTCACCGAGAATGGTTTGGCTCTTGTAGCACCCCTCACTAACCTGTTGGCATAAATTACAATGGCAATGACAACTACATTCTCACAGATTCAACACAAGGTCCTGCAATCAGCAAATCTGTATATGCACAATACATCATCATGAGGAATTGTTGAGCAAATAATCCGGCCAAGTTGAAGTAGGAAGTACAGTAGCAGGAAGAAAGTGACATTAACGCACCCATGTCGCACTGCAAAAACTTGCCAATGGTTACCTCAGAATATGTACAGTGTCTGAATAGTCTCATGGAAGTTGTACTAATGTTTCTTTGCTTGATGGTACACGTTGCACTGACATGTACAATGGAGAAAATCTGGTCAAAATGTCTGGGAGACTTGTCCAGAAAAATCCACAGCACAATGAGTCAGCTAGGCCTAGGGAAGTCACCTGTCTTGCTTGGTACTGCTGAGAACACCCTTCTAACATTGCATAACTAAAAGCCAATAGCCCATTGAATTTTGTTGTGGCTCAGGGAATGTCCATAGTCTGAAGAGGGCCTTTAACATGATTTGCAATGGGAAGGGACATCAATATACCTTTTTGTCAGCACAGCTTCCATTCGATTGCTGAATGTACACACACATATGATTCCAGCATTTCTGCATGTCACTCCCTGATGAACCTAAAACAATTGACATGTGCCAAGCATGTAGCCAAATGAATCCACGTCAATGGCATAGAAATGCACACTAAGTGCTGTAGGTCTGCTTGTCATGTCCATGTTAATGAGAAATAACATGGAGTAATGGCTCAGGATATGTGTGAGCCAACATACACTACTGTCTGTGGTACCACATGAACTGTATGACCACCATACACAAATGTGTTCTAATAGATTTTGGCATGGGCACATATTTGATAGAATCAGACATCATCCCATGAAGACAGGTAGAACATGTAAGAAACAGTAGAGAAAATGATACTACAAAAGTGCAAGGTACACATGCTAACATGCGGGCAGAAATACGGTTACCAACAGTGATGCCACCTAAATCATGTAACTGTACATTCAATACTTACCCAGGGGAAGTATAGCTTACTTTCTGCACACAAAGGACAATGCATGCCATGTCACATGTATTATGGCCACAATCACATGAGAGGCAGTAGTGAAGCACCAGCACTCTTGACACACTGACAACAAGTGGCCTGTTGGGTACAGATGCCAATATGTCTACTTGACCAGACATAGCTGAGTACAATGATCTATTACCTCATGTTGTTTTATGTTGGAAATGACACACTAAACACAAGGGGACTATTGGGTAAAAATGACACCCACAACATGAAACAAAATGAGATGATTGGCTACTGTACTCAGCCATGTGTCTGCCCAAGAGAGTACATTGTAGTGGACTGCACTCTGTTGTGTCCCTGGTCACTCGGACAATAAGCAAGGCACATCAGCATGCACCAACCACCATACCTACACAAACAACAACTCATCATGTATATTGCACCTGGGCCATCACCAATATTCATGGGGAGATAGCTGCCTCCAACACATCAACCTGGAAATGTGACAGGCAGGAATCTGCCCAGGACTCACCCCCTTTTAGCTGCTGTGCTCCCCTCAAACACCCATCAAGGTCCAGGTAGGCCACCGCCAGTATGCCGGCCATCACGGAGTCAGGGTCTGGAGTGTGCCACACCCATGTTGGGAGGACAGCCCCAACTGAGCCTCCGCAATATCCCGAGCCCAACGTCTCATGTCCTCCCACCTTTTCTAACTGTGGATGCTCCGTGTAGGAAGTTGGCTCTGTATGTGCTATTTCAAAGTAAGGAATAGCATGCACAGAGTCCAAGGGTTCCCCTTAGAGGTAAAATAGTGGTAAAAATAGATAATACTAATGCTCTATTTTGTGGTAGTGTGGTCGAGCAGTAGGCTTATCCAAGGAGTAGTGTTAAGCATTTGTTGTACATACACATCGACAATAAATGAGGTACACACACTCAGAGACAAATCCAGCCAATAGGTTTTTGTATAGAAAAATATCTTTTCTTAGTTTATTTTAAGAACCACAGGTTCAAATTCTACATGTAATATCTCATTCGAAAGGTATTGCAGGTAAGTACTTTAGGAACTTTAAATCATAAAAATTGCATGTATACTTTTCAAGTTATTGACAAATAGCTGTTTTAAAAGTGGACACAGTGCAATTTTCACAGTTCCTGGGGGAGGTAAGTTTTTGTTAATTTTACTAGGTAAGTAAGACACTTACAGGGTTCAGTTCTTGGTCCAAGGTAGCCCACCGTTGGGGGTTCAGAGCAACCCCAAAGTCACCACACCAGCAGCTCAGGGCCGGTCAGGTGCAGAGTTCAAAGTGGTGCCCAAAACACATAGGCTAGAATGGAGAGAAGGGGGTGCCCCGGTTCCGGTCTGCTTGCAGGTAAGTACCCGCGTCTTCGGAGGGCAGACCAGGGGGGTTTTGTAGGGCACCGGGGGGGACACAAGCCCACACAGAAATTTCACCCTCAGCAGCGCGGGGGCGGCCGGGTGCAGTGTAGAAACAAGCGTCGGGTTCGCAATGTTAGTCTATGAGAGATCTCGGGATCTCTTCAGCGCTGCAGGCAGGCAAGGGGGGGGTTCCTCGGGGAAACCTCCACTTGGGCAAGGGAGAGGGACTCCTGGGGGTCACTTCTCCAGTGAAAGTCCGGTCCTTCAGGTCCTGGGGGCTGCGGGTGCAGGGTCTCTCCCAGGCGTCGGGACTTTGGATTCAAAGAGTCGCGGTCAGGGGAAGCCTCGGGATTCCCTCTGCAGGCGGCGTTGTGGGGGCTCAGGGGGGACAGGTTTTGGTACTCACAGTATCAGAGTAGTCCTGGGGTCCCTCCTGAGGTGTTGGATCTCCACCAGCCGAGTCGGGGTCGCCGGGTGCAGTGTTGCAAGTCTCACGCTTCTTGCGGGGAGCTTGCAGGGTTCTTTCAAAGCTGCTGGAAACAAAGTTGCAGTCTTTCTTGGAGCAGGTCCGCTGTCCTCGGGAGTTTCTTGTCTTTTCGAAGCAGGGGCAGTCCTCAGAGGATGTCGAGGTCGCTGGTCCCTTTGGAAGGCGTCGCTGGAGCAGGATCTTTGGAAGGCAGGAGACAGGCCGGTGAGTTTCTGGAGCCAAGGCAGTTGTCGTCTTCTGGTCTTCCTCTGCAGGGGTTTTCAGCTAGGCAGTCCTTCTTCTTGTAGCTGCAGGAATCTAATTTTCTAGGGTTCAGGGTAGCCCTTAAATACTAAATTTAAGGGCGTGTTTAGGTCTGGGGGGTTAGTAGCCAATGGCTACTAGCCCTGAGGGTGGGTACACCCTCTTTGTGCCTCCTCCCAAGGGGAGGGGGTCACAATCCTAACCCTATTGGGGGAATCCTCCATCTGCAAGATGGAGGATTTCTAAAAGTCAGAGTCACCTCAGCTCAGGACACCTTAGGGGCTGTCCTGACTGGCCAGTGACTCCTCCTTGTTTCTTTCTTTGTTCCCTCCAGCCTTGCCGCCAAAAGTGGGGGCCGTGGCCGGAGGGGGCAGGCAACTCCACTAAGCTGGAGTGCCCTGCTGGGCTGTGACAAAGGGGTGAGCCTTTGAGGCTCACCGCCAGGTGTCACAGCTCCTGCCTGGGGGAGGTGTTAGCATCTCCACCCAGTGCAGGCTTCGTTACTGGCCTCAGAGTGACAAAGGCACTCTCCCCATGGGGCCAGCAACATGTCTCTGGTGTGGCAGGCTGCTGGAACTAGTCAGCCTACACAGACAGTCGGTTAAGTTTCAGGGGGCACCTCTAAGGTGCCCTCTGTGGTGTATTTTACAATAAAATGTACACTGGCATCAGTGTGCATTTATTGTGCTGAGAAGTTTGATACCAAACTTCCCAGTTTTCAGTGTAGCCATTATGGTGCTGTGGAGTCCGTGTTTGACAGACTCCCAGACCATATACTCTTATGGCTACCCTGCACTTACAATGTCTAAGGTTTTGTTTAGGCACTGTAGGGGTACCATGCTCATGCACTGGTACCCTCACCTATGGTATAGTGCACCCTGCCTTAGGGCTGTAAGGCCTGCTAGAGGGGTGTCTTACCTATACTGCATAGGCAGTGAGAGGCTGGTATGGCACCCTGAGGGGAGTGCCATGTCGACTTACTCGTTTTGTCCTCACTAGCACACACAAGCTGGCAAGCAGTGTGTCTGTGCTGAGTGAGAGGTCTCCAGGGTGGCATAAGACATGCTGCAGCCCTTAGAGACCTTCCTTGGCATCAGGGCCCTTGGTACTAGAAGTACCAGTTACAAGGGACTTATCTGGATGCCAGGGTCTGCCAATTGTGGATACAAAAGTACAGGTTAGGGAAAGAACACTGGTGCTGGGGCCTGGTTAGCAGGCCTCAGCACACTTTCAATTGTAAACATAGCATCAGCAAAGGCAAAAAGTCAGGGGGCAACCATGCCAAGGAGGCATTTCCTTACACAACCCCCCCCCAAACGAAAGAGGATGAGACTAACCTTTCCCAAGAGAGTCTTCATTTTCTAAGTGGAAGAACCTGGAAAGGCCATCTGCATTGGCATGGGCAGTCCCAGGTCTGTGTTCCACTATAAAGTCCATTCCCTGTAGGGAGATGGACCACCTCAACAGTTTAGGATTTTCACCTTTCATTTGCATCAGCCATTTGAGAGGTCTGTGGTCAGTTTGAACTAGGAAGTGAGTCCCAAAGAGGTATGGTCTCAGCTTCTTCAGGGACCAAACCACAGCAAAGGCCTCCCTCTCAATGGCACTCCAACGCTGCTCCCTGGGGAGTAACCTCCTGCTAATGAAAGCAACAGGCTGGTCAAGACCATCATCATTTGTTTGGGACAAAACTGCCCCTATCCCATGTTCAGAGGCATCAGTCTGCACAATGAACTGCTTAGAATAATCTGGAGCTTTTAGAACTGGTGCTGAGCACATTGCCTGTTTCAGGGTGTCAAAGGCCTGTTGGCATTCCACAGTCCAGTTCACTTTCTTGGGCATTTTCTTGGAGGTGAGTTCAGTGAGGGCTGTCACAATGGATCCATATCCCTTCACAAATCTCCTGTAATACCCAGTCAAGCCAAGGAATGCCCTGACTTGAGTCTGGGTTTTTGGAGCTACCCAGTCCAGAATAGTCTGGATCTTGGGTTGGAGTGGCTGAACTTGGCCTCCACCTACAAGGTGTCCCAAGTAAACCACAGTTCCCTGCCCTATCTGGCATTTGGATGCCTTGATAGAGAGGCCTGCAGATTGCAGAGCCTTCAAAACCTTCTTCAGGTGGACCAGGTGATCCTGCCAGGTGGAGCTAAAGACAGCAATATCATCAAGATAAGCTGTGCTAAAGGACTCCAAGCCAGCAAGGACTTGATTCACCAACCTTTGGAAGGTGGCAGGGGCATTCTTTAAACCAAAGGGCATAACAGTAAACTGATAATGCCCATCAGGTGTGGAGAATGCTGTTTTCTCTTTTGCTCCAGGTGCCATTTTTATTTGCCAGTACCCTGCTGTCAAGTCAAAGGTACTTAAGAATTTGGCAGCACCTAATTTATCTATGAGCTCATCAGCTCTTGGAATTGGATGAGCATCTGTCTTGGTGACAGAATTGAGCCCTCTGTAGTCCACACAAAACCTCATCTCTTTCTTTCCATCTTTGGTGTGGGGTTTGGGGACTAAGACCACTGGGCTAGCCCAGGGGCTGTCAGAGCGCTCAATTACTCCCAATTCCAGCATCTTGTGGACTTCCACCTTGATGCTTTCCTTAACATGGTCAGATTGTCTAAAGATTTTGTTCTTGACAGGCATGCTGTCTCCTGTGTCCACATCATGGGTACACAGGTGTGTCTGACCAGGGGTTAAGGAGAAGAGTTCAGGAAACTGTTGTAGGACTCTCCTACAATCAGCTTGCTGTTGGCCAGAGAGGGTGTCTGAGTAGATCACTCCATCTACTGTGCCATCTTTTGGGTCTGATGACAGAAGATCAGGGAGAGGTTCACTCTCTGCCTCCTGATCCTCATCTGTTACCATCAACAGATTCACATCAGCCCTGTCATGGAAGAGCTTAAGGCGGTTCACATGGATCACCCTCTTGGGGCTCCTGCTTGTGCCCAGGTCCACCAGGTAGGTGACCTGACTCTTCCTTTCTAGTACTGGGTAAGGGCCACTCCATTTGTCCTGGAGTGCCCTGGGAGCCACAGGCTCCAGAACCCAGACTTTCTGCCCTGGTTGGAACTCAACCAGTGCAGCCTTTTGGTCATACCAAAACTTCTGGAGCTGTTGGCTGGCCTCAAGGTTTTTGGTTGCCTTTTCCATGTACTCTGCCATTCTAGAGCGAAGGCCAAGTACATAGTCCACTATGTCTTGTTTAGGCTCATGGAGAGGTCTCTCCCAGCCTTCTTTAACAAGAGCAAGTGGTCCTCTTACAGGATGACCAAACAGAAGTTCAAAGGGTGAGAATCCTACTCCCTTCTGTGGCACCTCTCTGTAAGCGAAAAGCAGACATGGCAAGAGGACATCCCATCTCCTTTTGAGTTTTTCTGGGAGCCCCATGATCATGCCCTTTAATGTCTTGTTGAATCTCTCAACTAAGCCATTAGTTTGTGGATGGTAAGGTGTAGTGAATTTATAAGTCACTCCACACTCATTCCACATATGTTTCAGGTATGCTGACATGAAGTTGGTACCTCTGTCAGACACCACCTCCTTAGGGAAACCCACTCTGGTAAAGATACCAATGAGGGCCTTGGCTACTGCAGGGGCAGTAGTCGACCTAAGGGGAATAGCTTCAGGATACCTAGTAGCATGATCCACTACTACTAGGATGTACATATTTCCTGAGGCTGTGGGAGGTTCCAGTGGACCAACTATGTCCACACCCACTCTTTCAAAGGGGACCCCCACCACTGGAAGTGGAATGAGGGGGGCCTTTGGGTGCCCACCTGTCTTACCACTGGCTTGACAGGTGGGGCAGGAGAGGCAAAACTCCTTAACCATGTTGGACATATTGGGCCAGTAGAAGTGGTTGACTAGCCTCTCCCACGTCTTGGGTTGTCCCAAATGTCCAGCAAGGGGAATGTCATGGGCCAATGTTAGGATGAACTCTCTGAACAGCTGAGGCACTACCACTCTCCTAGTGGCACCAGGTTTGGGGTCTCTGGCCTCAGTGTACAGGAGTCCATCTTCCCAATAGACCCTATGTGTTCCATTTTTCTTGCCCTTGGACTCTTCAGCAGCTTGCTGCCTAAGGCCTTCAAGAGAGGGACAGGTTTCTTGTCCCTTACACAGCTCCTCCCTTGAGGGTCCCCCTGGGCCTAAGAGCTCAACCTGATAAGGTTCAAGCCCCAAAGGCTCAGTTCCCTCAGAGGGCAGAACTTCTTCCTGAGAAGAGAGGTTCCCTTTCTTTTGCTGTGTTGCAGTTGGTTTCCCAACTGACTTTCCTGTTCTCTTGGTAGGCTGGGCCATTCTTCCAGACTCCAGCTCTACTTGTTCACCCTGTGCCTTGCACTGTGCTCTTGTTTTCACACACACCAATTCAGGGATACCCAGCATTGCTGCATGGGTTTTTAGTTCTACCTCAGCCCATGCTGAGGACTCCAGGTCATTTCCAAGCAGACAGTCCACTGGGATATTTGAGGAGACCACCACCTGTTTCAGGCCATTGACCCCTCCCCATTCTAAAGTAACCATTGCCATGGGATGTACTTTTCTCTGATTGTCAGCGTTGGTGACTGTGTAAGTTTTTCCAGTCAGGTATTGGCCAGGGGAAACCAGTTTCTCTGTCACCATGGTGACACTGGCACCTGTATCCCTCAGGCCCTCTATTCTAGTCCCATTAATTAAGAGTTGCTGTCTGTATTTTTGCATGTTAGGCGGCCAGACAGCTAGTGTGGCTAAATCCACCCCACCCTCAGAAACTAGAGTAGCTTCAGTGTGGACCCTGATTTGCTCTGGGCACACTGTTGATCCCACTTGGAGACTAGCCATACCAGTGTTACCTGGATGGGAGTTTGGAGTGGAACCTTTCTTGGGACAGGCCTTGTCTCCAGTTTGGTGTCCATGCTGTTTACAGCTATGACACCAGGCCTTTTTGGGATCAAAGTTTTTACCCTTGTACCCATTGTTTTGTGAAGAGGCTCTGGGCCCACCCTCCTGTGCAGGTTTTTGGGGGCCTGTAGAAGACTCTTTACTATTTTTAGTTTTGGTTGTCTCATCACCCTTCCCCTGGGGAGTCTTTGTGACCCCTTTCTTTTGGTCACCCCCTGTTGAAGTCTTGGACACCCTTGTCTTGACCCAATGGTCCGCCTTCTTTCCCAATTCTTGGGGAGAAATTGGTCCTAGGTCTACCAGATGCTGATGCAGTTTATCATTGAAACAATTACTTAATAGGTGTTCTTTCACAAATAAATTGTACAGCCCATCATAATTACTTACACCACTGCCTTGAATCCAACCATCTAGTGTTTTCACTGAGTAGTCTACAAAGTCAACCCAGGTCTGGCTCGAGGATTTTTGAGCCCCCCTGAATCTAATCCTATACTCCTCAGTGGAGAATCCAAAGCCCTCAATCAGGGTACCCTTCATGAGGTCATAAGATTCTGCATCTTGTCCAGAGAGTGTGAGGAGTCTATCCCTACACTTTCCTGTGAACATTTCCCAAAGGAGAGCACCCCAGTGAGATCTGTTCACTTTTCTGGTTACACAAGCCCTCTCAAAAGCTGTGAACCATTTGGTGATGTCATCACCATCTTCATATTTAGTTACAATCCCTTTAGGGATTTTCAACATGTCAGGAGAATCTCTGACCCTATTTATGTTGCTGCCACCATTGATGGGTCCTAGGCCCATCTCTTGTCTTTCCCTCTCTATGGCTAGGATCTGTCTTTCCAAAGCCAATCTTTTGGCCATCCTGGCTAACTGGATGTCCTCTTCACTGGGGTTATCCTCAGTGATTTCAGAGGTGTTGGTCTCTCCTGTGAGGGAACCAGCATCTCTGACTATTATTTGTGGAGTCAGGGTTTGAGGGACCCTGTTCTCCCTAGATAGGACTGGTAGGGGGGAATTGTCCTCCAAGTCACTATCCTCTTCCTCTGAGTTGCCACCCTCAGAGGGGTTGGCCTTTTCAAACTCTGCCAAAAGCTCCTGGAGCTGTATTTTGGTAGGTTTGGGGCCCATTGTTATTTTCTTTATTTTACAGAGTGACCTTAGCTCCCTCATCTTAAGATGGAGGTAAGGTGTGGTGTCGAGTTCCACCACAGTCACATCTGTGCTAGACATTTTGCTTCTAAAAGTTGGAATACTTTTTAAGAATCTACAACTGGTTCTAGAATCTAATTCAAACTTTTACAAACTTTTAAACTCTAAAAGAAATGCTAAACAGGATCTAACACAAGGCCCTAGCAGGTCTTTTAAGAATTTAGAAAACTTTTCAAATTGCAAAAATCAATTTCTAATGACAATTTTGGAATTTGTCGTGTGATCAGGTATTGGCTGAGTAGTCCAGCAAATGCAAAGTCTTGTACCCCACCGCTGATCCACCAATGTAGGAAGTTGGCTCTGTATGTGCTATTTCAAAGTAAGGAATAGCATGCACAGAGTCCAAGGGTTCCCCTTAGAGGTAAAATAGTGGTAAAAATAGATAATACTAATGCTCTATTTTGTGGTAGTGTGGTCGAGCAGTAGGCTTATCCAAGGAGTAGTGTTAAGCATTTGTTGTACATACACATCGACAATAAATGAGGTACACACACTCAGAGACAAATCCAGCCAATAGGTTTTTGTATAGAAAAATATCTTTTCTTAGTTTATTTTAAGAACCACAGGTTCAAATTCTACATGTAATATCTCATTCGAAAGGTATTGCAGGTAAGTACTTTAGGAACTTTAAATCATAAAAATTGCATGTATACTTTTCAAGTTATTGACAAATAGCTGTTTTAAAAGTGGACACAGTGCAATTTTCACAGTTCCTGGGGGAGGTAAGTTTTTGTTAATTTTACCAGGTAAGTAAGACACTTACAGGGTTCAGTTCTTGGTCCAAGGTAGCCCACCGTTGGGGGTTCAGAGCAACCCCAAAGTCACCACACCAGCAGCTCAGGGCCGGTCAGGTGCAGAGTTCAAAGTGGTGCCCAAAACACATAGGCTAGAATGGAGAGAAGGGGGTGCCCCGGTTCCGGTCTGCTTGCAGGTAAGTACCCGCGTCTTCGGAGGGCAGACCAGGGGGGTTTTGTAGGGCACCAGGGGGGACACAAGCCCACACAGAAATTTCACCCTCAGCAGCGCGGGGGCGGCCGGGTGCAGTGTAGAAACAAGCGTCGGGTTCGCAATGTTAGTCTATGAGAGATCTCGGGATCTCTTCAGCGCTGCAGGCAGGCAAGGGGGGGGTTCCTCGGGGAAACCTCCACTTGGGCAAGGGAGAGGGACTCCTGGGAATCACTTCTCCAGTGAAAGTCCGGTCCTTCAGGTCCTGGGGGCTGCGGGTGCAGGGTCTCTCCCAGGCGTCGGGACTTTGGATTCAAAGAGTCGCGGTCAGGGGAAGCCTCGGGATTCCCTCTGCAGGCGGCGCTGTGGGGGCTCAGGGGGGACAGGTTTTGGTACTCACAGTATCAGAGTAGTCCTGGGGTCCCTCCTGAGGTGTTGGATCTCCACCAGCCGAGTCGGGGTCGCCGGGTGCAGTGTTGCAAGTCTCACGCTTCTTGCGGGGAGCTTGCAGGGTTCTTTCAAAGCTGCTGGAAACAAAGTTGCAGTCTTTCTTGGAGCAGGTCCGCTGTCCTCGGGAGTTTCTTGTCTTTTCGAAGCAGGGGCAGTCCTCAGAGGATGTCGAGGTCGCTGGTCCCTTTGGAAGGCGTCGCTGGAGCAGGATCTTTGGAAGGCAGGAGACAGGCCGGTGAGTTTCTGGAGCCAAGGCAGTTGTCGTCTTCTGGTCTTCCTCTGCAGGGGTTTTCAGCTAGGCAGTCCTTCTTCTTGTAGCTGCAGGAATCTAATTTTCTAGGGTTCAGGGTAGCCCTTAAATACTAAATTTAAGGGCGTGTTTAGGTCTGGGGGGTTAGTAGCCAATGGCTACTAGCCCTGAGGGTGGGTACACCCTCTTTGTGCCTCCTCCCAAGGGGAGGGGGTCACAATCCTAACCCTATTGGGGGAATCCTCCATCTGCAAGATGGAGGATTTCTAAAAGTCAGAGTCACCTCAGCTCAGGACACCTTAGGGGCTGTCCTGACTGGCCAGTGACTCCTCCTTGTTTCTTTCTTTGTTCCCTCCAGCCTTGCCGCCAAAAGTGGGGGCCGTGGCCGGAGGGGGCGGGCAACTCCACTAAGCTGGAGTGCCCTGCTGGGCTGTGACAAAGGGGTGAGCCTTTGAGGCTCACCGCCAGGTGTCACAGCTCCTGCCTGGGGGAGGTGTTAGCATCTCCACCCAGTGCAGGCTTTGTTACTGGCCTCAGAGTGACAAAGGCACTCTCCCCATGGGGCCAGCAACATGTCTCTGGTGTGGCAGGCTGCTGGAACTAGTCAGCCTACACAGACAGTCGGTTAAGTTTCAGGGGGCACCTCTAAGGTGCCCTCTGTGGTGTATTTTACAATAAAATGTACACTGGCATCAGTGTGCATTTATTGTGCTGAGAAGTTTGATACCAAACTTCCCAGTTTTCAGTGTAGCCATTATGGTGCTGTGGAGTCCGTGTTTGACAGACTCCCAGACCATATACTCTTATGGCTACCCTGCACTTACAATGTCTAAGGTTTTGTTTAGGCACTGTAGGGGTACCATGCTCATGCACTGGTACCCTCACCTATGGTATAGTGCACCCTGCCTTAGGGCTGTAAGGCCTGCTAGAGGGGTGTCTTACCTATACTGCATAGGCAGTGAGAGGCTGGCATGGCACCCTGAGGGGAGTGCCATGTCGACTTACTCGTTTTGTCCTCACTAGCACACACAAGCTGGCAAGCAGTGTGTCTGTGCTGAGTGAGAGGTCTCCAGGGTGGCATAAGACATGCTGCAGCCCTTAGAGACCTTCCTTGGCATCAGGGCCCTTGGTACTAGAAGTACCAGTTACAAGGGACTTATCTGGATGCCAGGGTCTGCCAATTGTGGATACAAAAGTACAGGTTAGGGAAAGAACACTGGTGCTGGGGCCTGGTTAGCAGGCCTCAGCACACTTTCAATTGTAAACATAGCATCAGCAAAGGCAAAAAGTCAGGGGGCAACCATGCCAAGGAGGCATTTCCTTACACTCCGCATGAGATGAACCCCTAGGGTCCGCACATTCCCGGGGATGGATCTCCAAATACCTTGCTTCTGATGGGCATTGACCTGAATGGATGCAGTATGCAAAATAAGAGGTCACAATTGTTTTGATGGTTGACTGGGTTGTCTAATGCACATCTTCTAAACACTTAGCATAAGCATTTTGAAATTGGCAACACACTACATGTGAAAAGCACACATGGTGATATGTACAGGGACACACATACACACTTTTGGTGTCACCTGCCTGCTAGCCACAACCCTGGGTGCGGCCTACAATGACTAAAACAACCAACTGACATCATGTAGCCCTGCCCAAGCAACCTGTACTGTGACGTGAGCCACAATAACACACAACACACCATTGTGACCTTCTGAAGGATTAACTACTTGTGTATGATTGCACAGACACCTTAACATCCAGGCACGACTTGCTGCATAGGGTTCCTACAGGCAACTACTATGTAACCGACAATGCCCTAAGATGTAGGTGACAATGAAAGGACTTGCATGGGTGTCACTGAAAGCTTCTTCTCTGTGGAAGTGTGGACATGTCTACGTAATAGAATCTCATACGTCTTCTGAGTGGGTTTGTGTGGTATGCACTGCATATGTGACCATATGTGGCACTCCGACAGATGATATCCAACATAGCAAGGTATGTTTGGTGGGATTGGTTGCATGTTACAAAGCTAGTGATTCACGTGTCATGATTTCCCCTCAACTAACTAACTATCTGCACTATGTGTTTGTCACTTGTGCTCTAGGCCTGTACTGTAGAAACATGACTTATGTAAAGGTGACAACAGACCTGTGGGAGTAAGGGGCCTGTCATAAGTCATTATCACACAATGACAATGAGGGTCAATGGAAATGAGTACCAGGTCAGGTGGTTACCTCAATTCCCATTCAAATGTAGTCAATGTAAAAGCATGCCGGCCACATCTTGCTTATGAAGACTCATTTTGGCCACACCCAAGGATCTCAAAGCCTACAGTGAGTGGGCCTGGTGCCTCAGTTGCATGTGCACCAGCGTGGGCTATGTCCCTTACTGTGAAAAGGCTTTGACAGGCCTTACTCTCTGGTGGCAGAGCATTCAAAACCTATACGACCATCACATTTCCATCACTTCCATGCCTGGACATTACATCCTGTGGCCATCCTATATGTGACTTCAGGGTTGTGTGGCACTCTGAAGGACTCCATGAGATTTGCTTTGTTGTCATACCACATTTTGCCACAGCCAGATCTGGGCCCAGTGATCATTGGGACTTTACACATTGCTACCAACATTCTCAACTGACTAAAACAGTATTTATACACAGCTCATGCTGTAATGCCAATACAGTTACCATCATCATATCATCACTTAACCTCTTAGCTGCTGGGCCTTTTCCCCCCCAGTGCTGAGCCCTTTTTTGGCTATTTGGGGTAGTTCGCGCTTAGGGCTTCATAACTTTTTGTCCACATAAGCTAACCACGCCAAATTTGCGTCCTTTTTTTCCAACATCCTAGGGATTCTAATGGTACCCAGAGTTTGTGGTTTCCCCTGGAGGAGACCAAGAAAATAGCCAAAATACAGTGAAAATTTCGTTTTTTCCAAAAAAATGGGAAAAAAGGGCAGCCGAAGAAGGCTTGTGGTTTTTTCCCTGAAAATGCCATCAACAAAGGGTTTCTGGTGCTGAAATCACTATCTTCCCACCTTTCAGGAACGGGCAGACTTGAATCGGAAAACCACATTTTCCAACACAAATTTGGCATTTTACTGGGACATACCCCATTTTTACTATTTTTGGTGCTTTCAACCTCCTTCCAGTTAGTGACAGGAATGGGTGTGAAACCAATGCTGGATCCCGGAAAGCTAAACATTTCTGAAAACTAGACAAAATTCTGAATTCAGCAAGGGGTCATTTGTGTAGATCCTATAAGGTTTTCCTACAGAAAATAACAGCTGAAATAAAAAAATATTGAAATTGAGCTGAAAACAACAGCCATTTTTCTTTATGTTTTACTCTGTAACTTTTTCCTGCGATGTCAGATTTCTGAAAGCAATATACCGTTTTGTCTGCTGGACTCTTCTGGTTGCGGGGATATAAAGGGCTTATAGGTTCATCAAGAACCCTAGGTACCCAGAGCCAATAAATGAGGTGCACCCTGCAGTTGGTTTTCATTCTATACTGGGTATACAGCAATTCATTTGCTGAAATATCAAGAGTGAAAAAGAGGTATCAAGAAAACCTTTGCATTTCCAAAATGGGATCAAGATAAGGTTTTGAGGAGCAGTGGTTATTTGCACATCTCTGAATTCCGAGGTGCCCATACTAGCATGTGAATTGCAGGGCATTACTCAAATAGACGTCTTTTTTACACACTCTCTTATATTTGGAAGGAAAAAATGTAGAGAAAGATAAGGGGCAATAACACTTGTTTTGCTATTCTATGTTCCCCCAAGTCTCCCGATAAAAATGATACCTCACTTGTGTGGGTAGGCCTAGCGCCCGTGACAGGAAATGCCCCAAAACACAACGTGGACACATCCCATTTTTTGACAAAATACAGAGCTGTTTTTTGCAAAGTGCCTACCTGTAGATTATGGCCTCTAGCTCAGCCGGCACATAGGGAATCCTACCAAACCTGTACATTTTTGAAAACTAGAGACCTAGGGGAATCCAAGATGGGGTGACTCGCGGGGCTCTGACCAGGTTCTGTTACCCAGAATCCTTTGCAAACCTCAAAAAGTGGCTAAAAAAACAAGTTTTCCTCACATTTCGATGACAGAAAGTTCTGGAATCTGAGAGGAGCCTCAAATTTCCTTCCACCCAGCGTCCCCCCAAGTCTCCCGATAAAAATTATACCTCACTTGTGTGGGTAGGCCTAGCGCCCGCGACAGGAAATGCCCCAAAACACAACGTGGACACATCACAGAAAACAGAGCTGTTTTTTGCAAAGTGCCTACATGTAGATTTTGGCCTCTAGCTCAGCCGGCACCTAGGGAAACCTACCAAACCTGTACATTTTTGAAAACTAGAGACCTAGGGGAATCCAAGATGGGGTGACTCGCGGGGCTCTGACCAGGTTCTGTTACCCAGAATCCTTTGCAAACCTCAAAAAGTGGCTAAAAAAACAAGTTTTCCTCACATTTCGATGACAGAAAGTTCTGGAATCTGAGAGGAGCCTCAAATTTCCTTCCACCCAGCGTCCCCCCAAGTCTCCCGATAAAAATGATACCTCACTTGTGTGGGTAGGCCTAGCGCCCGCAACAGGAATTGCCCCAAAACACAACGTGGACACATCACAGAAAACAGAGCTGTTTTTTGCAAAGTGCCTACCTGTAGATTTTGGCCTCTAGCTCAGCCGGCACCTAGGGAAACCTACCAAACCTGTACATTTCTGAAAACTAGAGACCTAGGGGAATCCAAGATGGGGTGACTCGCGGGGCTCTGACCAGGTTCTGTTACCCAGAATCCTTTGCAAACCTCAAAAAGTGGCTAAAAAAACAAGTTTTCCTCACATTTCGGTGACAGAAAGTTCTGGAATCTGAGAGGAGCCTCATATTTCCTTCCACCCAGCGTCCCCCCAAGTCTCCCGATAAAAATGATACCTCACTTGTGTGGGTAGGCCTAGCGCCCGCGACAGGAAATGCCCCAAAACACAACGTGGACACATCACAGAAAACAGAGCTGTTTTTTGCAAAGTGCCTACCTGTAGATTATGGCCTCTAGCTCAGCCGGCACCTAGGGAAACCTACCAAACCTGTACATTTTTGAAAACTAGAGACCTAGGGGAATCCAAGATGGGGTGACTCGCGGGGCTCTGACCAGGTTCTGTTACCCAGAATCCTTTGCAAACCTCAAAAAGTGGCTAAAAAAACAAGTTTTCCTCACATTTCGATGACAGAAAGTTCTGGAATCTGAGAGGAGCCTCAAATTTCCTTCCACCCAGCGTCCCCCCAAGTCTCCCGATAAAAATGATACCTCACTTGTGTGGGTAGGCCTAGCGCCCGCGACAGGAAATGCCCCAAAACACAACGTGGACACAACACAGAAAACAGAGCTGTTTTTTGCAAAGTGCCTACCTGTAGATTTTGGCCTCTAGCTCAGCCGGCACCTAGGGAAACCTACCAAACCTGTACATTTTTGAAAACTAGAGACCTAGGGGAATCCAAGATGGGGTGACTCGCGGGGCTCTGACCAGGTTCTGTTACCCAGAATCCTTTGCAAACCTCAAAAAGTGGCTAAAAAAACAAGTTTTCCTCACATTTCGATGACAGAAAGTTCTGGAATCTGAGAGGAGCCTCAAATTTCCTTCCACCCAGCGTCCCCCCAAGTCTCCCGATAAAAATGATACCTCACTTGTGTGGGTAGGCCTAGCGCCCGCGACAGGAAATGCCCCAAAACACAACGTGGACACATCACAGAAAACAGAGCTGTTTTTTGCAAAGTGCCTACCTGTAGATTTTGGCCTCTAGCTCAGCCGGCACCTAGGGAAACCTACCAAACCTGTACATTTTTGAAAACTAGAGACCTAGGGGAATCCAAGATGGGGTGACTTGCGGGGCTCTGACCAGGTTCTGTTACCCAGAATCCTTTGCAAACCTCAAAAAGTGGCTAAAAAAACAAGTTTTCCTCACATTTCGATGACAGAAAGTTCTGGAATCTGAGAGGAGCCTCAAATTTCCTTCCACCCAGCGTCCCCACAAGTCTCCCGATAAAAATGATACCTCACTTGTGTGGGTAGGCCTAGCGCCCGCGACAGGAAATGCCCCAAAACACAACGTGGACACATCACAGAAAACAGAGCTGTTTTTTGCAAAGTGCCTACCTGTAGATTTTGGCCTCTAGCTCAGCCGGCACCTAGGGAAACCTACCAAACCTGTACATTTTTGAAAACTAGAGACCTAGGGGAATCCAAGATGGGGTGACTCGCGGGGCTCTGACCAGGTTCTGTTACCCAGAATCCTTTGCAAACCTCAAAAAGTGGCTAAAAAAACAAGTTTTCCTCACATTTCGATGACAGAAAGTTCTGGAATCTGAGAGGAGCCTCAAATTTCCTTCCACCCAGCGTCCCCCCAAGTCTCCCGATAAAAATGATACCTCACTTGTGTGGGTAGGCCTAGCGCCCGCAACAGGAATTGCCCCAAAACACAACGTGGACACATCACAGAAAACAGAGCTGTTTTTTGCAAAGTGCCTACCTGTAGATTTTGGCCTCTAGCTCAGCCGGCACCTAGGGAAACCTACCAAACCTGTACATTTCTGAAAACTAGAGACCTAGGGGAATCCAAGATGGGGTGACTCGCGGGGCTCTGACCAGGTTCTGTTACCCAGAATCCTTTGCAAACCTCAAAAAGTGGCTAAAAAAACAAGTTTTCCTCACATTTCGGTGACAGAAAGTTCTGGAATCTGAGAGGAGCCTCATATTTCCTTCCACCCAGCGTCCCCCCAAGTCTCCCGATAAAAATGATACCTCACTTGTGTGGGTAGGCCTAGCGCCCGCGACAGGAAATGCCCCAAAACACAACGTGGACACATCACAGAAAACAGAGCTGTTTTTTGCAAAGTGCCTACCTGTAGATTATGGCCTCTAGCTCAGCCGGCACCTAGGGAAACCTACCAAACCTGTACATTTTTGAAAACTAGAGACCTAGGGGAATCCAAGATGGGGTGACTCGCGGGGCTCTGACCAGGTTCTGTTACCCAGAATCCTTTGCAAATCTCAAAAAGTGGCTAAAAAAACAAGTTTTCCTCACATTTCGATGACAGAAAGTTCTGGAATCTGAGAGGAGCCTCAAATTTCCTTCCACCCAGCGTCCCCCCAAGTCTCCCGATAAAAATGATACCTCACTTGTGTGGGTAGGCCTAGCGCCCGCGACAGGAAATGCCCCAAAACACAACGTGGACACAACACAGAAAACAGAGCTGTTTTTTGCAAAGTGCCTACCTGTAGATTTTGGCCTCTAGCTCAGCCGGCACCTAGGGAAACCTACCAAACCTGTACATTTTTGAAAACTAGAGACCTAGGGGAATCCAAGATGGGGTGACTCGCGGGGCTCTGACCAGGTTCTGTTACCCAGAATCCTTTGCAAACCTCAAAAAGTGGCTAAAAAAACAAGTTTTCCTCACATTTCGATGACAGAAAGTTCTGGAATCTGAGAGGAGCCTCAAATTTCCTTCCACCCAGCGTCCCCCCAAGTCTCCCGATAAAAATGATACCTCACTTGTGTGGGTAGGCCTAGCGCCCGCGACAGGAAATGCCCCAAAACACAACGTGGACACATCACAGAAAACAGAGCTGTTTTTTGCAAAGTGCCTACCTGTAGATTTTGGCCTCTAGCTCAGCCGGCACCTAGGGAAACCTACCAAACCTGTACATTTTTGAAAACTAGAGACCTAGGGGAATCCAAGATGGGGTGACTCGCGGGGCTCTGACCAGGTTCTGTTACCCAGAATCCTTTGCAAACCTCAAAAAGTGGCTAAAAAAACAAGTTTTCCTCACATTTCGATGACAGAAAGTTCTGGAATCTGAGAGGAGCCTCAAATTTCCTTCCACCCAGCGTCCCCACAAGTCTCCCGATAAAAATGATACCTCACTTGTGTGGGTAGGCCTAGCGCCCGCGACAGGAAATGCCCCAAAACACAACGTGGACACATCACAGAAAACAGAGCTGTTTTTTGCAAAGTGCCTACCTGTAGATTTTGGCCTCTAGCTCAGCCGGCACCTAGGGAAACCTACCAAACCTGTACATTTTTGAAAACTAGAGACCTAGGGGAATCCAAGATGGGGTGACTCGCGGGGCTCTGACCAGGTTCTGTTACCCAGAATCCTTTGCAAACCTCAAAAAGTGGCTAAAAAAACAAGTTTTCCTCGCATTTCGATGACAGAAAGTTCTGGAATCTGAGAGGAGCCTCAAATTTCCTTCCACCCAGCGTCCCCCCAAGTCTCCCGATAAAAACGATACCTCACTTGTCTGGGTAGGCCTAGCGCCCGCGACAGGAATGGATCACACAAGGGTCAATGGTAGTCCTTGCTTGAGGTCTACTGTTAACCCTGGAGTGATTCATTCCTGAAGCAGGCACTAGGCGCAGGCACACAAGCGGGGTTGTGTTTTTATCAGGACAAGTGGGGAAACACTGGGTGGTAGGAATTTTGAGGATCCCTGCAGATCCCTGGACTTCTGCTCATTGGAATGCAAGGAAAATGTGTTTTTTAAGCACATAATGTAATTTCAAGGGGATTCTGGGTGAAGGAAAACTGGTGAAAGCCATGCAAGTCCTGCACCCTTGGTCTCCCCTGGTACTAGTTTGTTAAAGTTAACCCACCACTCACACTGGTTGGTTTTAGCACCTCCAGAAATTATGGTTTTAAAGCATGATTACTTATCAAAGTATCTGAATGTTGAAACCAAGCCTTCTGAAGGTGGGCCATAAAGCCGCGTCCAGGCACCAACCTCTTTATGGTCCATTCACACGCCATTCACGCACAACAAACAACCCTTTCATATCGCCAGCCACGGGCCCAATCCAATCAATCACTCCACTCACATTAACTTACCGCTGCCAGACAAGGGCCCATCACATTCACACGCCACAGAACGGATTAAGTTTGACTACATTTTACCACCTGTCAAGTAACTGCCTCCTTCTTCCTTAACATTACCAAATGCATGCGTAACAAACCTTTACTAATGACTCCTGTGACAGCCACCTGAGGCTCAGGAAGACATGTTTTTCATGCGCCTTTAGCGCACTCTCTGTGCTAAATCCAACTCCTTCCAGTTTGTGGATGCAAGTTGGGGGTGTCCGAGTATGCCGTACAAAGCGATTCCTCGAACTGAGTGAGCATATCTACCTTTGAAACTAAGGGAGACATGCTGGGGATTTCTCATGCTGTTACCTAAAGAGAAGGTCATAGGCTACCTGCCTCCTTCTTCCTTAACATTACCAAATGCATGCGTAACAAACCTTTACTAATGACTCCTGTGACAGCCACCTGAGGCTCAGGAAGACATGTTTTTCATGCGCCTTTAGCGCAATCTCTGTGCTAAATCCAACTCCTTCCAGTTTGTGGATGCAAGTTGGGGGTGTCCGAGTATGCCGTACAAAGCGATTCCTCAAACTGAGTGAGCATATCTACCTTTGAAACTAAGGGAGACATGCTGGGGATTTCTCATGATGTTCCCTAAAGAGAAGGTCATAGGCTATGGAAAAGGGTAGTGTTTGGTACATAGGGGAGTCCATGAGAACGTAGCATATGTCCCAGCCAACATTATGTGCAGTGATGTGACTATAATGCACTTATACAGCAAACTGAACATCTACTAAGTTCTGATGGAGGATGAACATGAAAAGCAGGTCAAACACTGACCTATACAAGTCATTCTCCTTTAGTGCTGGGATGGCACCAATGGGTTTGAATCCATAGGTGTAGATGATGTACATCTGTACTACCTTTACTATCTGCCTTCTACCTGTGCAATAACCCTGTGAAGGCACTCCTACCATAAGCTTTCCTTACCCATCCATGTCTCTGTTCTCATCAGAGTCCTGGCTAATCCTGTATAATAGCCAAGTGAACCTATACTAGTTTGTGGAAGCAAGTTGGGGGCTTCCAAGTATGCCCTACAAAGTGATTTCTCGAACTGAGAGAGCATATCTACCGTTGAAAGTAAGGAAGACATGCAGGTGAAGAAAGGGTACTCCGTGGCAATGTGGCATATGTTCTGTCTACTAGTATATGCAGTAGGGGGAAGAAAATGCATGTTAATTGAACAGAACACCGACCACGCCAAAAGGAAGTCCATGATGAAGTAAAATTCTGTGGCTCCTTGCCTAACGAAGCAGTGGCCCATGGACGTTCGGTATCGATGCACTGCCACTGAAAGGATTACCCAACAGCAGCTCAACCTCAGTCGATTTCCCAGAACTTTGCTTTAGTATGATACAACGTAAAGCAAGTAGGGATACAGAGGCCTGGTTGTGATGGACACTGGGGACAGTAATACCGACTCTCCTGCCGCTTTCCATGCTTTGAGCACACTTTACAGCGACGACATGGGCGATCCTTTTTGGGTGTTTTAGGTATGCGATCAGCAAAGTGTCGCTCCTGCAGCCTTGCCACATCCTCCAGAACATATGAGGTGGAGGCTGCTGCTTCTTCAGTAACAGCAGTGAGGCTTTCAATTACAGACAACTGGAAGTCAAGGAAAGTCATGAGTCTTCCTGTTGTTGTCTGACGGTAAACAACATACGCATTATATGTTGCCATCTGAATCAGGTGGGTAAACAGTTTCTTGTACCAAGTGCGAGTTTTACGACACGCATTGTATGGTTGAAGAACCTGGTCGTTCTTGTCCACTCCACCCATGTACTTATTGTAATCAAGTATACAGATGGGCTTGTGGACTTCGGCCATCTGACCCCAAACCGTGATGGGAGAAGTGCTCTCATCATGAATTGTAGTGAGCACGTATACATCACGTCTATCTAGGAACTTGACTGCTCGCAGTTCGTTAGAACGCAATGCAGTACTCTGTGATTTCTGGAGCTTCTTGCAAACAAGCTCCCGCGGGAATCCTTTGCGGTTACAACGAACTGTACCGCAGGCCACAGTGCCAGCTTTGTAGAGCTCACTGAACAGCTCTACTCCTGTATAGAAATTGTCCACATAAAGGTTATAACCTTTGTGAAGAAGTGGATGGACAAGTTCCCATACAATCTTACCTGTGACCCCTAACGTGGGAGGGCAACCTACAGGGTTTAGGGTAGAATCCTTCCCTGTATACACTCTCAGGCTGTACACATAGCCAGTAGAGCTCTCACACAGCATGTACAGCTTTATGCCATAGCGAGCTCTTTTGCTCGCAATGTACTGTCTGAAAAGCAGCCGTCCTTTGTACAGGATCAAGGACTCATCGACTGCTATATTCTTTCCAGGAGTATAGATCTCTGGAAACCTGGCAGACAAATGTTCCACGACAGGCCGAATTTTGAACAACCTGTCATGATCTGGATGGTCCCGGGGCAATGCAGCAGAATTGTCATTGAAATGCAGCATGCGCTGCAGTAGCAAAAAACGATCTCTGCTCATGTATGGTGCGAAGATGGGAGTTACCCAAACCGTGCGAGTCGTCCAGTAGGACTGCAAGGTGGGTTTCTGTACTAACCCCATTTTGAGGGTAAGGCCCAAAAATATCTTCAACTCCGCCAGCGAAGTGGGAGTCCACTGGCGTGCCCTAGAACGGGGCCCTAGAGTGCCTCCGCGCTCCCTCAGAAATTGGTCTGCACGCAAATTTGTTTGCTGCACAACTTTCTGAAGAAAGTCAACATCCAAAAACAGATAGATGTAGTCGACTGGCAAAAAGTTAGCTGTATCGACTTTACATCCAGCGTCACCAGTAAAAGGTGGAATTTGGGGCTGAACCAAACAGGGGGGCTGCCAAGAGAGCACTCGTTCTGTGCTTGCGGCAGCAAGCACGTGCTCTCTGGGTTCGGCTAACCCAATGTGGTCCCGCTGCCCAGAATGTGCTTGCGAAGGGACAGCACGGATGTCGTCATTGTCTCCTTCAGACTCACTGGAAGAGGTGTCGTCAGATGGGACTCCGCCGACTGAAAAATCAGTCCCAGAATCTGCCCCATTGTCCTCTCCCTCAGATGCTGTCTCAGTGTCTGCTGTCTCAGTCTCTGAGCCTACATCAGAACTGTCCTCCATAACCCGAGCTAGGGCTTGATCAGCAGTCATCCAACGAGACGCCATCTCTGCAACTGGCTAAACTGTCCCTCTAAATTACTATCCTACGTAGAAGGCAGATAGTCACAAAATTGCTTGTTGGTATGTTTGTTGTGTACAACAGGAAATGTCGTCACCTTACCTTCGCTTCTTCTCCAATTCTGCAGATTCTCTGAAAACACTGAAAAAAACAAAAAAAGAATGTATTACTTCACCTTACCACACACCCTGTGCAACAGTCATTTTTGGTGCTCTGCCTCCCATTACCTCCTCTTCTAATTCCCTCAGTACTATCCAGCAAAACTGCCACTACAGAAAAGACATGCATGCATGCATATTGTGTGTATATATATATATATATATATATATATATATATATAATAATATATATATATTTATATGTTTAGAAACAAAGTGGTTGAAGGGTTGCTGGGCGGCACACTTCACTGCCGGTGCCCAGTGACAGGGAAGACCAATCTAGAAATTATCTAATGCCGAAAAATTTCACCGCACTCCATGAAGTACAAATAAACGTGTATTTTATTGCAGTCAATAACCACCAACGTGTTTCAACTCACCAAGGAGTCTTGATCACGGTCCTCGTGGAGTGCGGTGAAATTGTTCACCATTATAAAACAACACACACAAGAATAACAAGCATTTACAATGCAATGGGTCTCGCATCTGCTCGAGTTAGAGCTATTAGCGTTATAAACTCCTAACCCAACTTTTCTTGCCACATAAATTGATAATTTAAAGTTAAACTCTTTCACATAAGAGAGCCGATTCACAGCGCCATGGCCACCATGAGCATCATGTCAAGAGTTACACAAAAGGAAAAGAAGTTCGCTCGCAGTTAAACGTAACAGCAAAAGTGCAATTAGCCATGTACCAGGGGCGATGGCCAAGGCGGTAGCAAAACCTCCCCAAGGAGGGACAAAGGTAAATCATTTTCCAATGCCATCAAAGGAGTGGTAGTGATGGGCGTGAGGTGGGCGTTGTTAGAAGCCCAGATACACACCAACAAGTCAGAAAAGCAGCACATGGACGCTGCAATGCTTGTCCTGAAAAAAATATATATATCTATCTATATATATATCTATATAGATATATATATCTATATAGATATATAGATATATATATCTATATAGATATATATATCTATATAGATATATATATGTGTATACATATATACACATATATATGAGACTCATGTCACAAATCTTTTTCTTTTTATACATGTGTGCTTGCCCTCGGCAAAGCACACATGTATAAAAAAAAAAATGGCCCCATTGATGGTCACCCTAAGGGCTGACCACCAACAATTTGTTTTTTTTTGTTTTTTTTTACCCTGGGGGGGCGATCGGCCTCCCCAGGCAAAACAACGTTTTTTTTTTTTCCCCTGGGGTCGGCCCGTGTTCCAAGGGCCGACCCCGCCATTTTTTTTTTCTTTTTTTTATTTCTTTTTTTTTGTGGGGGGCGCGATCGCCCCCCAAAACAGTATAAATAATTAAAATATTGCCAGGGGGGGTGGGGGGGGGCCTTTTACGAGGGGGCCGACCCCCCCAAAGAAGATCCCTGGTGCCTAGTGGCGTTTCCTGCCCGTGGATCGCAGCCGCGCTGCGATCCACGGCCAGGAAACGGTGCCAGGGAGGCATCGATGGAAAGGGGAGAGCCTCCCCTTTCCATCGATGCCTCCCTGGCATCTGGGGAGGCCGTTTTGGCCTTTTTTTCCCCACCGGAGAAGGAAAGAATGCTTACCTCCGTCTCTCCTTCTCCGGTGGGGAAAAAATGTGGCGAGGCGCGCTGACGTCATAAGGGGGCGGGAGGGGGGTGGGATGGAGACGCGGAAGCTCTTCCGCGTCTCCTACGGTAAAAAAAAAAAAAAAAAAAATCCTCCGGTGCATTGCACCGGAGGATTTTTAACCCCCTCCCTGGTGTCGGCCACTGGTCGTGACCCGCACCAGGGAGGGAGTGTGGGCGTCGGCCAGTGGCCGACGCCCGCATTTAACGGGATATATTACTGTTTGTCTTCAAAGTTCACTTGCATACACATATGAAGGCAAAACAAGTACAATCTAGGGCTTATCACACATCACATTGGTCATTTGAAATACACAGAGAACAGGGCTCCACACGCTACAACCTGCACAGACTATTTATGGACCACAGATTGTGGCAACAAGCAGGCCAAATAACTCACTGGGAATCAGAGGCACATTTTAGCTCATGAGGAAGGAAAGGGCGGCTTTGAACAGAGTCAGATATGACAATGAGGCAGTTACCTGCTTCTCTGGTAATATAGCTAGCCATACAGGGGAAGAACCTCTTCCACTAGCCTCTCCAGCTCCTCTGGCGAGAAGAGGTGCCCTTTCACCTGCTTGGCCTGGCATGATTGTTCCCAGAGCCAGCACACAGAAGCTAACATGGTGGAGGTGCTGGTTGCAGTAGTGTCAGGAGGCAAGTCAGTATTCTTCCAAAATGTGGCATGCATGTACGCGGCCATTGGCCTGTGACTGTTACAGTCACCAATATTAGCCTTTGTCTGTGACCGCCATGGTTGAGACCGCCCACTTGACTTCCTCCAACGGAGGGAGGCTACTAATGTCCAATGAACGAGGTCAGGCATCTGCCATTTTGGCAGTTGTAATTACAGATTTGGGGATTGTAAAATGCTTCACAAAATGTGTAAATATGCACAAATATCTGAAAATATGTCAACATCCCTTGATCTGTATATTCTCCCACACAGTCATCAGTGTAGTGCGTTCCTGGTCACAGATGCCATATTACCACAGAGCACTGCAACCTGCCAGTGACCGTATTTCTGGCAGTCAAAACAGTTTGCAACATCAAGGGGCACGAGAGGAGCAGATAGGTGTATTATGTGCATATATATATATATATAGTAAACACATGTCTAGACAGCCATGGGGATCAAGCTGGCCCTGAGTAGTAGACATTTCTGATGTGTAATGGGTATAATGTATTTCCAGTCATTTATGTTTTGTAACATGACTTTAATCTTTCTCATCAGATATAATGGTCTGCAAACATTGACTAATGCTCCAACTCATTTAATTCCACAAATAGGTACCCTGGGAGAGGGAGGATGCAACAACCTCCAGTCTACTGTCCATTTCCAGACCATGGAAGAATGCGACAAAATAAAGCAGTCTCATCTGAATAGGCAAACAATCCAGTATCTATATCGTCAGTTGGAGCCAGATCTAATGCCTGAAAATATGAATCCAACATGTATACCACCCATTGTGAGACTCATGGCAGTATTATACTTCCTGGTCACAGGGTCATTTCAATATACATTGGCTATATCTGGTTGTATTCCACATCACATGTTCTGTGGAGTTTTAAGAGACGTGCGATGATGACACACATTGACAGCAATCTCAGGTTCCCCAGTCGTGAGGTTTTAGCCAATGTGAAGGTTGATCTCTATGAATTTGGTCACCTCCCACATGTTATGGGGGGCCATTGATGGCACCCATATTGCGTAGGTGTCACTGCATGCCAGTGAACAAGTCTATCGCAACAGAAACAACTTCAATTTGATCAACGTGCAAGTTGTCTGCTTGTCAGATCTGTAAATTTCAAACATCTGTGCCTGGTTCTAATATTTAGTCCATGATTTCTTTGTACTGTGGAATAGCACCATATCCCAGCTGATGTCACAAGTGCAATTGAAGAGGGCCTGGCTTGTGGCTAAGTTACATCTGTTGTGATCTGGTGTGTGCAATGTCAGGTGCTACAGTCAGGAAGTGCGTGAATCACTGTAGCATTTATGTCTCATTTCAGGAGACTCAGCATATCCCAACCGTCCTTGGTTGATAACACTGCTGAGGAATCAAACTCAGCCAGGGGAAGTCTGCTTCAATTAGCCCCATGGAAAAACACAGCAGCCAGTTGAGCAGGCTTTTGGGCACCTGAAGGCCAGATTTTACTGTCTGGACAAGACGGGGGAACCCTCCTCTACGCACCCGGAAAGGTGTGAAATCACTGTGGCTTGCTACAAGCTCCATAACATTGTCTGTGAAAGAACATCCCTTACATCCCAGAGAAGGGGAAGCCTGTGGTGCCACCAGGTGAGAATCCAGAAATGCCAAATGAAGATCATAGTGGTGAAGAGGAAGGAGCTGACTTGCAACAAGATCTTAACAATAGCTTCCTCTCATGAGTGCAAGTATGTCATGAGATGTCATGGCTGACTTTACAATGAACTCTTGTTGTGATGATGTGAGGAGTCTTTTTTTAAAAACAGTTCTGAATCTGAAGCTCTGATAAATATTAGCAAAGTGTCTGATGAGGAAACGTTTGACACAATAACATTTATGAGATGTTGCTTTGTTTGTGTGAGATTAATACCATGGACTGCATTCTCCAGACATTTGCTATGTGAATTGTGTCATATGTGTAGTTTCAAAGCTATACTGCTCATTTTTGTGTTTGTTCAGGTACCTTCACCATGACATCCTCACAGGGACATTTCCGAATTGTTACATTGGCAGGTATATGATGCTGTTTGGACAAAGTAGACATGGATTGTTCCTGCTAATGTAGGTCACAGACTTTGGATGTTTAAGATCTGTGCCAAGACAGTTTGCAAAGTAATAGGCTGGATGTTTGGAAGACTCCATTGGACTTGTTCCTTGTTATGTGGTGGCCCTATGGCCTCATGTATGTCATCACGTGGTCAGAAAATGTGTAGTCCTAAGGCAAATTCATGTTAGTTTCCATTCACATTAGCTAAATACTCTTTTTGTATAAACTGTATGTGGCTGTTGATGTGTTTCAACATTGTAGGCCAGAGTGCTTGTGGCACATCACTGACATTTGTGTGTGTCATACCACCAGATGCAGAAGCACTGGATCTTAATGGCCTTGTGATCAGAAACAATTGTACTGCCATCTGTTTGAGTCTTGCATTATATGATGTTGGATTCTTTTTCTGAGACAGGCAATGTGGTTCCAGCTGATGACATCAACCAATTTCATGTTTGCCTAATCTATAGGACAATGTCTGATATGGCTCTTCCTTCCATGGTCTGGAGGTCTGTACCTGTTAATTTGATCATTTACCCAGTATGATTCAATCATGTTTGATTTACTATGTTTCAAACATAATGACTATGAGCTGAACAATGTAATAAAACCTCTTCTTAGTCAAGACGTTTGTATGTACGTGTATGTTGTAATTCTGAGCTGGATACTATTTACATGCACATATTCCTGCTTCCACAAGTAGTCTGTTTTTACATTGCATGATTCACATGCTAAAACATATCTACATTGGTAAATGTGAAATGTAAGACAGCAGACAATGAGTTTGTGACTTGTACATTTATTACAGTGCTAAGGGTGAAAACAAACATGTGGCAAAATGTAACAAAAATGAAGGGACAAGTCATGGTGAACGATATGATAGGAGTAGATGCTACATCATCAGGAGTCCAAAGTACTCCTCCCATCAGAAATGGAATGGGTTCAGGTTCAGTCCACAAAGTGAATGTGTGACACACAAAGGAGGCCATTAAGTTTGTGGTTTCTTATTGGCAGTGGGGGGTGTCTTGCCATCTCTACCTCTTGAATTTTAAATGGACACCCCCGTTTGCGAGAGCTGGGAGGGTCAATAAGCTGCTGCAGAGGCAGGGTTATCAGATGGTGATTGGTCCTTTAGCAGGGCTTTCCTTCCTATGTCTGCTGCAGGTGTACTTAGGCTTGATGTTGTTGCCCTACAGGAAGAGGTAGATGTTGTGGGGAAAACCCTGCTCAGGATTGTATGGATGTCCCTCAGCACCTCTGTTAGGGTGGCCATGTTGAAGTTATGGTCCGCCATATGTTGGTTCATGTTCCTTTGCAGCTACTTCAATTCCCGGAGTTCTGTCAGCACCTGGCCCATCACACCTTGGGACTCCTGTTTGACCGCCAAGATTCGGCTGAGGGTATTGTTGTGTAGCCATTTTAGTTGTATCTTCATGCACATTATTTTAGTACACTAGGCCTGCTGCTGTGCACTTAACCTAGATATATTTTATTCAGCTTTGTTTATTACTTTAGCAATAGCCACATTTGTGGTCTTGTTTATTTCTCTCTATCTAGCTGTTCTTTTCCTAGGCCAGCACTACGTTCTTAAACAAGATATTCTTTTTCACTCTGTGCTTCTCTCAAGGCTGCAGTAAGATAGGTTGCCGGTAAAACATGGTAACGCTTTGTCTCTGGTATTCATAGAAACATACACATCCTTATGTAGGGACATTTTCTCAGAACATCAGCTGTTTTATTATAAAAACACTTCACTGTCCCATACACATTAGAGGGAGATTCCAGCCAGATGATCACGACTGTATGCCGAATGCTTCGCTACAGCTGCTTATGCAGACTTCAGGCTTTGCTCAGGTATGGGGGGGGATGATGTCTTCCCAGGGGAGCCTGAAGGGCATAACTAGAGCTTAACATGTTGTGCTCTAATATAGCCTAGGTAGGAATTAGTTTATTGACTCTAGTGACAATATGGTACAGTTGTTTCTATGCTTTACTCTCCTTGTCACAATTGTAATCCTGTCATGCTTTATCGTCCTGGTTATTGCAGTACATGCTTTATTATCTAAGATGCAGTTGCCTCATTCAAACATTATTGAAACATATTCTGCCTCGGCTTGTCATTGTACATGTGAGACTAATGTAACTGAGAGAAACGGATGAGATCTGAGTGACCACGATTTCCCTGAGGAGTCAATTGTGTCATGCGCTCGGCTGCCCAATCAACCCTGCTCCTGGGTAGAGATGATGCACTACTAGTTAGCTGGAGCAAATCCCGGATTGCGGCGACAGGTGTCACCTGTAGTGGGTTAGACTCAGTCTCCCCCCCGCAGGTGATTCTGCCGCTCAAATCCAGTAGTCTCATTAGAATAACGAGAGCCTACGTGACTTGCCGCTGCCAACGTTTGGTCAGGCTCTAATTTTCGGGTCATCCTGAGTATCTCTGTCTCTGTACATACAAAGACACCTCAGTACTATACGGAGAGGTCCATGGTATTGAGGATTTTCCTCCTCAGCTAAGTAGGGAGTACCTAACTAACGCTGTAGGTTGTTCATGCCTGAACCATTAGAAGGCATTGGTGTCCTTATCTCTGAACCAATTTACCATTCATTATGGCGAATCCACAACAGGTAGCAATTGCAGTCAATGTGAGACCATCCCTTACTACACATTTACTGGCACATGGCCTAACGGCACAGGGGGTCCAGTCACATTTGTTGTTGACGCTCACCCAGCCTATAGAACAGAACTTTTTTACTCTTGGGTCACATTTCCAGCAGTTGATGGGAACACAAATACATTTCATCATTATATACCTGCAAACGTACCTGCACAATACAGAGCGTATGCATAGCTAAAGACACCTCCATCTTATCAAGAACATAAGAATTGCCTCAATGCGCTGTACCCCACACAATTTTACACATTAGGTTAGGTCCTTTAAGTAACAATGGTCCTACCGGGCCTTTATTGGCCACTTATACACCTCACCCTGCTGCAGCGAACATAACAGTAGCTGAAGTCCGCCGCCTATATACTGAGCTGACAGCAATATACAGACGATTAGTACAGTTTATAATGTAAACATTAAACACAAACCCAGCACGTGCTGCACCAGTAACGCCAGGCATTAACCCTGCAACTGTACATTCGATCATGGGTAAAGTACCCGCCAAACTAGAAGAAATTTCATTTTGGTTAGCTCAAAAATTTAACGCCCTGGAAGCAGTATTTCCCCATACAGGACCCCAGGATAAACATAGAATATTAACAATGTGCTTGCCATTTGGAATGGTTCCCACAGTAGATAATTGTAATACATAGGGCACGGTATTTGCCACGCTCTATACTATTGCACACGGTACGCTGACAGTTGCCAACTTATCAGAAGTGTTGAAACAAATTCAAGATGAATACGGGACTACCCCGGCCCGTGGGGCGGTCAGAACGAACAACTGAGTACGTGAAACCGAGAAAGGAATCACAACGCTCAACAGACGTTTCTGTTAAAAAAGAAGAGAAACTTCCCCAACAAAAACCACAATTCAAAAGGAAAAAGTGGCAGCAGTTGCAGTCCGACATGCCACTCAAGAAGAGGGCTCTCTTGAAGAACAAAAAGTGGGCACTAGCGCTATTAGACAGCGCAGCAGAGGTCACAATAGTTCGCCGGAATCGTCTAGAGCATCTGTAGGTGAAAGCAACTAATGACTTCCTACAAGTAGAAACTGCGGGCATGCGTGTCTCCATGTCTAATAGGGTGTACAAAGTAATGCTACAGTTAGAAGGAGACAGAGCGCACAACAGAAGCAATCTTTTTGGGCTGCGTCGTAAACATATATGATATTTTGCTAGCCGAAAAGGATTGGCCACCTACATTTTTCCATACTTGCCCATATGGGGGAAGATGTTATTAAACCTTCTTTCTCACCCGCTGTTCCGAAGGAGCTAACTGAATCCTAAGCCATCAATTGGGCATTGGCGCAGGCACCTGTGTTATATCGCAACTATGTAGAATGGGATAAAGATTCCCCCTACCATGTAATCCCTATTAAGAGTCAACCCCAATATCCAATAAAACATGATGCTAAAGAACCCGGGAGGGAAATGCTTACACAACTGGAGTACCAGGGCATAATCAAACCCTGTGTCTCACCAATGAATAATCCTTCATTCCCAGTAGCTAGATCAGACCATTCTGACAGAATAGTCTTAGACTACAGACATTTAAACAGTCATATACGCACATACGCTATACAAAACTCACATAGCACAGCACTCATGAAAAACATAGTGTGCAAAAAATACAAAACAACACTGGACATTTCCATTGGGTTCTTCTGCCAAAATATAGCACCTGAGAGTAGAGACTTAACAAGTTTCAGTGCACTAGGCTCCCAGAAATAATTCTGTTGTTTACCCCAGGGATACAAGAACAGTCCAGGATTGTTCGCAGTTTGTGTAACTTCAATATTGCACGACATTGACCCTGAAAAATTGTCCTATGTAGATGATATCTATCTCACGGATGATGAATTGCTGCAACATTTAAGACAGGCAGCCCGCATTGTTGTGGGATTTGCCGAGTTCGGCTACAAATTCAATTAAAAAAAAAAAATAATAATAATAATAATAGCCTTCCTTTGCGTCCTGTTTCTGGGATATGAGCTATCAAGTGAAGAGAAGAGCCTACCGCCACAATTCTTGGAAAAATGCGCACAGTTACAACCTCCAAATACAATTAAAAACCTCCAATCCATATAGGGTTTCCTAAATTTTGGCAGAACTTACATTCCTGATTATGCATCACACGTAAAACCTTTATATGACTTAATACGTCCTGACTTTTCAAGTAAATTTTGGACAGTCGAACATACATGCATTCTCCTAGCTTTGCAAACAGACATGCTTGCAGCACAGCACCTACACACAAGGGACAACAAAACACATTTGGTCATCAGAGTAATTGCTGGTGCCATTGGTTTTGCATGTGTAACTTTCAATGAGTGTGAGACAGTCCCGATTGCATACAAATCACATTAGTTTTCAGCAACTGAACAACGCTTTGCTCCGACGGAGAAAATTCTCACTGCTGTTAAGAATGTTGTCATTAAAGAACCACCACTAACCCAAGGCAAACACATTGTCGTCTCTCCAATTCCAACCCTTGAGGCTGTTACCAAAACCAGCGTTCCAAGCGCTAAAGCATTGCATCCACGTTAGATTCAATGGGCAACGTCTTTGACAGCCACTGATGTAGACTACATTTTTGACCCAAAGTTACAAACTCAAGAATTTTTGCAATATGAACTAGAATACCCAGTTCCAGCAAATATACTGCATATTGATCAATATCAAAGAGTCATGTACACCGATGGCTCGGCACAACCTGCAATTGGCACAAAACATCAATACTGCACTGCTTGTGCAGTCGTAAGTGGCTACATGGAGGTTAATACATTTTGTCCACAGCATACATTCATGCAAACACTAGGGGATTGCACAGCACAATTAGCAGAGCTTAAGGCTCTGGTGATGGCACTGGAACATATGGATCCTGCACAGTTTACACTGATTGTTTGTGATTCATATTACTTTGTTCAGTCCTTCAATGAATACCTGCATTACTGGCGCCAGAATGGGTTCAGAGATTCTAAAGGCAACACCATTAAAAGCAGACTTCTGTGGGGGAAAGTAGTGGATCTGAAAGAAACGCCACCAAATGTTCATGTTGTACATATACAGGACAACAGGGTGTTGGAAGACACGTTGCTGGAAATACACTGGCTGATGAAGCTGCCAAATTGGTTGTAGCTACGGCTACTGTTGCTGCAGTAACCTGCCCAGGAGCGAAACCAGATGATGACATGTGGACTGCCATGAAAGCTACAGCTGAAGTCACTCCCTATTCAAAAGCATTTCCTGCTAAATATTCCTAGTGATTGGGAGGCTTCCTAGATGCCGAAGTAGTAATAACAGGTGTAGGGGTTCGAGTAATTCCCAACAAAGACATAAGATCAGAATTGATTAAAGCAGCACATGAGGGGGTAGCATCTGCCCATGCTGGTGTGGCAGCTACAATATCATTGTTGCAAGCACGTTATTGGTGGCCAGGTCTATACAAACAGACCAAACAGTATGTCCTTTGTTGTGACATCTGCCAACAAATTGAAGTTTCTACTGCCAGACACCCACCGCAGACACCCCTCCTAATAACCAACAAACCATTACAATGTGTGTACTTGGACCATTGTAGTCCCCTAACACCAGAGAGTGCATACAAATATATTTTAGTCACTGTCCACTCCTTCTCCAGATTTCTATGGGTGTGGCCACAACACTCGGCTGACACACTGTTATTAAAGACTTGTGAGTCTTTATAGGTACATATGCAGTTGCGGCTTTCCACTTGGACCAGGGTCCTGCTTTCGCCTCAAGGGCATTCAGGGACACCATGGATTTGTTAGGGGTCCAACTCCATTACTCAACTCCATTTCATCCCGAAGGAAATAGTGTTGTGGAGCGACAAAACTGTGATTTAAAGCAATCCTTAACAACCAGAGTCTTGGGTATGGGTCAAAATTGGCTTTACCACCTGTATGGAGTCCAGGGAGCACTTAATCTGCCTAGAAGGACCCGGGGGGGGGGATGGTCATACTTAATACAAGTGCCTGTTCGGAACTCAAATGTATGTTCCAGATCTTGATGGCCCTGGCGTGGAGGTGGCAGAAACACCCTTTGACATAAATGAGCGTGTCACTTTCTTTCAGGAATTACAACAGTTCTGTGATGATAACGCTTCTGCCAGTGCTGCCTCCACAGGAATTAAGGATGTACCAGTAACACCTACCAGCTGGACTCCTAAAGTTGGGGATCTGTTATGTCAAAATGTTGCAGTGAAAAAGGAGTTTGGTCCTTCTTAACGTGCACCGGTCCCAGTCTTGAGAATACACGGTACTAGAATTGTCATTCTACCACTGTTGGCTGGTGCTAAAGAAAACCACTTTGTATCTATCGACAATGTCAAGTTACACCATGTGGCCGATCCTGCACAGCAGACCAAGAGGAACAGCCAGTAGTTCCTGAACCCCTCTCACTACTGGTCAAGACATCCCCCTACAAGTTGTGAGCAGCAACACTGACACCTCTCCGAGCTTGGGGATGGTGAAAAATGATCTTGCATTAGTTCCACTAACATCTGTTTCAACAAATAATACAGAAATAACTAATCGATTTGACACAGCTTCAATACAGATGGATGGCGTCATTTATTCTAAACCACAGCGGCAGACCCCCCACCGGTTTAACACCTACAAACACGGCTCCAGCTTTTGCACAAACTGCTTCTGGATAGTTTGCCGACGTCAATGACACCTTTTTGGACTCATTTGCCTCTTCCACATCTGAATTGTCAAAAACAAGTAAGCTGATAAACTGGCTTAAAACAAATAATTTTATTTTCCCATGGAACTATATATGGCTTTCTTTGACTGTACAAGCTTTCCTCCTTTGGATTGGTTTTGTTATAACATTCTTTTTATTAATACATGGTCATTTTCTTCCTGAAAGATCAACATGTGAACTGGTGGATGAGGTCTTAAAACCCCATTTTTCTTCTCAGAAGGTACGCAGGGACTTGACTTTTGTGAACATTTCCGCTGTACCAATTCCTGATGGGATTGTTCGGAATAAAGTAACATTTGATATATACGGCCCGACAGAGGTCATTCAAATACCAAATGTGTTTAAACTTTCAATGAACGATGTAATAATACCCGGAGTTGTTTCTGATGACTGGGATGTGGAAACAGTTGATTCTATGAGTACTATGATGAATTGCAGTATTATACTGTATTTGAAAGAGAAGATGTTTATCAATCTAAAGAGAATTAAGGTGACATGTTTTCCTATAATTATTATGGACACCATTTCATTCACAGAGCAAGTACCCCAAAGACCGTATTTAATTACACACAATTGGAACATTGTCCGACTTCACACAAACATATTCTGGAAAGTTTGCATATTTTTCTGGGCACAATGTTAAAAATTATGAGTCATTATTTTAAATTGCCATCAATGGAAAATGTACATAAATTATTGACAGATACAAAATTCATTTATTTGGATTCCTTTGTTCCCCAGTTGGCTATAAAAGGCTATGAGTACTGGCTGAAGTCGATTGACTTAAAGTGTGTGGGGAACACGAAATTGGCAAATAAGGGGGAAGGAAGCTTTGTTTAGAGCATGCCCGATGCCTGTTCAAATGATATGTTTAAATGAAATTGTACAACATACAAGTTGTTTAGGCTTAGCAAAGATTAAGGAATTGAATGCGCCCAGTTTTCCAGCCCCTGCAAAATTTCACAAATGGCAAAAATATATAGACGCAACTGAAGATCAGCTTGATGAATGGATCCAGAATGGCACATTTAATGCTTCACTGTCATGTGCGGACGGGTGGTTATTGTGGCCAATAGATACCAATGGGTGTCATAAACTTTTTATAAACTCCACAATGGGTTTTAGAACCAATAGGCCGGACACTCGCAATGTATTATCCGAGCATGCAGGTATAGTAACAACATACAGTGTAGGGAAACTATGCCAGAAGTGGTTGAACAGTTCCTCACTAGATGCTGTTAGAGAACACCTCAGTCTCCTGTCTAATAACACTGACTTACAAGACTTCCTGTTAGGCCCCAGAAAACAACACAGAAAGCGTTTCTTATATGAAGTATATAATGAAATTTGGAAGCTTTCCCAACAAGAAGCTGCTGCCCGGTTAAGCCAAATACACCAGGAAAACGTATAGAAGGCATTAGCTGTAGATAATGGGATCAACACTCTGTCCAACTGGATATACACATTAAACAACATTGCATTATGTCTATTGCAGAGGAAACAAAGTGATATGTCTTCTTTACACCATGGACAGAGTCAACTAAGGTCCATTATGCAGTTGGGTTGGACACTTCAAACATTGAAGCCAGGTCGCGTTCCCTGGCAACACATTACCGCAAGGGACATATTTTCTACATTTAACTTAACGTGACAACAACAAATAATGGCTAAGAAAAAAGCAACTTGTGTCATGTTAAACATGGCAAAGTTAGAAAAGTTGCCTTTTGCTGTGGCTGTAATACCATCTACTGAGTGGTTAATACACAGGATCATTAATCTGCCTATCTCAACACTCCAATTCACGTCCTGGTTAAAACACATTCCAGTAGGCAGATATGAAAGGCTGGGAGATAGTTACATCCATGAGGTGTGGGACCTGCCCTTCTCATACAAAGGTCTCAGTGGCATGAAAGAGGTTTTTCTTGGTGGCATTGAATGTGAGATTTTTGTCAGCCATTCGATGGTTTGTAAATAGCTGTCCGCGCACAGATGTGTAATGCTTCAGCAGCAAATTTGACTTGTTATCTGAAGGGAGTTGCAGGCCCCTTAATTAGACCTGCGTTCCAGGTGCTTTCCAATGGCAGCTATGTTTTCCTCAATGGTGAAGACTGTTGTGGGATGCGAGCCAGAATAATTTATGTTGTTTCGGTCTCTAAGATTATTACATGCTGCGGGAACGTACTTTTTCTCCAACTAGAGGTAGCTGACATTTGGCCCCATATTGCTACTTCAAATGTGAAATTTGACAAGTTGAGCAGACTCAAGGCTTTATTGTTCCAAATACATGAGGCGCTCACATCTGCACGAGAGACCTACGCACTTCAGGTGGCAAGGTCATCAGCAGAGATACAGTCCCTTTTAAGTACCAACTTTCTGAGACACTTTGGTGAGCTTGTGGGACAAATATTTAATACATGTAGTACCACTGGAATCGCAAACTTCTTTAAGGCTGTTGGTTCTGGTTTCATCCACACCTTCTCCTCTATATTCAGTTTAATACCATCAGCTATCCAATCAATATTCTCCAGTATTTTGGGGGGATTTCCAATAACTTTGGCTAGAATAGGTGACAATTTGCTATTGCTTCTTTTTCTGCGAAATGGCTGTCCTGCTGCAACAAGGTGGAATGAAAGTGCTCCCACAAGTGCAGCTGTTTTGTGAACGCATGATGCAGTATTTCGGAGCAACACTCCTGGAGCAATTGGAGTGTGACTGGTCTCTGTCATTCAGACCAGTTTTGCACTGTCTGCATTCTGTGTTTCGGTGCCTCTGGTGCTCGTTCGAAGATGCACTGAAAGTTTGTCTTTCTACACAGTGCTTGCTTTCATTGGACGCTGATCTGTTGATGTTTTCCCTGAGGGCTCATTACCAGACATAGTTAGCCGGAGCAAAACCTGGATTGGGGCGACAGGTGTCACTTGTAGTGGGTTAGACTCTGTCTCCCACAACGCCGGCAATTCTGCCGCTCAAATCCAGTAGTCTCATAAGAATAATGAGAGCCTACGCAACAGTATCATGGTTGCGAGTGGCCTTAGTTGCCTCACTCTGGCAGCCCACAGCATCCCTACCACGGACTCTATACCCACAAGCCCGGGTCCTTGGCACAGGGTCTCCTCTTCAACTTGGTTCTGGACCTTCAGTGTCAGGATGGTTTCTTTCTGCCTCAGGATCTGGGACTGGGGGGGGCACAAGATCGTAGCAACTGTGCTAGGGATACAGGTTGGGGGCACGTTGTGTGTGATGTTGAAGCAACTTGGGTGGGAGGTGTTGTTGTGGGCATTGTCAGACTCACTGTTGCTGTCAGACCAGTCTGCCCAGATGGGCCAGGACTGTCATCCATGTCAACATGGCTAGGAGTGTTGTCATCACTGAGGGCTTCATCCAGAGCTAGGTTGGGAGTCTGGTCGGTGGACAATGTCTGTCCAGGTGCTGTGTCAACTTGACCTGTTGAGAAATAATAGAGTACATTGTTATTGTTTGAAATGTGGAATCTATAGCCAAAGGTTTTGGGTCAGTCTTAAGTTGCAGGTTTGCTGACTCTGCTGTGTTACCATGGAACTGAAGTTGTTGACATGACATGCGTGAAGCTTACAGAAAGTATTAGACTTAGGCAGCTCATTAGATGTGCTGATCAGTTGCACTTTTGATGAGGGGATGAACATGACATCTTAGAAACAGTTAATCCAACATAGTGGGGAGGAGACGTGTATTTGACCACTCCAAGACCTAGTTGTGTGAGGCACAGGCTAACACTCAACTTTGTGGTATGTGTAGCTGTAGCCATCATATGAGCAGTACTGAGTCAATGTATTAACTGCTACTACCAATCTAATAAAGCTGCTTAATGCCTTAGGACTACTTGATGTACACACTTGGTAAGGTGTCATTCCTGTCCTCAATAGTTTCATTTTAGGATACCAGGACAAAAGCAAGTTAGGTAGACAGACACCTCTGAGTTGATCATGAGATGTACATTATTAACTTCCATTTGAGTGAACATCATTTGAGGGATGGTACACAGGTGTGAAAGAGGGCCTCATGGTAGTTGTAGTCATGTCATGTCAGCGCCTTGAGACCTTCACAGGTGAGTAGCTGCAATTTACAAACATTGATTGATTGACTGATGTCACTTACTGCCTCCTCACACTACACAAATGCTAAACACCCAATGAAGGGAGCATCATTTGAGAGAAGGCAATCAGATCTATTTAGACAGGAGCAGGGAGGCCTGTTGGTTTGTGTTACAAAAACATGGCCTTCTGGTAGTTGTAGTCATGTCACTTGCTGCCTTCCCACACTACACAAATACTAAACTCCCAGGGGAGGGGGCATCATTTGAGAGATGGCACACAGGTATATTTGGATAAGTGCAGGACGACCTCTTGATTTGACTTGCAGAAAGAGGGCCTTCTGGTAATTGTTGTAAGGTCATTTGCTGCCTCCCCACATTACACAAATGCTAAACTCCAGGAGGAGAGAAAATCATTTGAGAGATGGCACACAGGTGTATTTGGACAAGTGCAGAAAAGCCTGTTGATGTGAGTTACAGAAGGAGGGCCTCCTGGCCCTCTAGGATGTAGTCATGTCACTTGCTGCCTCGCCACACTACACAAATGCTAAACACCCAGGGGAATAAACATAACTTGAGAGATGGCACACAGGTGTATTTGGACAAGTGCAGGAAGGACTCTTGGTTTGAGTTACAGAAAGAGCGCCTCCTGGTAGCTGTAGTCATGTCACTCTCCGTACTTCCCAACCCTTGATAAATGTGTAGTCTTGCATATCTGTTGCCACACTGCAGTTAGGTTGGCCCATACATTTACATGCAGACACCTACCATGGGTCCTGGGATGATCTTTGTATATTGAAATACTTACACACCTCATTTCAACATATGGCATGTGATGGGGATTGATACATGTGACGTTCAATACGACAAAGCACATTGACAAGCTTACATCTCTGCAACTCTGGGTATTGCATATTGGGTAAGTAGATGAACAAGGCAGTGGCAAAAGGTGAGATGTGTGTAGGCAGGCCATTGAAGACAGGTGACAGTTTTTGTGTTGTAACTCACCAGACTCCATTTACCCAGTAATTCATGTCAGGCCCTCAGGATGCAGGGTGGCCAAGACCTTCTTCTCCCAGGGAAAAAGTCATATTGGGGCACTGGGAGGATCACCACCAGTCTTCCGGGACTTTATGGAGGCTAGGGAACACACTCCCCCCCCCCTCAGGATTTTCCACCTGTTCATAATGTCCTTCTTTATGCACAGGGTGGTGCCTAGTGCATTCACTCTGTTGACTATATTTTGCCACACTTCTATTTTCCCACTGAGAGTAGTATGTTGGACTTGTGCTCCAAACAATTGTGGCTCTACTCTTATGATTTCATCCACCATGACTCAACTGATCTTCAGAAAAACAGGGATTTTTGAGATGGGACATAGCTGTAAATTAAAGTGGGTGACAGGGAATTACTTAAAGTGCTATAGGGAATAAATGGACAGAAGTGGGTGAAAGGTGTTAAATGGGACGGTAAGAAAAGGGGTGCCTTTTCTATCACTGATGAGTAAAACGGTGGGCTCTGGTCTCTCTCTTGCAATGGAGAGGCAAAGGATTAGGGTCTGGGAAGGGGTGTGTTTTTTAGTGTGATTTGCAGTTGCGTCCTCTGAGCCAATGTATGTCAGCTGCGTGTTTTTTAATCCATCCAATGGGCACTCGTCTGTTGCTTTGCTGAATGCGTACCACGGCAGCCAACTGCCATCAGCTGGCCGACACAAGGAGACCGCCACATAGACTGTTATTGTAATGGGCTAAGCAGTTCCACATGGCCATGACGGCCACGGACTGTGCACCGCCAAGATTTCAGGCTACCGCACTGCTGGCGGGCAGCCACTTGGTTTGGTGGATGGCAGTTCAGTGTGCATAGATCATCATACGGCAGTCTGGAGACTGCCAGTGCAGTGACCTTTTGGGGATTGCCGCCTTGGCAGTCTGGCTCTCTGACCGCCAAACTAATAATCTGGCCCTTAGTCTGATATGACCCATTTGGGGTATTCAACTGCCACAAAATTGATGTCAGCCTGAAATCCTGCCTAGGTCACAGTCAACAGTGAACACTGACCTTTACATGTTTTCTTGCCTCTTTTTGCCATAAAACTTAAAAAAATTATATATGTCCGGTTCCCTTAATTTGATTTCAGTCATTTTTATGTCTTTTCTAATTACATTTTCCTCTATTTTTGGAAATTGGCTGTGGGATTTTTATTGTGTTCTGCACCATAGCCCAGATGGTTTAGCCCAGGTCCAAAATTTAAAAACTGTGTTTTAGCTTAGTATGTATGGGGCCTTACTCTTTGTGGTGGACTCCTATTCACCTCAATTAACAATCTTTCTTAGAAGAAGGAATACAAAGCCTACAAGTATTTACAAAGATCAAGTCCTTCCCATGCTAATTTTAATACCTCATTTGCTTTATTTATTTGAAACATTTTCATGAATGAGCATTAATAGCTTGTGCTTTATTTATTTAAACTACGTATATCCATGAATGAGCAACCAACCAAAAGATTAATCAGAGGTTACAATCATCTCCCACAATAAAGGTGAAAAGAAGTGTGGGCCACCAAAAGTCATAATACATATATTCACAGAATAACCCTAATCAGTTTCCAATAAGGATTTCATTATGTGGTTTGCTAGTTCATTCTATGGGTGGGCGGAAACTCAAAGTTTCACTCAACAGAATTCCACGGAGTTACATAAAAACTCAGCAAGATTCCATGGAAATAGGCAGAAAATATGCAGCTCGGGCAGCCTGTACTGCAATTTAGTGCTGGTAGTGCAAGCAGCGCTGAAAAATCAATGCAAGAGGCACCATGCATTGCACAAGAGTACACTGCCATTCTGGTTGATTTTGCTGCCACTTAAGTAGAAAATCTACTTGAGTGTCAGCAAATCAACTTGAGTGGCAGTCCTCTAAGACGTGTCACTCATGACAACCCACAGCAACCCATGGTAGAAAATGGTGCTAGGGAACAACAAATCTTGCTTGCCAGTGCACATTTTCTGGAGCCTGGCAGGAGAAAATTACCGCCATGCGACAAATGGCGGAATTTGGCTGGAACTCCATGTTAAAGAGTAACACCAGACTGACGACAATTCTGTCAATTCCACGGACAGGATGAAACATCCTGTCCACCCCTAGTAATTTCCCACTTCATAGTGACTTCAGAATTGAGGATTGTACAAGAAGATCTGCAGCACGCCTTTTATTGTATATAGCATAGGAGACAGCTGTCTCAACCACCACACTTTAAAGTTTATGATTACATTCCTATTTGAAACAAAGTTCCATTTATTTTTTGGAAGGTGTCCCAAGAATAGTGCAGTAAATAATTTTAATAACTTTTTGGGAGTACTCCATTGTGCAACATAAATTTATGGAGAATTTCCATCAGGCTAAAAATCATGTGCTTTTGCATATGTAAGATGTTTAAATGGGGAATTGTTTTGTTCCAATGAATGAATGCCTTTGAACTTAATTCTGAGGTTGACAACACCACATTTACATACATTTCCTGGGTGGAACACCTCCTTCATGTTACATATTAATTAGTGTTGAATAAAATATAGAGTTGTAAATATTGTGAGGCAGAAAGATCAGAAATAAAATATTGTGAGACAAATATCTTAATGCAAGAATTTGTTGACAAGAATATTGTTGAGGTAAGTAATAATTGTTATCATATCAATGTTTTTAATATTGTTTTCAGTGATATAATAATTAAAATATTGTTTTTCAATTATGGTAATTGGTAAAAGTGGTATTTTTTTTAAATATAGCACGTAATTTTAAGTGATTTAGAATTTTGTATTTAATTTTTAATATTAATTGATAGTGTATTAGTGGGTTGCTGGGTTTGTAGGGTGATAGGATGGGAAGGTACTTGAGTAATAATTAGGAATTATGTAATAAATTGTATTTTATTGTATTATTGGTATTTATTATGTAAATTATGTAATACTGGTTCATTTATGTTATTTGTGGGCTGTTAGGTTTGTGGGGTATAGGGTGGAAAGTTGGTTAAGTAATGATTAACACTTATTTATTGTTGATTAATTACTCACTTGATTTTTAACTTTATAAATACTGATTTAGTTTTACATATATTTTAGTTCTAGGGTATTAGGTTTGTAGGCGTATAGGGTGGAAAGTTAAGTAATAATGAAGTATTAATTTTTAGTTGTAAATTAATTGTTTAATTGGATTTTAAATATGTAAATGATGGAATACTTATTTTAATTATATTTTAACTGCAGGGTACTAGATTTTTAGGGTATAGTGTGGGAAGCAAATTAATAATTTACTAATTGATAATTATTGAATTGCAATTACGCAAATTGTTTTTAGTCCTTTTTATACATACATCGGACCACTGCCTACTCTTAAAAACATAAAAACTTTTCAGTTTTCTTTTTTAAATGCATCCCATTTTCCTTTAAGTAAAACAAGTTGCATTTAAAAAAAAAAAAAGATTGCTTTATTTAAAAACAATCACAGACTAAGGGTATAATTTTGAGTTTGGCGGATGGAAAACTCCCCGCCAGAGTTATTAAGGGTTTCCCGCTAGATTGGTGGGCAGAAACCTAAGTTGACGCCCGCTGGCCTAGCGTGAAACAGGCTACAGCACTGTTTCCGGCTCATACTCGAGCCACCGGCAATGCTGTAGCCAGCAGAGTGCACCAGCACCCTCACAATGTTGACTGTCTGCAAGTGTATGGACAGTGCAGGGGCCTCCCTGTGGCCCCTGCACCTGTTCTTCACCAGCCTTTTCATGGTGTTGTTACCCCCAAGAAAAGGCTGTCAGAGAATGAGGTCATAATCCCCAGGGCAGTGCTGCTTGCAGATCTGCCCTGGCAGATTAGGATCTCCGCCACCGCCAGGATCTTGAATCCTGGCGGAGCTGGCAGTCGGACCACCAGGGTTGTCATGTGGCATTCTGACCACCACCTCCTTTCCTTAAGGGTCGCAAATTGCGTCCTTCCTCATGAATATTAATGAGGTAGGTCAATTTGCCAGCCATTGAGAAACGCTAAATGAAACTCCTGGAGTTCCATAAATTCAAAAAGTGATTACCTAATTGCGATTCGCAGAAAATCGGTATCCACTATTTAAAAAATCTGGCCCCAGGTTTCTAAATGACACCTACTTTCCCCTGTAAAAGTTTAGACACTCCTCTGCTATATAGATTTCTTTAGTGAAATATTATTACCACAAGTTTCTATATACTACTTTATGGGTCGAACGTTCCTCTTTCCTTTCACCTGCAATAAATACTCAAGGGAATCAAACTACTTGATAAGATGCCTATTTTATTCCTTAACTACTTGTGCTGTTGTGCCCATCTAACTGTCATATTTCCTCATCACACTTGCATTTCATGAGTTTTTTTTATGGATCCATAATTCCCATACGTTCTATATAGAGGATTAACCATTTCATTGCAGTTGATTGACGATATCAGTACTTTAAGGGGCAATAAGAACACGAACAATCCATATCATATATAACTCTAACAAGACTATCTAAATTGACTGTTACCAATCGCGTTTTGGCTTGAAAAAGTCCTAGCAACAGGACAAAACATGCGATGTCTGTGATGCAATATAATAGGAAGTCACTTCTTTTTTGCCCACCCCTCAACCTTTTTGTGACCTATAAGGGACTTCATGAAAATGTAGATGTCGAAATTCAGTTGCACATGTTATTCTAAGTGACTGCCAAATTTGATGAAGATCTGTTCATACGGACCAAATTAGAAGGCAAGTCAAAAAGGACTTTTCAATGGAAAATATGGTTGACCCATAACTACAGAGGGGAGTGCCACTGCATAATTTAATGCTTGCTTCCACATTTCTGCCATTATGCAGCATTGCAAATTCATGGTGGTTAGACTGTTAGAGAAGAAATCGGAATCGTCCTGTAGGACGATGCCTTTTAGGTTACACAGATCTAAACAGTAAATCCACTGATCTTACTATCATAAATATAATGACAGTGGTGTTTGGCTTCTGTGTTTCTTTTTCTTTTCACACATCCGACAGTCTCTCCAGCACCAGCAGACCATACTCAAGAGTGTATAGCTGAATACCCAGTTCCGAGGGTTATTGGGTTTGCCCCCTTTTTTTAAAGTGCAATAGCTATCTACCCAGGTTCGAGGATTACTGGGTTTGCCCCCTTGTTTCAAAGTGCAATAGTTATACACTCAAGAGGTAGCACCTGGTTTGCTGGTTGACATGTGAGAAGGAAGAGGCTTCAGGTACCCTGCTCCATTTCCGGGAGTCTGCCCTGATGGCTTTTTAGATTTGCCTGTGCACTCAACGAGACTCTTGGGCTTGAGGGGCAGACTGGAGAGTGGTTACAAGTCCATGATTTCAGCAGTAATTTGTATATCATGGTTTCTTATGGCAGCATATGAAACAGCTGGGCCTTGGGCTCTGGGATGAATCAAAGCGGGATCTCTGCCCACTATGCAATTTAACTCCTCAAGTTTTAGGCGCAAGAAATCTTTTCTTCAGTGCTCGTCTTTATTCCTTATTTCATGAGGGATCGGCAACCTAGATGTCCCGTCTTTGGTTGTTCATGTTTTCTACAGAGTTTAAATTCACTTATTTATGTAAAAAGGTGAACTTTGAGGCAACCCACAGGCCAAGCATACATCACCAAACATTGGTGATAGGGCATAGGCCAAATGGCAACTCCAATTTAAAGTTACCTCTGATTGTTGTGAGGGAATGGCTTATTAGTTGGGGTGGATTGGTGTCCATCAGACGTAATAAATTATCTTTTTATATCCAGTCAAAATATTCAATAATTTAAACCTGAGCTCAACCTGCTGTAGTTGTGCCCCAGACCAGACAGGCTTAAGTGAGAGCGAACATGTAAAGCATTTAGAAGTACCAAAGCAGTTAAAGTTGAAAACATAAATCAAAATATCCCACTCCAATCTAATAAGGTGAACTGGGCCTAGGAATTTTTAACGATTTAATTGAAAATAGTTGCAAAACAAATGCAAAGAACCAGTGATAATTAATGGTTGAGGTAGACTGGGACTTGCATGTGATCTCAGGCTGACCGCGATGGAGCACAGGTTGGATACACCAAAGAAACAGCCTGTCTAGAGTCCGGAAGTAGGGATAGAAAAAAATTCTAAGTCCCAATCTCAACAAGGACTTTTTCTTTTTTCTAAAGAAAATCTCTCCTCCACACAGGAGAGACCTGAAATTCAACGCAATGGTGTTGAACTGCCTGTAGGATACTTTTGTGGTTGGTCACTTTGAAGGTCTGGAGCTCTGGAACAAAGGTTTTGAAAAAGTTAAAATTTCTTTTGGTGCCTAAACAGTCTAAGGATTTAACTAAGGATTTACTTCCAAGTTCCTCAGTGTCCAGTGCTGTAAAATTCCTCCATCCTCAACCGCAACACTGCACCAGCTTAAGAAAGATACAACCAAGAAGTAAAAAAAAATAAAAAAAAAAAAAATGTGATGTTCCCATTAAAAATGGAAACAATGTGAAAGTGTGGGAAAATCTGAAAAAAATTTAAGATGTAATAATTTCTAAACATATAAATACATATTTGTATAATATTTTAAATACAAATTTGTATTTAAACAAATTATTCAAAAAAAAAAATCTATTTTATCTAAAATATAATAAAATATATAAGTATTCAAATAAACCTTCCAAAATAAATAACCACATGCCACAATAATTAAATTCCCCATCTAAAAGTTAACGTAGATAAATATTTGAAAAAAAGTTAAAAACTAAAATGCACCCTCAAATAAATACTCACACCTGAACCAACCAAAATGAATTGCTTTGTACCACAAACAAATTCTTCCACTCGATAAAAAATGACCCAAAATGAAAATACTCTATACAAAAGGCCGCACTACCCGAGCATCCTGATCCTAAAAGTTAATTTACATTGTTAGTAAAATATTTTTACAATTAAAATTCTCACTCCTCAAAAAACACCCTAATCTTAAAAAAAGAAATGTCCTCATAGCACAAACAAATTACCGTGTGGCAGCATATAAAATCACCCATAAGTAAAATGCAAAAAACTCAGGGTTCCCATCACCCTAGAATCCCACTCCTAAACGGTAATCTACATAATTAGTAAAGTATTGTTGTGAGGTTATTTGAGCATATACACGGGCACAGTATTTAGGCTCTGGGCCTACGGCCTATGCCCTTTCACTTAGTCACATTTAATTTTTGTCTTATTATTATTTTAGCACCTCTTCATTTTAGTGGATATGTTAAATTTTTATTTTTTTAACAGTTGCCCTTTCATGTAGAATTTGTTATTCATTTCTTTGCATGACATTTTCATCCTGTGCTCAACCCAAGGCTGCACAAGATAGTTTACGAGTGTTGCTGGTACAAAGAGTACAATGTCTACCCTACACAAGGAAAATTTGTTGTCTCGTCTGGGCAGTTCTTTGAACATCAGATGTTTTATTACAGAACACCACATTACCCCCACCACCTTAGAGGGGACATTCCAGCCAGCTTGCCATCTCATGCTGCATGTTGTCATCACAGTTTTTAATGAAACTGCATCTACTCTTCATCCAGGTAGGAGGACTCACAACAGGCCAAAAGATCTCTTCTCTGCCTATAGCACAGGTATGGGGATCGTGTTTCCTTCCGGGGAATAGATGGGCAGATTGGGGCTAACACTGCTATTGCTCTCATGTAGAATCTTAGTAGTGCATGTAGGGATTTTAGAATCACTACTGTGTCAGTATGGTGGGGCTTTTCCTAGTTTTCACTTCCCTAGTCACCACTCTAATGGTGTTTTGCTTTATTATCCCAATAATCACAATTAATGCCTGTTTACATAGCATGCAGTTGCTTCAATAAATATATTGAACCAGATCCTGCTTCTGTTTGTATGAATGAAACATGTTTTACTAAGAGACAGGGGTAAGATCTCTTCCACCATGACTTCCCTAAGGAGTCTTAGAGGTCATTCAATAGGCTGCCACAAATCACTTTTTATCTTGGGTTCTGGTGAGGTGCTGCTAGCTAGCCAAAAGGGTTAGGCTGACAGCTGTCACACTGTGTGGGATCAGACGCAGTCCTCCACGCACAGTGGTGCTGCTGCCCAAAATCCAGCAATCTTGTTAAAACAAGAGTCCTACGACATGGCGCCACCAATATTGGTTAGGCACGAACGTCATGGATCTCCCAAGTATCTCTTTTTCATTATATTCAAATGTACCCTAATTACCTCATACCGAGGCATCTGTGGTATTAGGGAATATCCTCAAGAGCTAGATAGGTGGCACCTATTTGATGCTGTAAGTTGTTCACACTTGAACTCATAAAGGACCTCCCCAATTGGTGTCTCTATCCCTGAACAATTCCATTCCATTTTAAATATGGCTGTCCAAAACAGAGTCATAATTGCAGCAAACAAGAGACTCCCCCTCACAACACATTTAAGAAATAATGGCCTCACAGATGAGGGAGGAAACGTTACATTTGTTGTTGAGGTTCATGCAGCATACAGAACTGAGATTTTCTATTCTTAGGTCACCTTTCTAGCAGCAGATGAAAACACACACACAAACACATTTCACCCCTATGTTCCAGCAAATGCATCAGCACAATATATACCATAAGCGTATTTAGAAATACCTCTATCTCATCAAGAACATCAAAATTGACTTAATGGCACCATACCACACGTTCCACAGAATGTTAGATTAGGTCCTTTAAGTAATGACGGTCCTTCATGGCCAGAGCTGGCCACCTATACACCGCACCCCCATCCAGGTACAATGCCAATAGCAGACGTATGCCCCTTATGCACTAATTTAGTAGAAAAATATCAGCACTTAATACACTTCGTAATGCAGACTTTAAACACCGCCCCAGCTAGGGCTGCCCCAATGCAAACACATGTGGTTATCGTAGGCATTAATCCTGCTACTGTGCGTTCAATTATGTGCAAAGTACCCTTCAAAGGAGAAGAAATTCTGTTTTGATTAGCACAAAAAATAAAAGCTTTGGAGGCAGTGTTTCCCCATACGTAACTCCAACATAAACATAGAATTGTCACAATATGCTTGCCATTTAGAATGGTTCCCTCAGAGGACCAGTGCACCACTTGGGATGCAGTGTTTGCTACACTCTACTCTACCACACATGGCCCACCAACACTTGTGAATCTTCTGGAAGTGTGAAAGCAGATTCAAGATGAATACAGGGCTGCCCCGGTCCTAGACTTGGGATGTGCAATTTTACCATAGTATCCTCGATAATTTTAAGTAATTTTAAAGGGGAAGCAGAGCAATAGCATTGGCAGTACACCAGCGGCTCTGGGATGTTCTTGCACAGGATCAGGAATGTGAGCTGTCAAAAATTATTGCAAAGCCCTATTCTAGTATAGATCAGGATAGTCTGGGAGCCAGATCTAAATCACAACTAAAAGGCGAATCCAATAAGGATTCTATCAAGCAAGCAGAACAGGGTTCTAAAAAATGTTGGGATAAACAAAAACTAAATAAAGACAATGTAAAACAAAGAGGAGAGTCTATGCATTTGGAGACCTCTGAGAAATGCTACAATTTTGAAATGGGGATAGTTTAAAAACTCCTGCTAGATACCAATATACTGATACACGCCTATCTCATTCTTTACTGGACTCACTGGATAAACACTGTGACAGTGAAGGGCATTCAGAACAACAAAACAAGTACATGAAACAGAGAACAGGCTCACAATGCTCATCTGAAGCTTCCATAAAAAAGGAAGAGAAATTACAACAGAAAGCACAATTCAAAAAGAAAAAAGTTGGAGCAATTTTGGCTAAGAATGCCACATTTTTACTGAAGAACAGGAAGTGGGCAATTACTCTGCTTGACAGTGTGACAGAGGTCGCAATAGTTCACAGGAATCTTCCAGGACTTCTGGACGTGACAGCAACTAACGACTTTGTAGAAGTTGAATATAAAGACAGCAAGTCTCCCCCCCCACCCCAGACAGGGTTTACAAAGCAAAAATTAAAATAGAGGGAGACAGAGTGCACAATTAAAGTAATGTTTTGGAGAAGATCAACATCAAGTTATGATATTCCCTTGGCAGAAAAATATTGGCCACCAGAATTTGTCTGTAATCTCCCACTATTGGAAGATGTACTTCTGCCATCTTTCTCGGTCCTTGTTCCTGAAGAATTAAGAGAGGCTTATGCCATTGATTGGGCATTGGTACAAGTGTGAGAGCTTTATTGTCATTATGTAGGATGGGATAAAGACTCCCCCCTACCATGTCGTACCAACTAGGTCCACACCACAGCCTCAACCACAATATCCCATTAGACATGAGGCTAAAGAACTAGAAATAGAAATACTCATACAACTTGAGTACCAGGGTGTAATAGAACCCCACCTTTCACCAATGAACAATCCTTTGCTCCCCGTAGATTAGCTGGGCCATTCATATAGAATAGTCTTACTTTTCAAATGTGTGTAGTCTAACACACACACACACATTTGCTATGCAAAATGTACACAGCACATCACATATTAACAATATAGTGCGTAAAAAATACAAAAACAGCCTTGCATATTTTGCCTAAAAGTAGGAATCTAAGCGCCTTTTTCGAGCTCACCTCTCAAAGAAAATTTTGCAGACTCCCACAAGGGTATAAGAACAGTCCTGGGCTGTTCTCAGCATGTGCAACATCAGCATTACATGATATTGACCCCGAAGAGTTGTCCTATTACCTAACAGAGGACAACCTGGTCAAACACCTAAAATGAATGGACCACATTATTGTGGGATTTGCTGAATTAGGATATAAATATAATTTGAAGAAAACAAAAAATACTTTTCTCAGTATCCTGTTTCTAGGATGTGAGTTATCAGATGAAGAGAAGAGACTGGCACCCCACTTTCTAGAAAAGTGTGCACAGTTACAACCATCAAATACTATTACAAAGCTACAATCATTGTTGGGCTTTTTCAATTTTGGCAGAACATACATCCCAGATTATGCACAATGCATTAAACCACTCTATGATTTGATATGTCCAGACTTTTCAGGTAAATATTGGACAGTTGAACACCCATGCATTCTTAGAGCATTACAGCAAGACATGCTTTGAGCAAAGCACTTAGACACACGATAAAGCGAACTTGGTCATCAGAGCGATTGCTGGTGCCATCGGAATTACCTATGTAACATTCAATGATTCCAATAGCATACAAATAAAATTTGGATTCCACTGCTGAACAGTGCTTTGCTCCCACTGAAAAAAGTCTGACTGCTGTTCAGATGGCTGTCATAAAAGGGAGACCTCTGGCCCAGGAGAATTGCATCACTGTTGTGGCCCCAATACCAGCCTTAGAGGCCGTTACAAAAGCCAGCGTTCTAAATGCAAAAGCATTACATCCATGTTGGATCCAATAGCCCACATCTCTGACTGATGTTGATTAGGTTTTTGATCCAAACTTCAGAACCAAGAATTACTTCATAATGATCTTGAATACCCAATACCTACACATATTTTGCCTCTTGATCAATACCAAATGACCATCTACACTGATGGTTCAACGCAACCAGCAGTAGGGACTAAAGACCAATGCTCCGCCACTTGTGCGGTTGTGAGCGGTTTCATGAAAGATGGTAAATTCCACCATCAGAACACATACATTGCACTGCATTGCACAACTTATGGAGCTTAAGGCTCTTATATTGGCACTGGAACATACAGATGCTGAACTTCTAACACTGATTGTGTGTGATTCGTATTATTGCATCCAGTCCTTCAATCAATGTCTGCATTACCGGTGCGAAAATGGATTGAGAGATTCAAAAGTGTATACCATCAAACACAGATTCCTGCGGGGAAAGGTAGCAGACCTTAAGGAAATGCTACCAATTGCCCATGTAGTGCATACTCTGGACCATCAACGTTTAGATTACACATTGTAGGAAACATTTTGGCTGATGAAGCATCCAAGTCAGAAGTAGCTATGGCTTCTGTCGCTGTGATTGCTCATTCTCTTACGAGGTAGGATGATGAAACACTGGCTGCTGTAAAAACTTTGGCTGACGGCAAGCCCCTACCAAATGTGTATCCCGCCAAATATTTCTACCTCATAAGTGCCCAAAATGTTGCATTCTCAACCATACCAGGGGTGGGTGATCGTGTCATTCCCCAACCAGGAACAAAGATTAGATGTCATAAAAGCAGACCATGAGGGGGTTGCTTCTGCCCATGAATGTGTGGCAGCTACTATTTCCTTACTTCAAAAAAGTGGCCAGGTCTATACAAACAAACCAAACAGTATGCCCTTTGTTGTTACATCTGTCAACAAATAAGAGAGCCCACCATCAAGTGCCCCCCTCCTAATTTCAAACAACCTATTACCTTGTGTTTTCCTGGACCTTTGTGGTCCCTTAACACCTGATGGTGCATACAAATGCATTTTAGCCGCTGGTCATTCTTGATCCTGATTTGTATGGGTATGGCCACAACGATCAGCTGACACTCACTGTTATTAAAGATTTGCAAGTCTTCATTGAGTCATATGCAGTTGAGGCTTTCCATTTGGACCAGGGCCCCCCCTTTGCCTCAAAAGGCATTCAGGGACACCATGGCGATGATGGGTGTCCAACTCCATTTCTTATCTCCTTACAATCCCGAGGGAAATACACTTGTGGAGAAGAAAAATGGTGACTTAAAGCTATCTTTAACAGCAAGAGTACTAGGTACGGGTTGTAGTTGGCTTAACCACCTATATGAGTCCGGAGGTCACTTAATAACCTGCCCAGAAGGTCCTTGGGAGGGAGTAAACCATATGACTGCTTGGCATACCTATGTACTACCCATATCTTGATGGCTCTAGCACAGTGGCAGAGGACACACCTTTTGACATAAATGAAGGTGTCACTGTCTTGCAGGAATTAAAACAGTTCTGTGATGAACTTACCTGCAACCTTGGAAATGTGGGATTCACCAACAGCCTAGATTCCAAAAGTTTGGGATCTACTGTGAGAAAAGATTGCTGTAAAAAAGGAGTTTGGCCCTTTATATTGAGTACCGTTCCAGTCCTGTGAATGCCTGGTACCAGAACTGTCATCCTGCCACCACTGCCTGTTTCTAAAGAAAACCACTTTCTTTCAATTGACAATGTCAAGTTGCACCATGTGGCCAGCCCTATACAGTAGACCATGAGGACTCCTGGGTAGTTCCTGCACCCCTCACACTACCAATCAGGATATACCTCTACAAATTTTAAGCAACAGTGATGACACTTCCATGAGCTTGGGAAGGGTGGAAAATGAACTTTTATTAGTACCTGTCACTACATCTATGACGATAAATGTCCCGAGTTCTGAGCTATCCCACTCAAATTCCATATAAACAGATGGAATTGTTTAGTATGAACCATAAAGGCATACATCAGCCAGTTCTTCTTTTCTGGCATTGGCCCCAATGTTTACACAAACTGCTTCTGGGTGTTTTGCCAACATCAATGAAAATTTTCAAATTTTTCTGTGTCTTCAGCTGTCCCTGCATCAAGAGCACGTAAGTCATTCGGTTGGATTAAAACTAACTATCTAATTCACCCAGGGAGTTCTCTGTGGATTTTGGTAACTTTGCTTGCCTTCCTTCTCTGGATTGGTTTTGTCATCATTTTCTTTTTGCTGATACATGGTCATTATCTTCCTGAACGCTTTGCTGTTGCACTGGAGGATGAGGTTTTGAAGCCTTACCTATACTCACATAAGGTCCGAAGAAATTTGTACCTAGTGAAGATTTCTGCTAGTCCAATTCCTGATGGGATTGTTTGGGATAAAGTACCATTCGATATATGTTCAGGCCGACAGAAATGATTCAAATATTATATGTATTCAAAGTTTCCATATATTATATAATAACACCAGGAGTTGTTTGCAATGATTGGGATGTTGATTCTATGCTTTCTGAGCTTGAATGTTATACTGTGTTTGAAAGTGAAGATGTTTACCAAACAGCAGCAAATTATGGGGAAATGTTCTGTTACCATCATTACAGACACCCTATTATTATACATAAAGCCAGCACCCCAAGAACTGTTTAAAATTAGACACAATGCGAACATTTGTCTAACTACACCGCTAGAGAGTTTCAAAATATATGCAGAAACATTTGCATAATTTACTGGTTATGATGTCAAAAATGCTTAGTCTCATTATTTTAAATCGCCACCTATGAAAGTGCAGAACATTCTAATAACAGATACAAAATGAATTTATTCGGATTCCTTTGTTTCCCATTTGGCTACAGAAGGCTATGAATATTGGTGGAATTTGATTAACAAACAGTGTGTGGGGATCTAGAAGTTGGCAAATACAGGGAAGGGAAGCCTGGTTTAGAGCATGCCTTATTCCATTGAAATTATATTTTTAAACAAAACTTACAGCAAACAAGTTGTTTAGGCTTGGCAAAAATTAACAAATTAAAATGCACCCAGTATTCAGTCACCAGCTAAATTTGATGAATGGCAAAAGATTTTAACTGTCACTGAAGAACAGCTTAATCAGTGAGTCCAAAATGAAACATATAATTCAACACTTTCAGGTCCCAACGAGTGGGTGTTGTGGCCAGTGGACATAATTGGTTGACATGCGCATTTTTCAAACACCAAAGGGGGGTTTTTAACGCGAGCCGCCCTGACCCTTGTTACATCTCACAACAACACTGACATAATCACCACATATAGCGTGTGCAAACTATGTCAACAATGGTTGAAATCTTCCACATTAACAGACGTTAAAGAACACTTCTGTCTCCTATCAGACAATACAGATATACAAGAACTTCTGTTAGTCTCCAGAAAACCATGTACAAAGCGCTTCTTATATGCAATATATAATTAAATTTGAAAATTATCCCAAATGGAAGCTGCCACTCGGCTGAGGCAGATAGATTAGGAAAACTTGCAGAAAGCTTTAGCCGTTGTAGATAATGGTATGAACACTTGGTCCATCTGCACATGCACACTTAATAACATTGTTTCATCTGCAATTGATATCATTCAAAATGATATGAAATGTTTGCACCATGGACAGAGTCAACTCAGGTACATTATGCAGTTAAGTTGGACGCTGCAAGTTCTGAAAAGTGGTTACCGCCCTGGCAACATGTAAGTTCCAGGGACCTAATTGCTGCATTTAATTTGACATGAAAACAACAGCTATAGGTTAAGAAGAAGTGACATATTGTGCTTAGCATCAACAAGTTAAAGAAGTTGCCTTTCACTGTGGCGAAAATACCATCTGCAGTTTGGTTAATACAGGAGGTTATTAATCTACCCATTTCAACACTTCAATTCACCTTTGAGAAGCTAGGAGACAGTTACATCCATGAGGTGTGGGAGCTACCCTTTACATTCAAATATTCCAATTGCATGAAAGGGGTCTTTCTTAGTGGAAGCGAATGTGAGACTTCTGTGAGGCAGTCAATGATTTGCAGCCAGCTATCCTTGCATAGAGCATGTAGTGCTTTAGTTGTGAATTTAGCTTGTTATCTGAAGAGTGTTCCTGATCTTTTGATTCATCCGGCATTCCAGGTGCTCTCAAATGGGATTTATGTGATGCTAAATGGAGAAAGCTGTTGTGGGACACAAGCCAGAATGGTCTACGTAGTTTTGGTCTCCCAAATTGTGACTTGTTGCAGGAACGTGCTTTTTCTCCCCCTGTGAGAGATAAAAGTAGCAGAAATTTGGTCTCATATTGCTACTTCAAATGTTAATTTTGATAAACTGAGCAGACTGAAGGCTAAAAAAAACAAAACGTGGCACTCATCTTCCCGTGAGACCTGTGATCTCCAAGTGGCGAGGTCATCCGCAGATATACAGTCCCTTTTAAATACCAACTTTCCAAAACATTTCAGTGAACTTATAAGTTACATTTTCAATGCATCTAACCCCGCTGGGATTGCACATTTCTTTAGGACTGTCAGTTCTGGGTTTGCCAGCACCTTCTCTTGTATCTTTGGCATAATACCTTCAGCCATACACTCAATTTTTTCGAGTGTTTTTGGGGAATTCCCTCTTACTTAGGCAGTAATTTGTGTCACTTTGCTGCTTTTCCTCAACAATGGCTGCCCCATCTCAACAAGGAGAACTGATGATGTTTCCTCCAGCCCAACTGTGCCATGACACATGATGCAGTATTTAGGAAGACCTGGAAAACTGAAGTCCAACAGCTTTTTGTCATTCGCACCAGTTCTGAATTGCATGCAGTCTGTCTTTTGATGCTTGTCTTGCCCATTTGAACATGCACCAGAAGTATGTGTGGGGTTATTACCAGATGTGCACAATTAGATGGCACTTCCTACGAGAGGCTTCCTATGAGACGCTCTTTGAGGATCAAGATGCTCCTGATGCTACAGCACCTGGCACTGGTGCTTAAACTGCTATCGCTCTCATGTGGAATCTTAGTAGTGCAGGTAGGGACTTTAGAATCACTATTGTGTCAGTATGGTAGGACTTTTCCTCTGTTTCACTTTCCTAGTTACTGCTCTAATGGTCTTGTGTTTCATTATCTTAATAATCGCAATTCACGTCTTTTTAAATAGAATGCAGTTGCTTCAATAAATGTATTGGACCAAATCCTGCTTCTGTTTATCTTTGCATGTATGAGACTTGTATAACTGAGAGAAAGGGGTAAGATGTGTTCCACCACGACTTCCCGGAGGAGCTTCAGAGGTCATGTGATAGGCTGCCACAAATCACCTTTACTCTTCAGTTCTGGTGAGGTGCTGCTAGCTAGCCGAGAGGGTTACGCCGACAGCTGTCACACAGTGTGGGAATCAGACTAAAGGACTCATTACGAGTTTGACTGTCAGACTGCCATGATGGCGGCCTTTCGAATGGTACCAGGCTGACAGTCCCAAGACCTCAGAATTACGAGTTCACCGTGGAGCTGGCGTGACTGGTGGGGGAAGGAAGTATCATGGAGCTACTGCCGGCCATGGGCAGACTGTACTCATGCACCACGTTGTGCACAGGACACAGTGTGCCCCTGAACCCCAATATTTTAGGAGGGCCCACATTAGCCCCCACCTCACCCTCAATAAGGCTGTACCCCCCTGTTTTGGGCCCCTTACCTGCCTGACTGCCAGGCTTTCCATGGCAGTGGGATCGCCATTGAAATGTTGATGATCCTGCAGGTCTGAGTGACCATAACAGTCCCAATGCCAAGATCGCCAGCATTGGCCACCTCAGTCAGGACCGCTGCACTGACTATGGCAGTGTCCGCGGTCCACTGGTGGTCTTCTGGTGGGTCCAACTGCTACCATTGCGGTCCATGGATGCCAAACTCGCAATGAGGCCCTAAGTCCCCCATGCTCAGTGGTGCTGCTGCCCAAAATCCAGCAATCTTGTTCATACAACGAGAGCCCTATGACAGCATTTAATAAAAACAAAATAAATACCCACACCCAAAAGAAAAAATACTCTGACTGAACTCCGAAAA